>NC_135327.1:106122059-106443836 GCF_023851605.1 Tamandua tetradactyla | reverse complement strand
AATTCTTCTCTGTCATGCAGGAGACCGGGTTCGATTCTTGGTCCATGCACTGGCCCCCTTCCCCCCCCAAAAAAAAATAAGCACAACAAACAAAAAAACAAATGAACAAAAATTCAACAAATGGTGCTATGAAAACAGGATACTCACATGGAAAAATAATGAAATGTGACCCCACCATACTGCATATTAAAAAAAAGACAAAAGACCTCAAATCAGAAACCTAAATTTACAACTGGAAGATCCAGAAAAGAAAGAAGAGAAAATTAAACCCAAAGTGAGCAGAAGGAGGGAAATAAAAAGTAGAGGGGAGATAAATTAGAGAAAGTCAACAAACCGAAAGTTGGTTCTTTGACAAACCTTTACCAATATTAATGTAGAAAAAGAAAGGACACAAATAACTAAAATCAGAAATGAAAGGGGAAAATTACTACCAATACCACTGAAATGAAAAGGTTTAGAAGAGGATACTATGAACAATTGTACCCAACAAATTAGATAACCTAGATAAAATGGACAAATTCCTGGAAACACACAAACTACCTACCCTTACTCAAGGAGAATTAGAAGATCTCAACAGAGAAATAACTAATAACAAGATTGAATCAGTAATCAAAACCTACCAATGAAGAAAATCTCAGTACCAGATGGTTCACTGGTGAATTCTGCCAAACATTCCAAGAAGAATTAACAGCAATTCTTCTCAAACTCTTCCAAAATATTAAAGAGGAGTAAACACTTTCTAACTCATTCTATGAGGCTAACATCACTCTCATATCAAAGTCAGATATCAATATTCCTTATGAATATAGGTACAAAAATCCTCAACAAAATACTAGCAAACTGAATTCCATAGCACATTAAAAGAATTATATACCATGACATAGTGAAATTATGTTGCAGAAATCTGCAACAGTGGTTCAGCTTAAGAAAATCAATAATGTAATACACCACAATAATAGGATGAAGGAAAAAAATACACTATCACCTCAATTGTCACAGAGAGGTCATTTGACAAAATACAGCACCTCTTCTTGATAAACACACTTAGAAAACTAGGAACAGAAAGACACTTCCTCAATATGATAAAGGACAAACATAAAAAAATCCACAGCTAATACCATACCCAGTGATGAAAGACTGAACTCCTCTAAAATATGGAACAAGACAAGGATGAGTTCTATTCAACATTGCACTGAACGTTCTAGTTAGGCAAGAAAAAGAAATAAAATCCATCCAAATTGGAAACAAAGAAGTAAAATTTTCCCTTTTTTACAGCTGGCATGATTATATTAGAGTTCATAAATTAATTCAACAAAGTGGTGGGGGTACAAGATCAACATGCAAAAATCAATACAATTTCTATACACTAGTGATGAATAATCTGGAGAGGAAATTTTTTAATTTCATTTACAATTGTAATGAATAGAATGGAATATCTAAGAATAAATTTAACTATGGATCTAAAGAACTGATAGACAGAAAATTGCAAAACATTGCTCAAAGAAATTAAAGAAGACATAAATAAGTGGAAGCTAATTTCTTGCTAATGGATTGGAAGACTAAATCCCATTAAGATGTCAATTCTACCAAAGCAACTTACACTTTCAATGCAATTGCAATAAAAATTCCAATGCAATTGCAATAAAAATTCCAACAGCCTTCTTTGCCAAAATGAAAAAGCCAATCACCAAATTTATATGGAAGGGTAAGGAGTCCTAAGTAGCCAAAACTATCTTGAAATAAAACAACTCACAGTTCCTGATATTAAAACATATTATAAAGCTACAGTAATCAAAACAGCATGTTGAGGCTCCCGCCAGCTGGCACCAAAAGTGAGCCATTTGGCAGCTCTGGGAGCTGCCACATCTGAGGGAGGGAGCTGCCCCACCACTGCCACAGTCATAGTGTCAGTAATTAACACCGTTGGAAACTTCCCATGAGGACAGGATTCACAGTGCCCAGACTATGGCACCCACCTGACAACCTGCTCCTCCAACAGGTCCACAAAATCTTTGATGTGCACAACGGAGGGCAGACCCTCATTGCTGACCTCAGGGGTCACAAGGGCTCTGTGTGGCCAATGGCCTGGGCCCATCCCAGGTGTGGCAACATACTGGCAAGCTGTTCGTATGACTGGAAAGTCATCATATGGAAAAAGGAAAATGACACCTGGGAGAAGAACCATGAGCACACAGGACGTGACTCATCAGTGAACTCTGTGTGTTGGGCCCCCCATGACTATGGCCTGGTCCTGGGTGTGGGAGCTCAGATGACCATCTCCTGCTGACCCACACCAGGGAGGGCCAGTAGAAAGTGAAGAAGATCAACAATGCTCACATTATTGGCTGCAGTGCTGTCCGCTGGGCCCCTGCTGTTATACCTGGGAGCCTCATAGACCAGCTGTCAGGGTAGAAACCCAACTACACCAAGAAGCTTGCATCAGGTGGTTGTGACAACCTTATCAAGCTGTGGAAGGAGAAGAGGATGGCCAGTGGAAGGAGAGGCAGAAGCTGGAAGCTCACAGCGACTGGGTTCAAGATATGGCTTGGCCCTCCTCCATCAGTCTGCCCACCAGCACCATCACCAGCTGCTCCCAGGATGGCCGTGTGTTCATTTGGACCTGTGATGATGCCTCAGGCAATATGTGGTCCCCCAAACAATGTCCTGGTTGCTTGGGCAGAGACAATAAGGTGACCTGTGGAAGGAGTCAATGGATGAGCAGTGGATGTGCAGTAGTGATGTTAGCAAAGGCCAGGTCTTCACATCAGCTTCATTCACAGAGAGGCAGCAGAGTGAGCAATGGAAAGACAGGGGGCCTGGCTCCCTGCCCGCCAGGACAGCCTCCTCTGGGCCAAACTGACCAAACAGCTGTGAAGAACACCCATCTCCAGCAAGGTTATTTTCCTAAGAATCCTTATAAATACAACCACAAAATGATCATCTGCCTTAACATGATTCTGTATGGTTTGTAGTTAACTCCAGCTGAAAACACTCTTGCTGTGAGGTAGAGAAAAACTACAACTGATATTTAAAAGTATTTGTTCTAGTTTGCTAGCTGCCGGAATGCAACACACCAGAGATGGATTGGCTTTTAATAAAAGGGGATTTATTTTGTTGGTTCTTCAGAGGAAAGGCAGCTTACTTTCCACTGAGGTTCTTTCTTATGTGGAAGGCACAAGGTGGTCTCTGCTGTTCTTCTTTCCAGGCCCCTGGGTTCCAACAACTTTCCCCGGGGTAACTTCTTTCTGCATCTCCAAAGGCCTGGGCTGAGCTGCTGGTGCTGAATGAGGAATGCTGAGCTGCTAGCAGTGCTACGTTGCAATCTCTCATTTAAGCACCAGCCAATTAAGTCAAACATCACTCATTGCAGCAGACACGCCTCCTAGCTGACTGCAGATGTAATTGGCAACAGATGAGGTTCACGTACCATTGGCTTATGTCCGCAGCAACAAGAATAGGTATGCTCACCTGGCCAAGTTGACAACTGAATCTAACTAACACAGTATTGTTTTAAAATATGTTTGTCCATTTTTATGTACCTTTTGGGTTCAGACATTATTGGAGGGGTAACTGAATAAATCATTTTGCTTATAATCCCTGTTACACTAAAAAAAAACAGCATGATATGGCATGAGAACAGACATAAAGACCAATGGAATCAAACTGAGAGTTCAGAAATAAACTTTCACATCTATGGCCAATTGATTTTTGACAAAGGTTTCAAGGTCAATTGATTTTTATTTCTGTGGGGTCAGAGGTTATGTCTCCTCTTCTATTTCTGATCTTATTTACTTGCATCCTCTCTTTTCTTTTTGTCAATCTTGCTAAGGGCCCACCAATCTTATTGATTTTCTCATAAAACCAGCTTCAGGTTTTGTTGATTTTCGCAATTGTTTTCATGTTCTGAATTTCATTTATTTCCACTCTAATCTTCATTATTTCTTTCCTTTTGCTGGCTTTGGGGTTAGTGCTGTTCTTTCTCTACTTCTTCCAAGTGGACAGTTAATTCCTTGATTTTTGCTCTTCTTTTTTGATATAGGCATTTAGGGCAATAAATTTCCCTCTTAGCACTGCCTTTGCTGCATCCCATAAGTTTTGATACATTGTGTTTTCATTTTCATTTGCCTCGAGATATTTATTGATTTCTCTTGTAATTTCTTCCTTGATCCACTAGTTGTTTAAGAGTGTTGTTGAGCCTCCACATATTTGTGAATTTTCTGACACTCTGCCTATTATTGATTTCCAACTTCATTCCTTTATGATCTGAGAAAGTGTTTTGTATGATTTCAATCTTTTTAAATTTATTGAGACTTGCTTTGTGACCCAGAATATGGTCTATCCTTGAGAATGATCCATGAGCACTTGAGAAAAAGGTATATCCTGCTGTTGTAGGGTGTAATGTTCTATAAATGTCTGTTAAGTCTAGCTCATTTATTGTACTATTCAAATTCTCTGTTTCTTTATTGATCCTCTGTCTAGATGTTCTGTCCATTGATGAGAGTGGGGAATTGAAGTCTCCAACTGTTATGGTAGATGTGTCTATTTCTTTTTACAGTGTTTGCCACATGTATTTTGGAGCATTCTGGCTTGGTGCATAAAGATTTATGATTGTTATATCTTCTTGCTGAATTTTTTCCTTTTATTAATACATAGTATCCTACTTTGTCTCTTTTAACTGTTTTACATTTGAAGTCTAATTTTTTGGATATTATTGTAGCTGCTCCCAACCTATCACTTTCAACCTATATTTATCCTTGGGTCTAAGAGGTGTTTCCTGCTGACAGCATATAGATTGGTCCTGTTTTTTTTTTTTTTTTAATCCATTCTGCCAGTCTATGTCTTTTGATTGGGGAGTTTAATCCATTAACATTTAATGTTATTACTGTCCAGGTAGTACTTTCTTCTACCATTTTGCCTTTTGGATTTTATATGTCATATCTAATTTTCCTTCTTTTTACATTTACTCATAGTCTTCATTTCTATACTCTTCTCCACACCTCTCTCTTCTGTCTTTCCATATCTGTCTCTAGTGCTCCCTTTAGTATTTCTTGCAGAGCTGGTCTCTTGGTCACAAATTCTCTCAGTGATTTTTTGTCTGAAAATATTTTAATTTCGGGCCATGGTGGCTCAGCAGGTAAGAATGCTTGCCTGCCATGCCCAAGGACCTGGGTTCAATTCCCGGTGCCTGCCCATGTGAAGAAAATATATATATATATATACATATATTTTAATTTCTTTCTCATTTTTGAAGGACAATTTTGCTGGATATAGAATTCTTGGTTGGCAGCTTTCTCTTTTAGTAATTTAAATATATCATCCCACTGTCTTCTCACCTCCATGGTTTCTGCTGAGAAATCTACACATAGTCTTATTGAGCTTCCCTTGTATGTGATGGGTTGCTTTTCTCTTGCTGCTTTCAAGATTCTCTCTTTCTCTTTGACCTCTGACATTCTGATTAGTGAGTGTCTTGGAGTACGTCTATTTGGATCTATTCTCTTTGGGGTATGCTGCACTTCTTGGATCTGTAATTTTAAGTCTTTCATAAGAGTTGCAAAGTTTTCACTGATAATTTCCTCCATTAGTTTTTCTCCTCGTTGTCTCTTCTCTTCTCCTTCTGGGATACCCACAGCACATTATATTCATGTGCTTCATATTGTCCTTCCATTCCCTGAGTCCCTGCTCATATTTTTCCATTCCTTTCCCTATATTTTCTTTTGCTTGTCAGATTTCAGATGTTCCATCCTCCAATTCACTGATCCTATCTTCTACCTTTCGAAATCTAACATTGTAGGTTTCCATTTTTTTTCATCTCTTCTACTGTGCCTTTCATTCCCATAAATTCTGTGATTTGTTTTTTCAGACTTTCAATTTCTTCTTTTTGTTCATTCCTTCCCTTCTTTATATCCTCCCTCAATTCATTGATTTGATTTTTTATGAGGTTTTCCATGTCTGCTCAAACATTCTGAATTAATTGTTTCAACTCCTGTATCTCATTTGGATTGTTGGTTTGTTCCTTTGACTGGGCCATATCTTCAATTTTCCTAAGGTGATTTGTTATTTTTTGCTGGCATCTAGGCATTTAATTACATAATTAGTTTATTCTGGAGATTGCTTTTACTTCTTTCACCTAGGATTTTCTTGCTGGATGAATTTGTTGTCTGTCTGTTCCTTGACATTCAGTTCAGCTTTTTCTGGACCTCTAGCTTAGGTTTTAACAGATAAGAATTTTTCAGTCCTTTTTTTTTTTTTGTTTCTTGCCCTGCCTGTATGGTGCCTTTTTCCCCCACCCTTAGGAGGGTCTACTTAGGTATTATAGACCCCAGCCGGATTTTCCCAGACCAAACTGGCCTCCTGTCATGAGGAAAGAGTCACCTGTGTCAGTTTTCCCTGAGGGTGAGACCCAGCAGGTTGAAAGACTTTTCTGTGAAGTCTCTGGGCTCTGTTTTTCTTATCCTTTCCAGTATATGGTACTTGTCTGCCTGCAGGTCCCACCAGCATAACATGATGTGGTACCTTTAACTTTGGCAGACTGGACTGATGGGGGCATGGTGGAGATAGAGGAGCGGTTGTAGGCTGATTTTAATGGTTTCAAATTACCAAGCCCTTGTGTCTGAATTCCTTAAGAGAGGGATTCCACCTGAGTTAGGCCTCACCCCTCCCCTGGGGAAGGCACAGGCTCCAGACAAGTTCTCAAACAAGCTTGTTTCTGCCTATGCCTGGGGCAGTTGCAGCCTGAGAAGTCCTGCTGCTGTACCCAAAAGCAGTCAAGACTTTGTAGAAACATAGCTACAAAAACCTCTTTTTTTTTTTTTTTTTTTTGCCTTTTTCCATCAGCGCTGCCCCCTTGGCACCAGGGCAAAAATGAGCAACCTCTGCTTTGACCAGTTTCATCTACACTTTGACCAGGCCTATTTAGTTTAGTTTAGGAATTAATTTGTTAATTACTTCCACAATTGGCGTTTGGTTGTGCTCAGCCCCTACTGATGGTAAACTCTCTTTCCTTTCCCCTCTGGGAAGCAGCCTGTGGGGGAGGAGCACCGGCTGCCATGGCTTGGGGAGCTCACAGTTCTGGGGCGGGCTCGTAGCCGGTCCAGCTGGTCCAGACTGGTGTACGCTGTGTGTCTGGTCACTGATGTGGCCCCAGGAGCTGTTCTGTGCTGTTTCTGGTTATTTAGTAGCTGTTCTGGAGGATAACTAAATCACGCACATTGCTAAGCTGCTATCTTGGCACCTCTCAAGACACCAATTGATTTTTGACAAAGGTTTCAAGTTCATTCAACCAGAAAAGAACAGTCTCTTCAATAAATGGTTCTGGGAAAACTGGATATCCATATGCAAAAAATGAAGGATGACCCCTACCACACATCATATACAAAAATGAACTCTAAATGGATTAAGGACCTAAGGTAAGAATGAAAACTATAGAATTCCTAGAAGGAAACACAGATAAACATCTTAAGGACCTTGTTTTAGGCAATGGTTTCTCAGAGTTTGCACCAAAAGCACCACAACAACAGCAACAAAAATAGATAATAGCCACTTCATGAAAATTAAAAATCTTTGGGCATTAAAGAACTTCATTATGAAAGTAAAAAGAAACCTACAGAATGAAAGAAAATATTTAGAATCCACATATCCAGTAAGAGTTTAATATCCTGAATATATAAAGAAATTCTACAATTCAACAACAAAAAGACAAACAACCCAACTAAAAAAATGGGCAATGACTTCAATAGACATTTCTCCAAAGAAGATATACAAATGGCAAAAAAAAAAAAAACCACATGAAAAGATTCTCAACATCATCAGTCATTAGGGAAATGCAAAACCACAATGAGATATTGTTTCACACCCACTAGGATGGTTACGTTTTTTTTAATGAAAATAACAAGTTTTGGAGAAATGAGAACACTTGTTCACTGTGGGTGGCAATGTAAAATGGTGCAGCCACTGTGGAAAACAGCTTGAGGGTTCTTCAGAAAATTAAGTATGGAACTACCATATGACCCAGCAATCCCACATCTAGATATATACCCAAAAGAACTGAACGCAGGGACTTGAGCAGATATTTTCACACCCATGTTCATAGCAGTAGTATTCATAATTGCTAAAAGTTGGAAGTAACCCAAGTATCCATCAACTGATGAACAGATAAACAAAATATGTATAAATGAATATACATACAATGGATTATTCTTCAGCAGTAAAAATGAATGAAGTTCTGATACACACTACAACATGGATGAAACTTGAACACATCATGTTGATTGAAATAAGCCTGACACATCCCCCTATCCCATATCATTGACAGCCCCTTCCAACATGAGAAAGCTAGAATGAGCATAGCCCAAATACCCCTAAAGAGAGAGAGAAAGATCAAAGGTGTTGGGGGAGTTATACAGAGAAGGTAGGAGTTAACAAATGAGTATGAGTGCTGAATCATTATACTGATATTTCTTTGAGCCTCCAGTACCTTCGAGCAACTAGAAATAAACACCTAAAATTGTGGAATTGTAAACTATACCAAACCTGAAATTTGTTCTACAATTAATTGTTGCAATGTACTTGGAAATTTATTGCTTTTATGTATATATATTATTTAAAGAGAGAGAGGTGTATAACAGATGAGTATGACTGCTGAGTCATTATATTGATATTTCTGTTGGTCTCCATTGACTTGGAGCAGCTAGAAGAAAAAAATGAAAAAAAATTGTGGAACTATCACCCATACTTTAAAGTCTGTTCTATAACTATATGTTAAAATGTACTTGGAAAGTTATTGCTTTTTTGTACATATCTTATATTTCATATAAACAATGTTAAAAATGATAATAAAATGAAATGAATAAAAAAGAACAAATATTGTATGATCTCACTGATATGAAATCATTAGAATAAGCAAATTCATAGACTCAGAAACTAGAATTCAGGTTACCTGGGGTAGGATGGGAATAGGAAATGGGAGTTAATGCTAAAATTGGTACAGCTTCTGTTTGGGGTAATAGAAAAGTTTTGGTAATGAATGGTGCTGATGGTAGGGTATATATATGTTACTAATACAATTTTTAAGAAATGAATAGGATTGTACAACACAATGAACTCTAATGTAAACCATGAACTATAATGAATATAGTTCATATATAATAATTATAATAATATTGCCTCATTAATTGTAACAAATGTACTACACTGATGCAAAATGTTAATAGGCAGTCCTGTGAGAGGGGGTATATGTGGACTCTGGATTTTCTGCATGGTTTTTATATAAATCCACAACTTCTCTAATATAGAATACATACAATTAAAAGAAAAAACTGAGAATATATATGCACAGACTTCCAATAAAGGAAGAGAGTAGAGAGTGACCTCCGTCTGCTGTGCTCTGAGATCCTTTGCCAGGTTTTGCTGATGTTTTGCTTCCAACTGGCAGCTCTGAGCAGCACAGAAATAGTGGGGCAGCCTTGTTCCAATGGAACACGGGACTCTCCTGGTGACATCTTCGGCTGAGGGGCTCCCCACACTCTTTCCAAACATTTCCTAGACTGCACAGGGGTCTAGGACACTCCCCCCCAAGGGTCCGTCCCTCTCCACTTCTCTCTGCATAAGAATTGCCTCATGGCCTGGCTCCCTCATTTGACTCCCCAATAAAACTAGGTGTCTCCTCTAATAAAACACCTACATGTTTAATCCCATCCCGGTGTCTGTTTCTCAGACTACCTGAGCAAACAAAAGAACAAAGTTTCTAATGTTTCATGAAATTTGTCCAGTTAGCAATTAAAAAAAAAACAAGAACACAAAGGGTACACTCTTCTCCCTAGTCAGCTTGTTGCACACCACCCACGGGCAGTCCCTCCACTCTCCAGCCTCAAAGCCAGGACTTAGAGGTAAATTTTTGGACAAATTACAGGTTACCATAACTATATTCTTAATATAAAATCTCTAAAGGTCACATGTAAATGAATCTTAAATCCAAAAATGCATGAATGCTTTCTACTGAAAATCTAAAATACCCTGAACACTTCATAACCTTGTCCTAGTCTAAAGGCCACCCCCCCTCAATCCTTGGCGCCCTTCCACCCCTGTGCCCGCTCCAGTCTCGGGCTCCTCCCTGCTCTCTCCACCTCGTCAGCATCCATGTCCACGTGGGAAGTCCTCCCTTATCCCTCCCGCCCAGGTTACCTTTTTCTTCTCTGTGTTTCTTTTAGTGATTTGTACAAAACATTATAGAAATGCACGTCAGTTAGGATTCTTTCAGGTGTTTGATTGACTGGCCGACTGAAAATGCCTTATACAATAAGGAGATACTGTCACATGCACTCCCAGAACAAGCATTCTGGAGAGAGCCGGCGAGGAAACCAGTTGGGTGGTGCTGCAGTGCCCTGCAGGCTGTGTGCTCTTCCCACCTGCCCACTCTGCCACCCCAGGGAGTGAGAAATACTGGTCTTCGTGGTGACAAGTTCCACCACCCTCACCTCAAAACCCACACTTAATGGCAGGGAGAGGCAGACGCGTGCTGCCCACTTTTCTCCCTGTGGGTGTCCTTTTCAGACCCGCCTTTCCTGATTGTGCAGATCTGAGTCACCTGGGCCACTCCACCCGCTCACGACAGAGCGGCTAGACTCACAGTGATTCCTCCCCCGAGGGGACCCACTTTATTTGAGGATATTGCTGCCTCTTACCTAAAATTTAATACATTTTTTTTAAATGATCAAGGCCCTTAGCAGAAAGACACAGAGGATGGCTGTGAACAGAGCCAACATTATCTGCCTCACGTCCGGCTCCGCGTGGCGAATGTCTATGTCTCGCTGCCTCCATGCGCTGCGGTTCTTGGGGAGCAGGAGCTCTGCTGCATCCCGGCATCATGGCTGGTTGGCCCACTGCAGCGCTCAGTAACTGCTTGCTGAGCATTCGGACATCCATTCCTTTGCTGAATAAATAAATTCAGCATACAAGAAAGACTATAGGAATGTTAAAAAAAAAAATGCTTACAAAATAAATGAGACGAGCTCTCCAATTGCTGCCCTGAAAGACTGAGAGGAATGTTAGCTCAATCGTAGAGATGCATAGACTGAGGCTAAAGAGTAACCAAGCCAAAATTAGGACATGAACATTCTAACTCTATAGTCCAGAGTCAAAATCCCAGACCCGTTGGCTGTCTGACTTACCCACCAATTATGGTTTCTGCCCCTCACTCAGTGATACTACAACTACTTACAGAGCGGCCACAGGACATAAGGAGCACTGCAAGAGCTTAAACTAAAAAATTTTTACGGGAGGCTACTGACAACCACAACTGAAAAGAGGTTTTGCTTTTATGTAAGATCTGCTACTTCCCAAAAGCATTTTGCAATTCTTGGGCAAGTGACAGACTGAATCTCTTTCTCTATAGTGTACCCTTCAACAACTCTGATTACACTCACCTGATATTTTTGTAATTGCATGTTTATAACTCCTTCCATCTCTTCTAAGTTTAGAAGTCAGACAATAAATGCTCTCCAAAGATGATCTGGCCCAACTGGGGTCTAGGCCAGATTTTTTTTAAATTTTTCATCAATCAACAAACTTTCTCAAAAGAACAATTTATAGAAAGCACAGATACATCTAGAGAAGAACAAATGCTCCACAAGCTGGGGCCATATAAACATCTATATGTACAAAAACTTTTGCAGCTACATACTTTATATAATGTACTTCAATTTTATTTTTGCTCCCTTTCGACCACGGAGGCAAAAAATTCAACTCATTCACTGTGGTTTCCTGTCCATCCAAAACCTACCTAAACATGCAGCAGAGCTCCAGGCTCCTATGCAAACCCGAGAGCTTAAGGTAGCAAGGGGGCCCTCTGGTTACTGATCATCTGGCCACAGATTTTCCCACATCCCCACGTTGCTGCTCGGCCATGTCCCCACTGATCCGGGGTCCCCAGAAATTTTCTCTCATTCTCTACCTCTCCCTCCTGGGCCCAGAAAAATATTTTTCTCCTTTGGGGAAGTATCTGCTTTTTCTCCCATTTCTTCTAAATCATTCTTATTCTTGCTATAACCCCTCCCCCCTTTTCTCTTTTACTCTCATTCACTCCCTATGGGTTTAGCCTCTGGAAAACAAAAGTCAGGAAATCTAGTTTATTTGAGCTTTCTGTGCTTCCAGATACCTTTCCTGAGGCAATAAAACAACAAAGTCAACCTTCTAGCTTGCATGGAAGAGAGAAAGGAAATGGGGGATAAAAGAGAAAGAAAAGAAATCCATAAATAAATATTTTAAAATATGAGCCAGGGTGGTGTGACGGTGGCTCAGCGGCAGAATTCTCGCCTGCCATGCCAGAGACCCAGCTTCGATTCCCGGTGTCTGCCCATGCCAAAAATAAAAAAATAAATACATAAGCCAGTTGCATATTTTTCACCGAATTCATCCCAAGCCTGTTGTGGAAGTCTACAGCAAAGTAATTAACTCATCCCAGATTTGCTACGCTTACAAATTTCCTAACATATCAGAGCAAGTGCATTCTAATGATTACTGTCCTTTCAGAACAGCACTTGACAGTTAATAGGTACTGGAGTTATTACTGTTTTTATATTTAAAACAATATTTAAAATTAAATGTTGAAGCACATTGCATATTTTTTTCCATACATTCAAAAAAGTACCTATTGTGAGTCATATGCTGAAGCTTCGTGATGGATAAAAGATGGGAATGGTTGAGCTAGATCAATCCAGAGGCAGTTAAGTCCTTTGAAGGAGATAAGAAAAGAGGACGAGGTCATTGGACTAGGTCATTGGACTATCTTCGAGGAGTTAGGAGGGACTTTCTAAAGCAACGAGTCCAAGTTTATCAGATAAAGAATAGAGGGCACTCAAGGGTAGCTCAGTGGTAGAATTCTTGCCTATCATGTGGGAGACACGGGTTTAATTTCCGGTCCATGCACTTCCCAAAAAACAAAGAAACAAGCAAAAACAAACAACCAAAAATTCAACAAATGGTGCTGCAATAACGCAATACTAACATGGAAAAATAATAAAATATGGCCTACAAAAAAAAATAGAGGAAAAATCTTCTAATAAGAAGTAGCAGCGTGCAAACTCTGGAAGTAAAAATGAATATAGTTTATCTAGAAAATTGCTGCGAAGTGTGACTGGGAGATAGAGGCAATGTTTGCGGACAGGGCACTGCTTTAGAGGGAAATAAGGGTTGAGACAGAAGTAAGAGAAGTAAAACCCATCAAAGTCTTCATGCACCCAATGAAGATGTTTGTACTTCATTTTGAATCCATTGAGGATCAGATGTGTCACTACTGAAGATCCTGCTGTTATCCAGGTGGGGAAAACCATGGACTGAATTAAAATAGTGGTCATGATATAATAAAAAGAGCAGAATTTTGAGAGATGTGAAGTTCATAAAAACCATAGGTCTTATGACTTTGAGTACATGGTTGAGGAAACAGAAACGTAAGTGCACCCAATTTTGCAGCTTGAACAACTAAGTAGATGGTTACAAGAGAAGCAGACCCGGGGAAGTCCTCTGCCCAGCACACACCCTGCTGAGAGCCGGTGTCACTCTCCCGTACCTCACCACTGTCCCGGCTCCAGGCCCCTCTCAGAGCCAGCTTCCCGGTTTCTCCTTCCTGAAACGCCAGTGCTACCCTCCTCCTCCTCCCCTTGGCCAGCTTCATCTGTCTTCATTTCATGTCCCTTCCTGACATCACCCCTTGTTCGCAGCAGTTCACTGAAAGAATGATGAGTTCAGTTTGAGATGTGTTGAATTTTAGATTTCTGCAAAATGGATAGATGGAGATGTCCAGGAGGCAATGACAATTTGGGTCTGATGCTGGGGAGAAAACCCAGGGCTAGATGCAGTGGTGCTGGGGTCCTCAGCATAATGACAAGGAACAGCCGAGGTGGGGGTGCTCAGTGGGATCCCCCGAGGGAAAGTTAAGAGTGGGGGAAAATGGGCAAAACTGGATTTCTGGTAACGTCCACATTTGAGGGAGAAGACTAGAAGGCTGAAGGGTATCTAGATAATCTGAAGGAGAACCAGGAAGCAGTAACATGAGGAAAATCAGAGGGGAAAGATTTTCAAGAAGAAGGTTTGGTTAGCAGGACCAAAAATACAAAAGAGCCAAGAAGATAAGGATAGACAAATGTGCTGTTGACACATATGTAGCATAAATTATTTCTCTCTGTCTCTCTCTCTCTCCCTCTGTCTCCCTCTCTTATCTCTTCTTTCTTTCTGATGCCAGTAAATATCTAATGGAAAGGATAGGATTTGGATAAACAAAGAATTTTTCTTTTGATTTTTAATCACAATTCCACACGACCAATAATTTATTTAATTGGAATGTATCTTCTCACTCAAGTTTCCAGCCTAAGGATTGCTCTTTGGTTAAAACTATTTATAAGTAGCACAAGCAGCCTAAAAGAACTTTAATCCTAATTATTTCCAAAGTCATTTTAGGACCCCATATGAAACGTTCTGGAGGAAAAACCCAAATAACAGTTCTGCCTCCACAAGCCTTACAAGGCCAGCGTTCAGAGCAACCACATTCTAATTCCCAGGAGGTATAACTGATCCAGCGCTTATCAAATGACCTGCAGCAAACTGAGGCAGCCACCTCATCAAATGGCCTCAGCTGGCCTAGAGGAGGGCAGGTGGGTGAGACATTAAAATTTAATACAAAGTCCAACAAGCCCTTAGGGATGTTAGAAGGGGCTTGACTTGCTTTTTAAAAAAAAGCCTGTTTATCCAGTTTGGATACAGATGGGAAGGAGCAATGTGAGAGAACGAGTGAAAATCACAGCACCTCAGAGCTGAATCCTCTCTCCAGTCAGGGTTCCCTGAGTCCTTGTTTCAGACTGAACTGGTGAGGAGTAGAGAGGAAGGGTAGGGACAAGCTGGCATCTTCTTGGCCTGTTAAAGGGCTTGAGGTTCACAGAGGTTCTCAAGCCTCCTGCACAGTAGAATCACCTGGGCAGCTTTTAAAACTCTCAGTATTTTCGTAAGCTTCCTAGGAGATTCCAGCGTGTAACCAAATTTACAGCTTGACTACAACTGTCTCATCGAGGCTGACCGCTGAGAGAGGACACTCACCAGGCCCGTTATCACAGGCTCCCTGGAGTGAGTCAACCGCCATTTCAGAGCGCAGGCCTCTTTGGAGTGGAAAATTCCCTGACCTCATCTTGCCAAATAGTGCAAGCAGCAGCAGTTTCACATGGATGCATGACCTTCATGACAGCCGAAATGGAATTAGCCACGGGAGCTGAGGTGCTGCTTAAGGCAAACTAATTTTCCTTTGTCCTCCTCACCCACGCAAACAAACCACACAGTTTTCCCACCCATGCTAAAGGAAGATTTTGGGTTATTGTGAACCCAATTCATTGTCTTATGAAGTCTCACTATTTGAAGTGTGGTACCGGGGCCAGGACTTTTGACATTAACAGGAAGTTTATGGTGGAAATGCAGAATCTCAGATCCCGTCTCACACTTGCTGAATCATAGCATGCAGTTTAGCTAAATCCCCAGGGAATTTATTTGCAAGCACATTGTAGAAGCACTCATAAAAAGACTTCTGATGTAAAAAACCCATATAAATATGGACAAGAGTACCCATGACATGGTATGTAGGAGAATATGGGTTTTCAAAAATGGGCTGCAATGACTAAAGAGTTGACTTAAAAAGCCTGGTTTCCTTCCATAATAGCAAGTCGTCTGCACTGTGATACGTTCATTTTAATATTATAGCCAACACATTTATAAAGGGGAAATAGAGTTTGAGCTATCCAAAAGAAAGATGTTTTCCTAGATATGGAACCTGTGCTATTAAAACAGCCAAACTCTGAAGTCATTTTTGTCCCTCATGCTGTGGGCATCTCATTCATTCATTCATTGAAAAAGAATTTTGTTCTTTTAGTGTCAGGCACTTTTCTAAGCTTTTGGAATGCAACAGCAAACATGACAGTTTTCTCGACCTCATAAAGCATCTGGCATGGAAGAGATAGACCATAAACAAATGAACAACAAATAACAAGATAAATATGCATTGCAAGTAGTGCCTATGAGGACATAAGATGATACGTTAAAGGTCTCATAGCTAGGCTGATCCAAAAGAACACTCAAGCTGAGAAGAAGCAATGAGAAGGACCAGTCATCTGAAAACCCAGGCAAAGATCAGCTGTCATGCAGACAGGAGATAATGTGTGCAGAGGCCTAGAGGTGAGAATGAGCTTGCTGTGTTCCAGTGCGTCATGAGAAAAGTTTAAGTCAGTAGGGGGATGGAGTAAGATAAGGCAGAGGGGTAAAAGGAGCCTCAGTCGTCTTTTCTGTAACAAGACATTCAAACATTCCAAAGGTGTTATGAGATACTCTACCCCACTTGATATTCACTCATCCAAGCCAGCCATGTTCTAGGAAACTCACCCTCTTTAGCACCATCATGCAGGAGCCCGGAAATAAAGAGCCTGGTCATGGCTGTGGGTTTGGACTTGTCTCTGCAACTTCCAGGTGAGCCTAGAAGTCACCTGCTACTCTGAGCCTCAGATTTCTCACAGGATTGGTATAACAAAGACTGAAAGTGCATGGAAACACTTTTAAAACTGTAAAGACCTATGGAAGTATAAAGCAGTATTGAAGTCACAGACTCCGGGAGCTTCTAGAAGAACAAAATCAGGTCTTACAATCTTGTCTATTACAGGGTCTCCTTAGTCCTAGATACATGCTCCTAGACCCTTAGTAGAGTTTTGATAAATAAGCAATTAATGAAACAGTCTGTGAATTAGACATACTGCCATCAAACGTTTTCAGTGAAAGCACACATGCATCCAACAGGGAAGGAATTCAGGATGAGCTAGCACAATTAACATTTAACTCCGGAGTCTGCAGTCCAAAAGGGGGAAAAAGATTTTTTTAAGTAGACAGATGAATGTGTCTATGTATCTATAGATATATCTATCACTAGATGGCATAGAATCATTAAAATATATATACTGTTGTGAAATATACAAAAAAGAAGAAATGCTAATAGACTGACAAGTCTTTCAGAAAAAAGAGGCAAAAATAAGCACGTAATAAAGAGAGAAAATAATATAAACTTATTTATTTGCAATGTTTTTGTTGCTGTTTATTTTGGTAATTACCAATAGGAATTGGCTAAATTGGGTAAGAATTTCTTAAAACTTAAGGGAGAAAAGTTGAGAAAGCAACCAAAACCTTAAAAGCAAATAATGCATTTTGCACATCAGAATCCTCAAATCACTTTAGTGATAAAGTTGAGCATTAGCAAGATGTGAGAATTCCTGAAAAAAGTAATAGTCTGTGAATCAGGAACTGTAAGTCAATAGCTCAGTAATTAAGTTATTGGGTCAAAGACACTGGTTACCATATGACATACCCTGAGTTTTAATTTCCTCAGATTAACAATAATGCATTTGAATGGAATCGTTGCTAAGGTCTCTTCTGCTCAAATTTTATCATTTAGGATAACACATCAACTATGCAATCACAATAAAATTCAAGTTTTTAGTCACACACAGGTGTGAGGACTACTTTACCACTAGGTGGCAATGTTGAACCAAAAGACCAGAAACCGAGGTAAACCTGCTCCCTTTCCTCTATATTCTGTGACAAATTTAAATCTGTTCCCTAAGAATTAGGATTTCCGAAAAGGTTAGAAATTAGACTACTTGTGCAGTGAGAACTGAGAACTTGGAAACTCATCAGCAAAGAGACAACTGGAGAAGAAAGGAGAAAAAGAAGCTGCATGAGTAACAGAAATGGTCTCAAACTGGCAGACCAGGCACACATTCCTGGAATAGATGGCCAGGGAGGAAACTCAATGAATCTGGACAGCCAAAGAATTCCTGATCTTGTTAAACGCACCACCCCTCGCCATGTAGCCAAGGAGATTGCTGGTATCTTTACATGCAAATCCTAATAAATCACCCATGTTCCATGCCCTGAAAGGGCCCTACGGTACACACACACCATGAGCCCTGATTGCAGACAGGCAGTCATTCCTCAGAATGTTTCTCAATTGTCCTATCCCTGATTTCCTGCGATTATCTTCAATGTCTGGCTTTTCCTATGGATTTCTGATTTTGCTCTGGCCTAGAACTTAGGCCTTAGGCGCTCCCCTAAGACACTACTCCATGTCCTTCTGAGAATTCTTGGTACTGAACCCTCTGCCTCGCTCTGATGCTATCTCCTGGACCTCAGACCAGCCTGGCCTAACTTGGGCAATACCTGAGCGCCCTGCAGAGTCCACCCCGGCTATATCTTGCCTCACCTGGAACCCACACACAGATGCTTTGTGGAAAGAATCATTGATTGTTATAGCCAGAAGAAATTTAGAGACATAATGACATCAACCCCTTTTATTTTTCAATGAGAAACTAAGGAGAGACAAATAGCAATTATATATATTTACTAGTTAATAAATATTTAAACAGAAGGAGATTCATTAAATCCTGTAAGAGACATCCTAGAATGGTTAATTCAGTGACTCAGTAGCATTACCAGGGAACCACGTTCCCACCACTTTTTGGCTAAAATGCCTTTGGCTACCAAGAGAGCTGTGGCAGCTCCAAGCACCACATCTTTACATACCAAAGCTCAAAGGCATAAAAATGGACCATTTTCCCCTTGTATGTCTGTTAATAAGCATGAAGTAAACTTTCAGGGAACCCCATCAGCAAACCTACCTTCTCACTTTACTGGCCACAACTGAGCTCCCAGCCCAGTCCTCTCTAAGTCACTGTTGAGGGAATGGGGCCACCGTGATCGAATCGGATAAAAGAGAATCTGACTTATGTGGGGAAGGGGCAGACACTGGACAAAATGGGGTTCTGCCAGCATGCAAGAAAGGGAAAATGTACTGTCTGCTGTAGCAGGGTAATGCAACCAAACACTGGGATATCAGAGTTAAAACATACAAGGGAAATTCAGGCAACCCAGAGTTGATGAATATTTCTTTAAGATGGGACACAAGTCCCCCTGCCCCTGCCCTGTGACCTTACTGATCAGAAGAGTCAGCCCCTGTTACTTCTCACCTCAACTGCCCAGCATCAGCATGTTTTACTCCGATACACGCACCTTTGTTCACTTATCAAGTGAACAATTTCACTTGACAGCAACTGCTCACAATGAAGGAGCAGTTTTTCAAAATGAATCAAATGGGGATGGTAGGTCAAGGTAGGCTCCGAATTTGCCATCTGTTGATTCATTTATTGAAATTGGGCAAGCATTTATTGCATGCTGTAATCCACCAGTTATAGAATTTAGACTCCATAATACTGTAACTATAAAAGCCCTTTTTGGTAGCTGAAGGAAGAGGGGTCAGGACTGAAGGGAAGCCGTGCTGAAACTTCCTCTAATTGAGTGGCTCTCACACTTGGGCCTGCATCAGGAGCAGCTGGAAGGCTGCTTGAAGCAGATTGTTAGCCTCCATCCCCAGAGTTTCTGCATAAGGAGGTCTGGGATGGGGCCCTGGAATTTGCATTTCTAACAGATTCTAGGAGACAGAGATGCTGCTGGTCCAGATCCATACTTAGAGGTCCATGGCACTAGCAAATCTGAGAGACGCCACGCTGTTCACAGAGCCCGGACTCACTACTGCCTATGCCATCACCATCTCTGTGGTTGAAAATTTTTAAGTCCCAAATGCTGCCATACGACCTAGTTTACACACCCAAATTTAACTTACTTTCCATATATTTTAAAGATATTAAACCTACAATTGGTGAACAAGTCCCCCTTGAGTACTCATTTGACTCAAACACACACATGCACAAGTTGCCTTGGATGCTCAGATATTCACTTATTTGTTCACTAAATACAGTAGTTATTGAATTCTACTATATGCCACACATGTCCTGGGCTTTGTTGAGAGGAAATTAATATATATATTCTTTGCACAAAATGATTTATATGACATGAGCGAAGATCAAATGTGTATACACATAACCACAAAACAAGCTTGCAATAAAAGCCATGAAGGAGGAACAAAGCAAACTGTAATTTAAGAGGTAAAGCAATATTTTTAACAAAGAAAAGCCCATGACCATGTGGTTGCACAGATGAATTCTCCCAAGCATTTCAAGAAGAATTAATACTAATTCTGCTCAAACTCTTCCAAAAAATTGAAGAGGAAGAAACTACCTAATTCATTTTATGAAACCAACTTCATCCTAACACCAAAGCTATATAAAGACAGTGTAAGAAAAGAAAATTACAAACCAATTTCTCTAATGAAAATAGATGCAAAAATCCTCAACAAATACTTGCAAATGAAATCCAACATCACATTTAAATAATTATACACCATGATCAAGTGGGTTTTATCCCAGGTTTTCAAGGATGGTTCAGCACAGGAAAATCAATTCATGTAATATACCACATCCACAAATTGAATGGGGAAAACCCCAAAATCATCTCAATTGGAGCAGAAAAGGCATTTGACAAAATCCAGCATTCTTTCTTGATGAAAACACCTTGAAAGATAAGAATAAAGTGCATATATGAACAACCCACAACTAACATCACACTTAACGATGAAAGACCGAAAGCCATTCCTCTAATACCTGGAACAAGATAAGGATGTCCACTGTCACCGCTTTTATTTGACATTGAGCAATGGCAGTTAGGTAAGAAAAAGAAATAAAAGGCATCCAAAATGGAAAAGAAGAAGTAAAACTTTCACTATTTTCAGAGGATGTGATCCTATATAGAGAAAGTCCAAAAACATCTTTAACAAAGCTATAGACCTAATAAATGAGTTCAGCAAAAACGGTGGAATACAAAATCAACACTCCCAAATCAGCAGTGTTTCTATATACTGGTAATGAGTAATCGGAGGAGGAAATGAAGAAAAAAATTCCATTTACAATAGCAACTGAAAGAATCATATATCTAAGGATAGATTTAACTAAGGATTTGCATACTGTATTTGTATACAGTCTAACATGATGTAAGGTGAAAGGTGCCATCCAGGGGCTGAAGCAAGTTTTACGTTGAATGGCTTCCTCCATTCATGTTGGATCACAAAATTGAGGAAACATTATACAAAAATAAATAAATGCCAGGAAAGTGCAATTAAATAAAGTGAAAGAAATCCAAGTAAAAATCATTAAAAAATAAATAACTTAATTTGTAAAATTATATAATTTATGTCACCATTTGCTTAAAGCTGAGAATGAGGACTGCCAGAGATGTGCACACTGACATGAAAACTATTTTAGCACCAGGAGTCTCCCTTTGAAAAATAAAAGCAAATCAAAAGATGTGGGGAAAAAATAAATAAATAAATAAATAAAAGAATCATATATCTAAGGATTTAACTAAGGATTTGTATACAGAAAACTATAGAACATTGCTAAGAGAAATCAAAGATGACTTAAATAAATGGAAGGACATTTCATATTCATGGGTTGGAAGGCTAAATATCATTAAGATGCCAATTCTGCCCAAATTGATTTACAGACTCAATGCAATCCCAATAAAGATTTCAACAGCTTACTTCACAGAAATGGAAAATCTAATCATCCAAATTTTTGGAGGGGTAAAGGACCCTAAATAGCCAAAAACTCCTTGAAAAAGAAAAACAAAGTTGGTATACTCACACTTCCCTGACTTTAAAGCACATTACAAAGCTACAGTGGTCAAAACAGCATGCTACTGTCATAAAGATAGAAATATTGACTATTGAAATTTTACTAACTGTTCAGAAATGGACCCTCACATCTATAGTCAACTGATTTTTGATAATGCTCCCAAATCTACTCACCTGGGACAAAACAATTTCTTCAACAACTTATGCTGGGAGAACTGGATACCCATATCCAAAAGAAGGAAAGAGGATCCCTATATCACACCATATACACAAATTAATTCAAAATGTATCAAAGACCTAAATATAAGGGCAAAGACCATAAGACATCTAAAAGAAAACGTAAGCATCTTCAAGATCTTGTGGTAGGTGGTGGTTTCTTAGACTTTACACCCAAAGCACAGGCAATGAAAGAAAAAAATAGATAAATGGGACTCCTCAAAATTAAATACTTTTGTGCTTCAAAGGACTTTGTCAAAAAAGTGAAAAGGCAGCTTATTCCATGGGAGAAAATATTTGAAAACCACATATCTGATAAGGGTTTAATATCCAGAATATATGAAGAAATCCCACAACTCAACAATAAAAAGACAAACAACCCAATTAAAAAATGGGCAAAAGATTTGAAAACATTTTTTCAAAGAGGAAATACAAATGGCCAAAAAACACATTAAAAAAATACTCATCTTCACTAGCAAAGTAAAACCACAAAGAGATATAAGAATGACTACTTTAAACAAACAGGAAACTTCAAGCATTGGAAAGGATATGGAGAAATAGGAGCATTCACGCACTGTTGGTTGAAGTGTAAAATGATGTAGCTGCTGTGGAAGACAGTTTGGCGGTTCCTCAGGAAGCTAAGGATAGAATTGCCATATGGTTTGGCAATCCCACTGCTAGGTATGTACTCAGAAGAACTGAAAGCAGGGATGCAAACAGAAATTTGCACCCCAATGTTCAGCACAGCATTATTCATAATTGTCAAAAGGTGAAAGCAACCGGAATGCCCATCAACCAATGAATGGATAAACAAATGGGGTACATACATACAATGGAATATTATTCAGCTGTAAGAAGGAATGAAGTCCTGATGCATGGAACAACATGGATAAATCTTGTGGACATTATGTTGAGTGAAATAAACCAGACACAATGGACAAATATTGTATGATCTCACTAATATGAACTAATTATAATAAGCAAGCTCATAGAGTTGGAATCTAGAATATAAGTTACCAGGGGATAGAAAGGCTATAGAGAATGGGGAGCTGATGCTTAATTGTGCAGAATTTCTGTTTAGGTTGATTGCAAATGTTTGGAAAGGAGTAGTGGTGCTGGTAGCATATTATTAAGAGTGCAGTTAACAGTGCTGAATTTTGCTGGTGAATGTGCTTGAAAGGGGAAGCTTTGGGTCGTGTATGTTACTAGAAGGAAAGCTGGAGGATGCAACATGGACTATAACACAGTGAACCCTGTTATAGACAGTGAATGTGGTTAATAGTGTAAGTATCAGAATGTTCTTTCATGAATTTTAACAAATTTATGTCACTATTACAAGGTATTTATAATACAATGGTATTTGGGGAGATACCAATTAACATAAACTATGGAATATAGTTAACAGTAATATTGTAATATTCTCTCATCAATTGTAACAGAGGAAGCTCTCTAATGCTAAGTGTCAACAATGAGGGGAGTATATGGGAATGTTGTATTGTTTACATGATTTTTATGCAAACCTAGAACTTCTTTAATTAAAAAGATAACAATAATTTTTAATATCATTATGCTAAGTAAAAGAAACCCAACACAAAGTACTACATACTGTATGATTCCATTGATATAAATATAAACAAAAATAAATCTCTAGAAACAATATAGATGAATGGTTATGTAGAACTGGGGAAGGCTAGATGGACTGAGAGGTGGCTGCTAAGGGGCATGGGGTATTCCTTTTTGGAGTAATGAAAATGCTCTAAAACTAACTGAGGTAATGAATTTATTCTGTGATTATATGAAAAGCCAGTGATTGTAGACTTTGGATGGATTTACGGTATGTGAATATACCTCAACAAAACTGCTTTATATACATCCATGATTTCAGATGTTAAAATATTATGTATTTAATGCTAATAATATTAGTAACAGTAATACAGTCATATCAAAGGCCTGCTATCAGAGATTTCTATTTTATCGGATCTCTGGCAGCCCTGGAGATATCGAATGTGCCCTAAAGCAGGGGCTGGTGGTCTTTTATCTCATACCAACGTACAGACCAGTGAAAACACTGATTCCGACTAAAGGCAGTTATACTGCCAGAGTGATTTAAAACAGCATGAGGCTATAGAGGAGAAAATGGTCTTCAAATTCCTCTAGTGTTTTCTTGTTTCTTTTTGAGCCTAATTGATGGGGAGGGGGGTGGGAATTGAAAAGATACCTGGCCATGCAAACATGTTCTGAAGTACCTTGCAGCTGCTTTTTTCTCTTGAAACCTCCCTGACCAGATAACTCCCAGGGTAACAAAGAAACAAATCAATCAATCAATCAAACTGTAAAAATTATCTTCTTATTGGAAGCAAGTGTTGCTATGTAAAACTAACAGTCCACAGTGCCCACTTCAAAAACATTCAAATTAAAGCTTTCCCTGGGTCCTTTCATGACACCCTAGTTTATAGCCCTGCTTTTCTTTCTCAAGGATTCGATGTCCCTCTCAGCACATGTGATTAGTCACTGCCTTCCCTAAATGAATCTGAGAGTGCATTTTCCAGTTCACTTTCCACCCCTTTGAAATAGTGAATTTAGATAGAGAGAACTACTGTACTTTGAACCGCAGGTCTCTAAGTGCTCTCCAAAGAGCTGTAAATCTGCGGGAAGTCTGAGTAGCTCGCTAGCGTGAATTAATTGGCAGTTTTCCCATCTGTGTCGGGGCAGCCTGGATATTCAAAGAACATATTGAGATTCTCTGCTCCTATTGAGGCTACAAACAAACCACTCAGACTTGGAAAGCTAACCTTTCGGAAAATTATCGTCACACTAGCCAGCACTCAAATGCCCACATTAACCTGTCCCCATAAATTTCAGTAAATTGAAATCATTATCCTGCTGATATGAGATAAAAATCACATCTTCCTTCCATGGCATGCATTGTTCAGGTTAGGTGCTGTCCCAGGGTTTCAACTTTTCTCTAATAATACCTTAATAGCAAACTATATTTATTCTCCAGCCTCTTCTAAAGCACAGGTATTCTCTGGTCACTTACAAGTAGTTCAATACTGGCTGCCTTTTTTAAATATTTAAATATTGAGATATCTTCAGGCACATATACAATCCATCCAAAGTATACAATCAATGGCTCACGGTAGCATCACATTGTTCTGTATTCATCACTATGATCATTTTTAGAACATTTCCATCACTCTGGAAAAAGAAATAACAAAGAAAAAGAAAAAACTCATGCATCCCATACCCATGACCCCTCCTTCTCATTGACCACTACTATTGCAATCGACCCCAATTTTTTTTACCTCTTATCTCCTATTATGTGTTTATTTTTTCTCATTATTATTTTTTTACTCATCTGTCCATACCCTGAATAAAGGGAGTGTCAGCCACTAAGTTTCACAATCACACAGTCACATTGTAAAAGCTATATAGTTATACAGTCATCTTCAAGAATCAATGCTACTAAAACACAGCCTAGCAGTTTCAGGTACCTCCCTCTAGCCACTCCCATACACCATACTAAAAAGGGATATCTATATAATACATAAGAATAACCTCCAGGATAACTTCTAATCTCTGTTTGAAATCTCTCAACCACTGAAATTTTATTTTGTCTCATTTCTCTCTTCCCTCTTTTCGTCAAGAAGGCTTTCTCAATCCCATGATGCCAGGTCCCGGCTCATTCCCAGGAGTCAGGTCCCACATTGCCAGGGAGATTTACACCCCTGGAACTCACATCCCAAGGTGAGGGGCGGTGGTAGTGGCAGTGTGTTCACCTGCCAAGTTGACTTAGAGGTAGAGAGGCCACATCTAAGCAAAAAAAGTTTCTCTGGGGTGACTCTTTATCATATTTAAGTAGGCTTTAACTTCTCCTTTGCAGGAATAAGTTTCATAGGGACAAACTCTGAGATTGAGGGCTTAGTCTATTGACTTGGTTGTTCCCTCTGCTTGTGAGTATATCGGGAATTCCCCAGGTGGGGGAGTTGAATATTTCTTACTTTCTCCCTAGTCCCCCAAGGGAACTTTGTAAATACTTTTTTATTCTCTGCCCAAATAACTCTGGGATATATCGGGGCATCATACTACCTTGTACAAACCAACAAGATTTCACACCCTATTCAAGATTCCATGTAATTATGGTGTTCGAATAAAATGACCATACAAGTTAAATTGACAATGTGCTTCCCAAAATATAAATTTTGCACCAAGTAAGCATCTGTTCCTTTGGTCTCACAAAGGAGTTGAAGTTTTAAAATATGGACCATATCATCCTTTACCCTGTATTCTGGTTTATCTTACTCCTATCCAGATCAGCTTCATTTATATCTCTAGTCAAAGTCTGATCACTTTTTCAACTTTTAAAAATTTTATGTATGGGGTAACGCTGAGCTCTAACTCTGAGTCTCAGGTGTCACACAAATACCCAAAGTCTCAGGGAATGACCAGTTCATATCCAAATAGTTCAGTTCCTTAGAATTTAGAAATAACAGTTACAACTCCTGAATAGATGTGACTGCTGTGAGAGCTTGCAATCTAGGAACTTTTACAATAGACCCCAACCTGATAACCCATGCTCTCAACTTCAATTCTCCAAATTTGTTTATTATAGTTACTCCATATAGTTGAGTCATGATAATATTTGTCTTTTTGTGTCTGACATTTCATTCAACATACTGTCCTTAAATTTTATTCACCTAGTTGCGTGCCTCATAACTTCATTCCTTCTTGCAGCTGCTCAGTAGTCTGTTGTATATATACGCCGTAGTTCCCCCCTTCTGTTCCTCAGTTGTTGCACCCTTCACCCACCTCCATCCACTGTGAATCACAAACACTGCCACCATAAACACCAGTGTGAAAATATCCATCCATGTTCCCACACTCAGTTCCTCAGGTACATATCTAGCAATGGGGTTGCAGGATCCTATGGCAGCCCCACCCCTAGCCTCCTGTAGAACCACCACCCTGACTGGCTGACTTTTTAGGTACTATGTGGGCAATATGCTGGGTCTACAAATCAAATAGCTTCCCCTCTGCCATCCCTGACCTTGGGAAATACATCGGTTGGACAGGTTCTGGCTCTGAGTAACATAATACCCAACAAATAGTGGCTTGAGCAAAAGACAGCATGTTATGTCATATACCCCGAGTCTTGGGGAAGCAGCACCTGGCATTCATTTAGCAGGCCTCCCTTTGCTTGGGCTGGTGTGTAATAGTCTCCTGGCCTCTTCCTCTTAGTCCTCAGAATCAAACCTGATCTTAGAGTCTCTTTTTCTCACTCAGAAACTAACAATTGAATGCTCCTATATTTCTGACACTATGCTAGACTCTTCTGGGGGGAAATAAAAACACATACAGGCTCTGTGTAGAGGGCCTTATATGGGAACAGAGAAGAGCAAACATGAAGACATACAATTTAGGGCTAGGTTGCATTAAGAACCATAAAGAAGGTCTAGACAATGTATGCGGAAATGCAGAAGATGGAACAATTACTTTTTATTCAGGGAAACCAGAAAATGTTTCAGGTCAGAGGTGACAGTTGAGCTGGACCCAGATGTTTCAGTAGGACTGGGACATGGGGATGGAGAAAAGGCCACCCCAGAGAGAAGAGATGTGCCAGTGAACATCACTAGAAAAGTGCTTTTGTAGGAAACACCACTCAGCATTTCAGGTGTGTGTCGTGCCTGAAAGTGAATAGGCATCCACAAGACAGGAAGAAATGGGAAAACCATGGCAGAACCTCCCCCAGTTCTCATCACCTCTAATTTGTTTCATAGACAGACACTGTGTTCCCCATGGTCATTCATGGCCTTGGGAAGCTGAGGAAGTGAGTCTTCGGCCATTCCAGCCTCGACAGTGGACACAGAGGAGTGAGAATGCAGACGCTATTAACAGCCACCAGTGTCTATCACAGCAAATCGCTTCATCTTTGTGGGCCTGCTTAGTCAGCTCATACCAATAAATTCAACCTGATCCAACTTTATACTCCTTCCAGCATTATTCCACACCTTTAATATTCATTCCCACACACCTTCCCCTGGTTTCTGTCTACATATATTTTGGAAAACTTATACAGTTCTTTTGGAGTATAGTTTACCTCTTCATGGGTCCCATTTTGTACCTCACCTTTTGGGGTACAAAAGAGGGTGGTAGGGGTGGTTCATGAAAACAATTAGAAGTGTATTTCAAGCCAATTACCTCAGGGCATTTTGTTGCAGTTTCATCTGGGGAAACAGTATTAATTTCTCCAGACAGAGGAGTTAAGGCTGTTTCCCTAGGGGAGCTGTTACAGGTTTAGCAGGAATAAAGGGTTACTCTCTTTAGGTGGGGGTTGAATGGCAGACTCTGAAGGGTGGATTGGAGGCCGGGGAAACTGTTCCCTCAGGCCAGGCTGGAGATCAGGTAGCTGTCTCCTGATGGAAGACTGGCAGAGATCAGGGTTTCCATGTCCCCATCGCCATCACTATCACCTCATATGTCCCCATCCCAAGTTTCAGCATCCCATTCTTTTCCAATCAAAGCTCTTACTTTAACAGCAGACACACCGCATGGTTGAAAATTTAGCTTCCATTGTAAATCTGCTGCTTGTACAATGAGACTCTGGACTGGTTTTCAGAGATCTCCATTCTGAGACCACAGGGAACAACATTTTCTTTCAGGGCACATATGGAAACGTTTACATCTTCCATACAGCATTTAAGTTGCAAATTTGCAGTCTTCAGTTCATCCCTTTCTCTAATAATTATATCCAGCATATCTAAGAACAACCAGCCAACATTATTACGCCTCTTAATTTCACAAAACTCTGGTAAGATGTCAACAACATTGTCACCCAGAGCCTTGCCTAATATAAGAGTACGATTTGATGAATCAAATGGTGATATTTTTCATATCTGTATAGCCAACTCACACCATGGACTGACAGTGTCATCTTGATTATCAGAAATAGAGTCATTAGTACCTTTGAATCTAATCAGAGTAGAAAACCAATTTTTAAGATTCTGTTTTTCAAGAACCACTCCTGGTACCAAGCTGTGTTTGTTCATCAAGGTTCTATTGAGAAATAGAACCAAACGGAGAGATCTGCAAATATGAACTTTATAAAAGCATCTCACACAACCGTGGGGATGCAAGAATTCAAAATCCTCAGGGCAGGCTGGGAGGCAGGCAACACCAATGAAGGGTCTCAATGAACTCCACAGGAGAACTGGCTGGCTGAAGAAAAGGTGAAAATTCTCTCTCAAAAGTCCTCAGCCAATTGGATCAAAGCCAACTGACTGGATTCTCTCTTTCGCAGCAGACATACACTTAGTTGATCACAGATATAATCAACCACAGAAGCAATCAACTGACTGATGATTTAATACACCAGTCTTCTGGTTTATCAACTAGCCATGAAATATTCTTTTAGTAATGGTTATGCCAATGCTTGCCTGATCAGACGACTGGGCACCATCACCTGGCCAAGTTGAAACCTGAACATAACCATCACATTTCTCAGTCTAACTTTTGCTTTCTGTGCGTATCAGTCAAATGTGACACGTAGGATTGACAGGGTACTTTTTTTTGTTCTCCTTATATAAGGACTCTTCTCTTTCTTATACTAAGAAGGTGGTCAGATGCTAAAAGAAATCACAGAAGACCTAAATAGATGGAAGGGCATACCGTGTTCATGGATTGGAAGACTAAATATAGTTAAGATGTCAATCCTACCTAAATTGATTTACAGATTCAATGCAATACCAATCAAAATCCCAACAACTTATTTTTCAGAAATAGAAAAACCAATAAGCAAATTTATCTGGAAGGGCAGGGTGCCCCGAATTGCTAAAAACATCTTGAGGAAAAAAAACGAAGCTGGAGGTCTCGCGATGCCGGACTTTAAGGCATATTATGAAGCCACAGTGGTCAAAACAGCATGGTATTGGCATAAAGATAGATATATCGACCAATGGAATCGAATAGAGTGCTCAGATATAGACCCTCTCATCTATGGACATTTGATCTTTGATAAGGCAGTCAAGCCAACTCACCTGGGACAGAGCAGTCTCTTCAATAAATGGTGCCTAGAGAACTGGATATCCATATGCAAAAGAATGAAAGAAGACCCATCTCTCACACCCTATACAAAAGTTAACTCAAAATGGATCAAAGATCTAAACATTAGGTCTAAGACCATAAAACAGTTAGAGGAAAATGTTGGGAGATATCTAATGGATCTTACAACTGGAGGCGGTTTTATGGACCTTAAACCTAAAGCAAGAGCACTGAAGAAGGAAATAAATAAATGGGAACTCCTCAAAATTAAACACTTTTGTGCATCAAAGAACTTCATCAAGAAAGTAGAAAGACAGCCTTCACAATGGGAGACAATATTTGGAAATGATATATCAGATAAAGGTCTAGTATCCAGAATTTATAAAGAGATTGTTCATCTCAACAACAAAAAGACAGCCAAGCCAATTACAAAATGGGAAAAAGACTTGAACAGACACCTCTCAGAAGAGGAAATACGGATGGCCAAGAGGCACATGAAGAGATGCTCAATGTCCCTGGCCATTAGAGAAATGCAAATCAAAACCACAATGAGATATCATCTCACACCCACCAGAATGGCCATTATCAACAAAACAGAAAATGACAAGTGCTGGAGAGGATGCGGAGAAAGAGGCACACTTATCCACTGTTGGTGGGAATGTCAAAGGGTGCAACCACTGTGGAAGGCAGTTTGGCGGTTCCTCAAAAAGCTGAATATAGAATTGCCATACGACCCAGCAATACCATTGCTAGGTATCTACTCAAAGGACTTAAGGGCAAAGACACAAACGGACATTTGCACACCAATGTTTATAGCAGCATTATTTACAATTGCAAAGAGATGGAAACAGCCAAAATCTCCATCAACAGAAGAGTGGCTAAACAAACTGTGGTATATACATACGATGGAATATTATGCAGCTTTAAGACAAGATAAACTTATGAACCATGTAATAACATGGATGGACCTAGAGAATATTATGCTGAGTGAATCCAGCCAAAAACTAAAGGACAAATACTGTATGGTCCCACTGATGTGAACGGACATTCGAGAATAAACTTGAAATATGTCATTGGTAACAGAGTCCAGCAGGAGTTAGAAACAGGGTAAGACAATGGGTAATTGAAGCTGAAGGGATACAGACTGTGCAACAGGACTAGATACAAAAACTCAAAAATGGACAGCACAATAATACCTAATTGTAAAGTAATCATGTTAAAACACTGAATGAAGCTGCATCTGAGCTGTAGGTTTTTGTTTTGTTTTGTTTTGATTTTACTATTATTACTTTTATTTTTTTCTCTATATTAACATTCTATATCTTTTTCGGTTATGTTGCTAGTTCTAAACCAATGCAAATGTACTAAGAAATGATGATCATGCATCTATGTGATGATGTTAAGAATTAACGATTGCATGTGTAGAATGGTATGATCTCTAAATGTTGGGTTAATTTCTTTTTTTCCGTTAATTAAAAAAAAAAAAAAAAAGAGAAGGGATAATTGGAGATGAAGGGATACAGACTGTACAACGGGACTGGATATAAAAACTCAGAAATGGACAGCACAATACTACCCAATTGTAATGCAATTATGTTAAAACACTGAATGAAGCTGCATGTAAGGTATAGGTTTTTTGTTTTTGTTTTTTTTTGTTTTTTTTTCTTTCTATTATTGTTTTAATTCTTATTCTGTTGTCTTTTTATTTCTTTTTCTAAATTGATGCAAATGTACTAAGAAATGATGAATATGCAACTATGTGATGTTATTAAGAATTACTGATTGTACATGTAGATTGGAATGATTTCTAATTGTTTTGTTAATTCTTTTTTTAATTAATAAAAAAAATAATAACCAGAAGGTGGTCAGAGCTTTACTTTCCTTACTTCTGAGGTTTTGTTTTACAGGGCTGAACACAGCACTGCCTACCTCACTCCTGCTGGCTGTGGGTATTTATTTAAATAGTCTGTGAGTATTTATCCAAATAGTCTGAGAGGTAGAGGAGATGGAAGGATAGGTCTGTAATTGAAGATGCGGGCATATCTGAGAGAAATACATGATCTGCAGAGCTTCCACTCAAGGTCAGAAAAGAGTGAAAGCTTTGCTGGTCCCTGAAGTAAAACTTAGAAAAGCTGGGTCCAGGCCCTTGAGTCCTATTCTTGTCAAAGCACATGTCCAAATTCAGCCTAAGGGCAGTCAAGATACTTGCCTTTAAGGGACAAATGGGCCAAGACCATTAAAATATCAGAAATGAGTACTGTCAACTCAAGAGACCACAGGGCCTTCCCTACATGCTCTGGACAACGAAAGGACCTGGACCCTTCTACGGCCCTGGGATCAGAATAAAGGAGATTCCGAAAGACAATACTGGACTGAATCTCCCACCCACCCCAGAGAATTGGAACTTAGGTTAAATTGAAGTTAGAGAAATAAATAGAAACATGGCATTTTTTTATACCTTGTGCTCTGGAGTGAAATTAATACTCCCTTCATTTTATACACAGGGATGCATCTTCAGTCTGTGAGCACTCAGTAAGAACATACAGGTGACCCAATACCAGGGACAGCCAAATGCCAAGATCATCACTAAAGGAAAACTTCCAACAAAATCTGAGCCCATTCCGAATGGATTCAATTTATTGTTGGATTGGTTGAAAGAAGTATCAAGGTCATAGGCACCTTAATTATACTTTAGCTGGCTCACACTCCACCCTCAGAGGGTGTTGGAAGTTATATGTGTGATGGGACTACTATCTATAATTAAAATTCAAGAAGATAAGCCTTGGTTCAGTTGCTAGGGCTGCCTTTACCTTCTTTGTCTTTATGAGCTGACTCAAGTCCTGACACATTTAAAATGATGACAACATATAACAAGGATTCCTTACTTTGAAGAAATGCATGTATGTTAGAATAAATCCTTTAGGTGTTAGAAGGTATTGACATATTTAAAGGTGATCCCCATCTGTAAGTGATTCTAAGATTTAACTTGAAATACTTACATTTTGGGAAACTCTCATTTGGCTCAACTGAGAGAAGTTCTCCCCAGCTCCCCTTGAGACTATAGCAGGTTTCTAGAGTCGATAAAAGTACCTACACGGTAGAAAGAACAGCATAAGAAATGTGGTTTAGAAAGGTGTTTCTAGAATTATTCCTGGCTCTGAGCAACATGGGCACAGGGGCTGTTTCTGGACGAAATGTGACTGGTTTCCCTTCCATTCTGAGGCCACGGCCCACTGCTCTGTGATAACTTCCTTCCCTTTAGAGCAGCCATCCTGCCCCAGTACTCCTCAAAAATGGAAGCGCTCTGTAGGTAGAAAAATTAGCTTCTTGCTGTGGTCTAAAATCACCTCTCTGTTCTGGGTCCAGTGGGGGAAGAGTTACAAGGCACATGCGAAGGGCAAGTTCTTTCAACCCTTTCTGCCTCCACTCTGCCCCCCACCCTCCATTGCCCGGCCTCCAGCCACACCAGCGAGGCTCCTCATGTCAGCTCAGTCTAAAATGTAAGAGCCACCTTCGGTCAGAATGACAACCACCATAAAGCACACACACACACAGGGCTTGAAATGTACAAAGCACTTCGACAAATACAGCCACATTTGATCTTCACCATAACCCTGTGAAGTGGTTCCCCATGTGTGTTCTGTATGTCCCGCAGTCCTTGGGGACACGTCCTAGCAGGCAAGGCTCCCCCGCTATCTGTATGTGACAATCCTCTTCTTCTGTGGGAAAAGAGCTGGCTTGGCATTGCCAGAGGGCATGAGACCTCAAGGCTTGAGCTTTTCCATTCCCAGGAGAGCATTTGTATCGAATAAAACAAGAAAGGGACGGAAAGTTTGCAATTTTTGCAGCCCTTGTATTTTGCCCTCTGTCGTGAGAGTTTTTATATGCCTTCTACTGTGTGATATTTCTTAATGAGAGTAGAGGAAGCTCATGGCTCAGGGACCCAAATGAGAAAACAAAGACAAATAACAGGATGGCTTCACTGTGCGTCCCCTCTTTGGGAGGTAACAGAGAACAAACCATGTGCCTGGAGCTGGATGGTGAGGGCTCTCTGCATGTCTGCGCCCCAAACGGGGGAGCCAGAAGATGGGAATTTTTGCTGCACTAACCTGTGAAACTAACCTGGATGTCTTCCTCTTGGAATTCTAAAGTTTTATTTATGTCTTTAAAAAGAACCTACTAATAAATTTAGGGCATGGCAAGGAGAAGAGATCCTCGCTTAAGCCTGGGCCTAACTAGTCATGCATTATTACGTTTAGTTGCAGATGAGAAAAACGAGGGTTTTCCTTTCCTCTTATCCCTTTCCCCATTAGAGCACATGCAGAAATGGATCATTTTGGTAGTTCTTCCTTCCTTTCATAGATGAAGGTAATATTATATTTCTTTATGATGATGTGAATTGAGTTTAATCCATTAGAGCTGTCAAGTGTTTCTAGAGAAAGATGAAGCGCTAATTTGCAAAAACTGTATGCACTGTTGGAGGAGACCTCCTGCAACCTGCATCCTGCTGGAAGCGCCTGGCCACCCACGGGGGACAAAGTGTCACAGCCATGAGGAGAGTGAGCACCTGAAGACTTCCTCGGGGACCAGCCCCCTCAAGTGCTCCTACCCAGAATCGCTACCCCCACCCCCAGCCCCACTTGTGACCGTCTACCTGTTGGCTGAACCCTGCTACTAGCTGGCATTTGGAAGGCGAAACCCTGCAGCTCCGGGCCCACTGGTCCATGATGGGCAGTTGGTCGCGGAAGTGGCTGTCCTGGTGGCAGAGAATGTCATCTTTGGGCAGGGCTGAGCCGTGCAGGCTAAGGCAGCTGACTGTGCTCCCCATGTGGTGCCCAGGGCTCGCTCCTCCGGGTCTGCCCTCCCACAGCCCCGACAAGCCTGCTCGCAGCAGAGGGGCTGGCTCCGGCCTTAGCCACCAGGCCTGGGGGCCCAGGGCAGGAAGCCCAGGACCCTGCAGCGCCGCTGCAGCTCACTCACAGCCCTGTGGCCGGATGCTGCAGTCTCTGCCCCACAGATAATCCGAGGTCGTTTTACCATCATTCTGTAGGATTCCTGACTCCATGTCTTTCCACTGCACCGCTAGGACCTCACCCTTGATCACGGTGGGGGGATAAGGTCAAAGGAATGACACCCTGGTAAAAGTGGAACCAAGAAGAAGAAAAGCGAAATGCCCATAAGAAACCGTGCAACTCACGGCACCCAACACACACATTGAAAGCATCCTCTCCAGCAGGTGTGAATTAGAGTCTCACAATCTGGGGGTAGGTACCACCATTCACAGAGATGATGTTAAGGGGACTTTCCTTCACATACTCCCTCCATCTCCCATGCACTTTACCTTGTTCATTTAATTTGTTTTTAGTTCAGAGGTGGTCACTTCCAAGTCCTGATCTTTTAAGGGGGATTTGGGAGGTGGGAGTAGATGGACTAAGCAAAGCACTGGAGAATCAGCAGCCATCTGTCCTGCTAGCAGGTACAAGTGAGCCTTGTGGTAGGTGTGGGGCAACCTCAGGGGCTCCTCACAGGAAGGACCCTCCAATGAAGTCCGCTCGGCTTCCCAGGGCTCCTTCCTGTGGACCACGGAGGCCCTGCTGTGGCAGCACTGAGCTCACACAGCTGACACCCCTCTCCAAGGGGGGGACGCAAGCATCCCCCAGATCCAGGAGGCTACCGGAGGCCCCCACTTAACTCTTCACCCACCCTATCTTCAAGTTTGGTGTGGTGGTCGTTACTGTTCACCGAGATATGCTTTACATGGGGCATTAGTCAGGGTTCTCTACAGAAACACAGCCGACAGGAGAGATCTGTAATTATGAGACTTATAAAGGTGCCTCATGCAACCGTGGGGATGGAAGAGTCCAAAATCCACAGGGCAGGCTGCAAAGCTGGCAGCTCCAATGAAGGGTCTGGACGAACTCCACAGGAGACGTTCACCTACTGAAGAAGTAGTGGGAGAGTCTCTCTTCCTCCTTAAAAGCCTTCAACTGATTGGATCATCTCACTGGGGGCCATGCGCCTTAGCTGATCGCAGATGTAATCAACCATAGATGCAATCAACAGACTGATGATTTACTATACCAGCCTTCTGGTTTATCATCCAGCCATGAAATATCCTTGTAGTAACCATCAGGCCAGTGCTTACCTGGCCAGATAACTGGGCATAATCACATGGCTAAGTTAACACCCAGAATCTTACAATCACACATGGCATAAAATTCAATCTTTTATAGTGTGGTAGCCCAAGACAAACTCTGGGATCTGTCCTGTAACTACTTGTTGAAGAGTGCTCTGAAAACTATTGCTTTTATCTTTCTTTGCTTTGTATATATGTTATGTTATACAATTTAAAACGTTTCAAAAAATTCAGTTTTTTAAAGCATACAGTCCAGTGGTTTTTAGTATTTTCACAAAATTGTGTAACAATCACAGCTACCTAATATCAGAACATTTTTATCACTCCAACAGAAACCACTATGCATGAACAATCACTCTCTATTTTTTCCTCCCCCCCAGCCATTGAAAACTATTAATCTACCTTCTGTCTCTATGGATTTGCCTGATCGGGGCATTCATACAACATAATCATGCAATATGTGGTCCTTTGTGACTGGCTTCTTTCACTAGCATAATGTTTTCAAGTTTTATCCATGTCGTGGTCTATATCAGAACTTCATTCCTTGTTATGGCTGTGTAATATTCCACTGACCTGTATTGATACACAACATTTTGTTGATCCATTCATTAATTATTTTTTTGGTTATGATGAGTGACACTCATATGAATATATTCATGTTCAAACTTCTTGTAGATTTATGTTTTCTGGATTGAGTTTTATTTATTTAGGAAATCTGTTTTAACATGTACTCAAAAAGCTTTCCAAATAGAGTTAACATTTATAACTACTGACTCAGGGATTTATTTTGGTCCTGTTATGAAGTCAAGGCTGAACAATGATTCTTTCTTATTCTTAAGTATTTCTAGAAACTTAGTCTTCCCCAAGGCAATAGGACACTTGAATGGAGGAAGGTCTTCTACTTAGACATGCCCAAGAGAAGGCACATTAATATAATTTCAAAATAGTATTAGATTGTACATCAGTAGTAGCTGGTCACTCAAAGTGACACTTATTTCTGGAACTTAAGCTAACTTTCAATTCTCTAATTGGGGAAAATGAACCAACCAAACACCAGCTCCAATTCCTTAAATAGGCTTGTTAAGAAGAAGCACGTAAGAAAACAGACGATTTGATCTACTCTACAATATCTGTTACAAAGCCCACTGTCATGCCAAAAGTAAGTTTATAAGATGTCGTTGCCAAATAAAAACATTAACAAAGGAGTGAATGAATACACAGTTGATGGATGAGAGACAAATCAAAGGCAGAGAGCAAGAACTACTTAGCTGCAGTTTCTTTAGGAAAATACCAATCAAGCCCAGGAGAGCATTTTTTTTAATATAAAATTTAAAACTTCAGAGTATTTCTAAAATACACAAAGTCGTTTGGGATTAAAGAATATTGTTGGTTTCAAGATAAGTTTTGCTAATAGTATTTTGTTGCTCATAGATGTAACAATCACCTGTATAAACTCAAGATCCTTTGCTTCCTGGACCAACCCAGCCCTTCTGACAGAAGTGTGAATGCTCATGTTGGAAAAGAGTTAAGAATCAATGAAGCATAAAGTATAATCAGAGAAGAAGAAAAATAAAGAAGATGATGAGATAAAAAGAAAGCAGCCAATCCTGATGGTAAAAGTTGTTCATGTCTGACAGGAGCTTTGGACCTCCATTTGTTCTTGTTTTTCACCTGTAAGTTATTTGATGATACTAAATAAAGAACCAATTTCTATTGCCTCTGTTTCTTGGTGTATAAATTGGGGCTAACATCGCCCCCTCTAAGTTCAATAGCATTTGAAAATAGAAAATTGGAAGACTTGACCGTTGCCTGTGAAGTATATTTACAGCTCCCTGGAGCAAAGCAAGTTGGAGCTAAAAGTATCATTATTTTTACAGTTAGAAAGTCCGAATCCATCTTCCATCATGTTTTAAGCCTTTGAAAGAGCTCTTTGTTTTTCTGCCTAAGCTCTGGCCCACAGGGAAAATATTCTGTCCTTCAAAAGGTTTCTTTCATAAACAGATCATTCTTTTTAAGTGGGTTTCACTGACTATGTTTATTAACATGTAGTAACACTTAAAGAAGGTTTCGTTTGGTACTGGGAATAAAGCAGTGTGGGCAGCCTGCCACTCCTTAGCCTGAAAAGAAATATTGTCTAGAACAAGGCCGGAGGCATTTGGGGAGGCCAGCAGCATTGCAGGTGGCTGCCTGGGTATTGCGTCACTCAGGCCAAGCAATGCAAACAATGGCGAGGCCAGCGGATGAAAACTACCCAGCCTTTCTTAGTCACTGAGATGACTTCACCAGACAGAAATCCCTGGTGGTAAAAGGGAAGATGAAGATATTCAAGCTGAAAGACAGCAGAGGAGTTAATTTGCCAGGCTGTCCTTCCATGTGTTCCTTCTATCTTTGTGGTTGAATTCGCCTCTGTTCTCTGTGTTAAACAGCTCCCCCTTTGATTGATGTTAGGAGTGAATCTGTTAATACTCCCTGTTTTTCTCCTCTGCTCTCACTGCTTGTCCTATTTCATCTCCACCCCTTTGGTTTCCCCTCAGAAGAATCAGAAAGCTGTTCAATCAAGGCCATCTCTGGCCTTGATGAATCTCATGGAAGGGACACCCATTAGACTCGTTACAGAGGTAAAATTAGGCTGGACTATGACTCCAGAGCAGGATGACCTGCTCTCACGGGGGTGTGTAGGGAGAGGAAGACTCTCACGAGACCTCCAGGGTGGCAGAGGGAGCCGTAGGGCCTTCCGTCCTCTCCCCTGGGACTCCCTGGTGAGCCACGTAGCCCAAAGCTCAAAGCGAATGTCTTGCTGTCACGTGAGGATTTACACTCCCACCCACTCAAGCCAGCACCACCCCAAGCTCCGTCCCAGAATCAGGATGTTGTACCAACTCTGTGGCCTCAGAAACTGACCAAAGATTTATTGGAAGTTAGGAAATTAAAATCTGACCCAGACTTGAGGCAACTCTGAAGGATGATCTTTAGAAGTCCTGACCACTAAAGAAATCATGCTGCTCGCCCTGCCACCACCGCCATTTGCGACACAATCTTTTTTTTAAATGTAAACCCCGAAACAAGAATACTGAATTTCAACACTGTTCGGCTATGATAATTATGCAGTGCATTTTATGAAATATCGATTTTTCATTTGTTCACACACGTGTCCTGAAATTATTTACTGGTACTCTAAGCATATGTTCAGCTTGCCCAGTGGAAATCCCTTTCTCTAACACTGCACAACCCCACATGTCTGCCATTTGATTAGTTTGGTAATTTGCACTGTAAGTGTTTCCATTGGAACATCTTCCTTGAGACCTGGTCTTTCTGGAAGGAGCTCAGAAGAAGCTGGATTTTCAGATGAAGAGCCCACGCATGCATTGAATACACATTTCTTGAGCCCCCATGGTGTTCCTGGGAGGCCAGGCAGTCAGCTGTACTACAGGGATAAAGCTAGGGGCGGAGCACACACAGACAAGGTCTTGAAACACGAGAAGTGAGCGAGTGGCAATGCATAAGACTCTTCAAGATGCAGAGACAGCCACTGCAAAGGGAGAGAGGCAGAGACAACACAGAGCATTCAGGGACTGTGAGGCGGTCCACAGAGGGTGGGCTATAAGATGGGTGTAGGGTATAAGACAGAGTTCTGATAGCAATGGAGCTGAGGACATCAGGAGTCATCTTATATGCTGCAAAAGCAATTTTTATTTTATTCTGAGTAATGGGACGCCAAAAAAAAAAAAAAAAAACAGAAAAGACTTCTGGTAAGACATACCATGGTCAGTTTTGAGTTTTATAAAAATCATCCTAATCTGCTGCATGAAAAGGTAGATTAGAAGAGAGTAAAAGCCTTAATCCCACATAAAAGAAGATCATTGACCAACCCCCAATTTCTGAATGAGTGCAACAGATTTTAATCAGGACTTGTGAGTTGCATTTTTTCACCAGAGACTGAGGGTTGGGAGATGGAGTGGGAAAATGGGATAAAGTAAACAATGACTGCCGGCTTGGAGAAAAGATGATGTAATTATGCCAAATGATCATTTTAAAAACACATTTGAGTCAACTGCTTACAAATAGATTAGAGATGAGGTCAGAGAGCGAAAGACACAAAGCAAGAATGCAAGAAAGTAAGAAGCACTCTTCTTTCTGGGGTTTTAACTCTCCTTTACCACTCTAAGGAGGACAAACCACCCCTGAATGCCCTTCTTACTAATTCCTTATTTACCTTTTCCTACTTTCTTTCTTTCAAAAGTCAATGGCTTCATACCTCTTCATACTCACTAGAATGGCTATTATGAAATAAACAGAAAACAGCAAGCGTTGGCAAAGATGCAGAGAAATTGGAAACCTTATATATTGCTGGTGGCATAATAAAATGGTGTGGCCACTGTAGAAATCAGTTTGGTGGATCCTCAGAAAGTTGAACATAGAATCACCATGTGACCCAGAAATCCCACCTACACACTTATATATACCCCAAAGAACCGAAAGCAGGTACTCAAACAGGTATTTGTACACCAATAGCCAAAAGGTAGAAGCAACTCAAGTGCCCATCAATAGCTAAATGGAAAACAAAATGTGTTATATACAAACAACAGACTGTTCTTTAGCTGTCAAAAGGAGTGACGTTCTGACGCATGCTGCCTCGTGGATGGATCTTGAAGACACCATCACGTTGAATGAAATAAGCCAGACACAAAAAGACAAATAGTGCATGATCTTATTTACATAAAATACCTAGAAGCGAATGTCATAAGGACAGATGGTAGATTACAGGTTACCAGGGACTGGGGTGGGGAGAGGTGAGGAAGGTAAGGCTTAATGGGGTAGAGCTCCTGTTTGAGGTGATGGGAGAAGTTGGGTTAATGGCACACAATATTGTGAATATCATTGATACCACTGAAGCGTACATTTGAAAGCGGTTAAAATGGGAAGTTTTGAGTTGTATATAATCATTACAATAAAAAGTTGGTTGTTATATACATATATATACCTATATATATTTTCTTTTTTGACGGTGTACAGGTGTTTCTGTGGTAGAATGCTCACTTCCATGCAGAGACCTGGATTCGATTCCCGCACCATAAACCAAAAAAAAAAAAAAGTTTTTTTTTTTAAATAAGTGGCTTCAAGGGGATGAAGGCTAAGACTATGGGAATAGGAACTTGAAATGGGAGGCAAATTCGATGGGCGAGAGGAAAACCTCCATATTCAATGTTCATCACATTTCTGCCTGGCAGACAGGAATAGTAAGGAAGCAGCTTCTGTCTCTACAGAATTTTGCCCTGTCACATCCTGCAGCGACAACAGCACTGGACTGAGAGGAAAGAGGAAAAGGCTGCAAATCAGGGGCTCTGATAATTCCCGGGATACCTCACCCACATAGGGGAGGGGCAGCACCTCTGAAAGAAACTGGTAATCTACCTCGATATTTTCCTGTGAGCCACACGGTCAGTTTCCTGCTGTCATGAGGCAGTCATTGCTGAAGAAAAACCATATTTAATGTCGTTTAATGGTACCCACCTTGGAAAACGTCGAGGTCTTAGAAACGGAAGAAACCTTAAATTACTGGGGGGGGGGGGGGGAAGATCATGATTATTGTGACATGGGGAGCATTCTTCTTTTTTTAGGGTGAAAATTTATTTATCAGGGGGTTTTGTTAACCTGTGTTGGAAATCTGTGGTAGAAATTGATGGTTCACAAAATTTAGGTTCTCCTGAGGCTGCAGGTTCATATAGACAGGCAGCACTGCATTGACGGGCCTTTCCCGAGATTACCCACCAGAGGGCAGTGCTGTTTGAACCCTGCACCTTCCTTTGCCGGGGAGGGTAGGCTGACTCCCTCTACCTGCTCATCCCAGCGCAGCCAACGCTGAAGAACTTCGTTTTGTCCACAGCCACGTTCTAGGGAAAATCTGAGCAAAGGATAACCTTTGGATATCTCAGAAACCGACAGAATTATCCTGGCATAATAAATAGTTCAAATTCTTCTGTTTCAGCCCTGGAAAGGGTATCAGTTGTTCGTGACAGGATGAGTTGGATTTGTGGAATCCTCTTAAGTGCTGATCTTATTACACTTTATAAGCACTTTTGGAAACTTTAAAAATTCACAGGAGACACTTAAACTCCTAATTCAGGATCCCTGAGAGCAACCCTCAGGGAATAGTAAAACACATTTACATAAGTAATTTAAAGCCATAGCATTCTAACTCGGTGGACAAAAGGAAAGCTACCATGGAACCTAGAGTGATTTGAATAGGGAATAAGATATTCACCAAATGCTCATTTTGGAACCGAAAACTTTTGTGCATCTCTCTTAACATGCACTATACACAAATGGTTTACTGATGACTTACTATTAAGCTATATAGGCTCTACTTCCTCTAAAGACATTAAACTTAATTTGGAAGTGTGTGCTCAGATTTTGAGCAGTTGCCAAAAAAATTGCCAATGCGTCCTTAATGGTTCCTCTAAATTCTCCTTATCACAGAAATCACCCTTTCTTTTAAGCCATGTTGGAAAGTGAACGCCTAAAGACTATTTCAATCAAATTGAAAAGTCATTCTTGGGCCTAAGTACTGGCGCTCACTTGCAATGAACAATACAAAAATCAAATTGAGAAAATTCCATTTGCAATAGCACAAAATAGCAATAAAATACTTAGGGAATAATTTTAACGAAAGAAGCACAAGACCTGTACACTGAAAATGACAAAACATTGAAAGGAATTGAAGAAGACCTAAATAAATAGAAAGCCATCCAAAGTTCATGGATCAGAATATATTGTTAAGATCTTTCAATTGTGTTAAGATGACAATTTGACTCCCCAAATTGCTCTACAGATCCAACACAAATGCTATCAGAATCTCAGCTCATTCTTTTGTGAAAATAGACAAGCTGACCCTAAGATTCACATGGACATATAGGGACCCAAAATCACCAAAACAATCTTGAAAACCAAAACCAAAAACTGGAGAACTCAACACTTGCAGATTTCAAAATGTAAAGACAAAGATACAACAAGAAAGACTGTGTGGTACTGGCATCAGAACAGTCGTAGAAGTCAATAGATTAGAATTTGGGGTCCAGAAATAAACCATACACTTATGACCAAGGATTTTCAACAAGGATGCCAGGACAATTCAATGGAAGAATAGTCTTTTCAACAAATGGTGCTGGGCCAACTGTTATGCATATGCAAAAGGATGAAGTTGGACCTTTATCTCACACTGCATATAAAAATTAACTCAAAATGGATCAACGGCATTCTAAATTCATCCTATCTCCCTGGTAAAATACACTAAGAAATAGTTTCAGTGGATGGCAATGGAAACAAAACCCTAGAAAAGCCAAAAAGTGGTCAAAACTTTGGTCAAATGATAGAAAGATTATTATTACTCTAAGTTTTTGCAAGTATATGAAAGACAATGGCATATTAACAGTCTCCATGAACCCAACCCAGACAATTGAAAACTGAATAATGCAATGATCTACCCTCTTCTATGCCATCCTATGTAATTTGCTTATATTGATATTTTTTTCTCCATATTGACCAATTTAACAAAACTTGGTGACTTTTTTTAAAAAAATATTAGTGTGCTTCTTAGGAAAGTAATTTTTTTTTCTTTTTGTATTTTTAATGGCTATTCTGTGAGTTATACTCTTCAAACCCAATCCATTGAAGTCACTATGTAAGTAATATCTAAAGGCAAGTAGCCATGAAAAAGTCAAACAGCAAAAATGTCCACCCTCCCAGCATGTTGCACCAGCAATTTTGCAAAAGGCCTTAGTTGAGTGTGTTGGCATTAGAAAAGAGTCCCTCTCCCTGTACTTCCCTTATTTGCCCCTTTGTGCAGCAGCAATGATCAACACAAACAGCCAGTGCAGTCGAAGTCCAGCTGATGATGTCCTCTTAATGAAAAGCAAAAGGTCTCTGTACTTCAGCCGCTCCGGTCATTGCAAACCAGACCTCAAGTCTGTCCTGACTGAAAAGGTCACAGACTTGGTTGAGTGGAAAGCACAGAAGCAAATCAGAAGACAATGAGGGGTCAATTAGGAGTAGGAGAGAAATTAGAACAGGAGAAAGAATTCTCTTAGTCTCTGTCTGGGCTGAATTTTTAATATAATTTTTTTATTAAAGCATAACACATATATAGAAAACTACATAAATCTTCAGGGTACAGCTTGATGCATTTTCTCAAATCAAAGACACCCACCAGGTCACCATAGTGACCAAGATACAGTCCTTTTCCAGCACCCCCAGAAGCCCGTTTCATTAGTTGGCCTCCAAATGCAACCACAAGTCTGTTTTTGCTGTTACCAGTGAGTTTTCCCTTCCTTTCAGCTTTTAACGGACGGCCATGCAGAATGGACTCTTTAGTGTATGGCTTCTTTTGCTCAACATTGTGTTTGTGAAATTCATCCATGTTCCCCCATGTGGCAAAGTTTGTTGACGGCGTGAATATAGCGTAGCAAACGTGTCTATGACGCTGTTGATGAACAGCTCATCTTGGAAGAACCAACGGTGCTACAGCTGACTTACATTTTCTAAAACGTAGGTTCCTTCTGTAATGACAGAGCACACCTGATTTTAGCGAGCTTTGGTCTCCAGGGTTGGTTCGTCCAAGAAGCTTTTCCTTTTATTTTTTGTTTAAAGGGACTTTAAATGTATTGAATAAAGTTGTTTTTAATATCCTCTTTCTCTCTCTAATGCCTATAGAATATATATCAGTGTCCCTTCTTCAGTCTAGATATGGGTGAATTTTGCCTTCTCTCTTTTATTCATCGTCGTCTTACTAAGAGTTCACCAATTTTGGTAGTTTTTTTAAAAAAAAAAAAACTTTTGGCTTTGTTGATTTTTTTCAGTTTTACTAGTTGTGACTTTATTTTCTTTTCCATTCTTTAGTCTGGTGTCTTTTCCTAACTTTTGATTAGGATACCCTGGTTACTGATTCTCAGCCTTTCTTATTCTCTAACACTACATTTTCTAAATGAATTGTACCTCACTCCACCCTTCCATACACGGTCCTCGATGAGCCTGGGACTTGTACTGTGCAAGCTACATGTCCTCTTCCCCTGTGGGCTCCTGTTAGACTCTACAAGGGGGAGGTGCTGGAGGAAACTGGCAAGGCCAGAGGAGAAAGAAGGAGCCACTCCTTCCTGCCCCTCCTGTTACTGTCAGCATCGCCCAAGCAACAGCGCCCCAGCACAGCTGCACCTGTTAGCTCTAGTCTCCCAACTTTTTCAACTTTTCTCAGTCCGCCCCCACCCCCACCCCAGTCTCATGCTCTCTCCACAGCAGTCTGTCCTGGCTCCGTGGAGCCTCTCTTCCAAGCCTCTGGGTCTAACCCCTTCAATTTCTTCCCTTTTCCCTTCACCCCTTAGAGGGAATCTGCTTCCCGCCGTGACCAGCTCTGTGCTACCTCAATGTCTCGTAAGCTTATTCCTGCTTAACTAGTTCCTTGTATTGATTTCTTTCTGTTAGAATAACAGGCTTGGTTTTTATTTTCTGACGGGACACTGACGACAGGTGCCGCAGAATGTAATAGATTCTAAAGTGACTCAAAATTTGATCCCTGCTAGTGATGGAAAGTTGGGGTAGTGATGGCCATGAGAGCACAACAGTGTGGATGGAATTAACACCACTGAATCATATAGTTGAACATAAGGGAGGATTTTAGGCTATCTATATGTTACTAAAATAAGAATAAAATAAAAAAAATACTCAGTTCTGCCTGACCCCAAAACTTGGACTCTTTAACCTTTACATTACATTTTTCCTCTTTGAGTACAGAAGCAAATACCAACCACCCATCCCAGAAGGCTGAGAATCATTCTTTAAAAACAAAACTGATCCCCAATCCCCAATGCCTGCTGTATCTTTGTTGGAGAATAACCAAGCCAGAGACCTTGTAGTTTTTCCTCATGTTTTTCCACTCCCTTAGTCTCTACAGCCAACCTGGCATCAAATTTCATTGATTCTGCCTTTTATGTATATCCATAGACTCTTCTCTTTTATTTCATTTCCATTGCCCCCACATTCATTCAGACTCCAGTCATTTCTCACCAGTTCTATTTGATTAGAGCTTGGCCTTAGGCCTTGTTACACACCAATCCCCATCCTGCTACTAAAATGATCTTCTGGAAAGGCAAAATGATCTTAAAAACTCTTCCAGGGCTCCCCATTACTGTGGGGGACAGTCCAAATCCCTCAGAAACACATGCATCTTCACAAGCCAAGCTTTGCCCAACCTCCACCCTCATCTGCAGCTCACCCCCACCCCACAATGCCCCAGCATGTCTCCCTACTGGGCAGGGAATTTCTTGAGGTGAGGCTTATCCATTATCATGCACACGACTTGGCAATTAGGGCATTCGAAAGGCTTCCATGAAGTGAGAAAATGACATTTCTCATGTTACTTTATAGTCTGCATAATCATACTTTCTCATGACTGTAGGATATTTCACATTGGTTCTCATAATTTGATAAACCATACCTCAGTTATTATATATTTAACCTTACTTGTTCTTGCACTTTTCGTTTTCGGGTGTGTGGATTTTTTTGTCTTTTGCTATCATAAATACAGCCCTATAATGATGATTATATCTCCAATAAGTATTGAGAATTAATGTCTAGGCCTAGGTTTCAATTCAAAGAGGATGAGTGTTATAGTGCCACTTAATAAATATTCCTTGATTTCCCTCCCAAAAACAGGTTGTACAATATATATAATATATATATATATATAAAATGCCTCAGTGTTATGGGAATGTGTGTAAGTTCCCATAGCCCTGCTAGTACAGCAGCTATGACTTTCTTTTGCTTCCTTCCTTTTCTCCTTCTCACCCTCCTTTTTCTTTCCTTCTCTCTCTCTAGCTCTGTCTCCCCCCACATACACTTCCTTCCTTTCTTTTTTACCTATTTTACTTGGTAAAAAAGAACATGAATTCCACATTTTAATTTTTGATTCTTTATTCTCTAGATGGAATACCATTCCATGCATATATTTATTGGGTCTGTTTCCTATCATATAAACTGTTTACAGATCATTGGGTCATGTGTCCCTGGAGTTTGGGTGGTGCTATATGATTTCTTCCCATGAATATTAGTTATGACAGGATAACCCTTGCAATCAGTAGCTCCAACTGTATGTTGCCTGGAGTCCATGAGGAATCTGTTCACTGCTCATGCCCAGGTCCCCCAGTCAGTTCCCAGGGCCCAGGCTGGGGAGGGCCCTCCATGTTTAGGCTCCAAGCTGGCCTGGCCACTCCTCTCCACCCCAGGCAGCAAGTGGGAGGAAAGGAAGTGAGAGGAGCAGTCCTAGGAGGACTTCTTCAAGCCGGACCTGACAATGGGAGCTCAGGAAGTTGTGCGCCTGGGAGAGGCCGGCCGAGGGGTGGCAGGCGGTCCTCAGCCTCACTGGAGTGCTGTGCCCTGTGCCCCAGGCTAGGACCTGGGTGTTAGAGTGAGACACACCCTTCTGGCTCTCCTGGCCACCTTCAGCAAGTTATTTCAGCTCTCGGATGCAGAGGTTTTGCATTTTCCAGTATGACCATAAGAATAAGCACTTGTAGAATGGTAAAGGGATTAAGATAAATATGGGCAAGTCACTGGCAGAGAGTAGGCTTACCAGACATGTTAGATTTGGCTCATAATTTTTGTGTCCTATTTTCAGTAAGCATATTTTTACATTTTGATATTTTAAAATTTACCTACAGATTCTTGTGTTTTGATAGAAGGAAATGTTGTACATTTTTATGAAGTTTTAAATCATCTCTCTTTGGGGTTCCTTGTGGTTTCCAAGAGCTACATGCTACCATTCCTCCACTGCTGAGTAGGGTGTCCACTCTGTCTGTCATGGTCAGGTTCATGTGTCAACTTGGCCAAGTGGTGGGACCTGTTTGTCTGGTTGGGCAAGTGCTGGCCTGTCTGTTGCTATGAGGACATTTCATAGAATTAAATCATGATCATATCAGCTGCATCCACAGCTGATTCCATTTGTAATCAGCCAAAGGAAGTGTCTTCTGCAATGAGTGATCTTAATCTAATCACTGGAAGCCTTTTAAGGAGGATTCAGAAGAGCCAGGCTCTCTTCCTGCTTCGGCTGGCAAGGGCTGGAATTCATCCAGACCCTCCATTGGAATCGTCGGCTTCACAGCCTGCCCTGCGGATTTTGGACTCTGCGTTCGCACGGTCACATGAGACACTTATAAATTTTATATTTGCAAGTGTTTCATGTTGATTCTTTTTCCCTAGAGAACCCTAATTAATACACTGTCCTTTCCAGTTTTCCTATGGTCTGCATTTTTATCTTCTTCTTTAATTTTCCTGAAAGGCATGTTCTGAAGCACCTGGAGGAGACTTGCATTGAATTCCAAAGGTCAGACTATGAAATAGGACATCTGTCTCTGCCACCAGCCACTGCTCTCTGGCATTCCTTCCCTCCTTTTCTTCCTCCTGTGAGAGTTGCTCCTTCTCAGTTCCATCTTCATCTCCACCCTGTCAGCATCTGCCCTCAGGACAGCAGTTCAATTACACCAAAATAACTAGTAACAGTTTAAAGCATTGGTATTAAGCTTTAGTGGGGGGAAATGACCTTTGGCATAGTTAAAATGTAGATTTTCAAATTTCTGATTCAGGAAGTTTGGGTGGCCCTCTACCACACCTGCATTTTAACAAGCACCTAGCTGATTTTAAAACATCTAGTCCTGCACTTAGAGAAAGTGAAGTTAAATATAATATTTGTGCATAAGTCCTTAAAGTATAGAAGAAAAAATAGTGGTAACTTAGCATGTCAGGTTCCCAAGAACCTGACAGTGGAAAATGGAGCTATTCTTCAAAAGGTGTAAGTTTCCCTCGAATCTCAAAATTGCATACACTCACCAATTCTGTAAACATCTTTTTTCTTCTTACAGCTTAGGAAAAACTAACAGGACTGTGTCTTTATCCAAAACAAACCAAGTGCTTTCCAATCAATTGCTGCCTGGGCTGTATGATTTAGTGTTTAAGAAAACTAAAATGACTAGACCACCCAGTGGCTTTGTTTAGTGCTATTCTTAAAGCCAGAGGAGGAGAAAAATCAAGTAGAAATCCCATGTTATACATCCAAATGTGCATTTCTCCCAAAGCCCCAATCACTTCAATCTTATTGTTGAGTCCTCTACAACTTTTGTGTTTGAAAGAAAAAATGCTCCTTTTATTTTCTTTCTTCTAGAAGAAAGATACAGCTTTTAAAATCATATACATCATTTTACCTCTAGCCACACAGAGTAGATAAAATAGAAAACTTTAGGTAACACCACAGCGATTGTGCCGAGAGAAGAACCACAGACCCAACGGGGCCACTTTACAAGAGCAGCTTGGCGCCTGTTCCCCAGTGACTGCCATTCCAGGACTCACCCTGCAGAGGCTGATTGTAAAAGAACTAAGGGAAAGAGCAATGATGTGAATTATATTCCAGCATGGAAGAAAGTTCAGTGTAAGAGTGCACTAAACCTGTGCTGATAAAGTGGAGCAGGACTAAAGGCCAAAAGCATTCCAGGTATAAATATTCTTTTAAGGGCCTTCCAAGACATCCATAGCAGAAGTATTAGTAGCTCCCTTTGATCATCCAACGAAAGGCCATAATAAATCAAGAAGATAAAGGACAATTTTCATCCAGAGGATTGAAAATTCTTCCAACATCTGGTCTGGAAAAGGTCGGGGGAGTGGGCTCTAATCGGGTATCCTGCTGGAAAGTGGGTTGAGGGACTGCAGTTGGCACGTGCCTTTTTTCCAAGGTGCAGGGATTAATGACCAGAGAGGAGGGCTAAGGACCCAGCCGGGAGGATCATCGTCCAGCTTGTCTGGCAGAAATCCCTTTGGGATTATCCTCTGTCCTGTATTGTTCTATTTATTAAATTAGCTAAACTTTTTTTTCCTTTAAAGGAAGGAGTTATCTACTCCCACCTACCCTATTTTTAATCTATCATGTACCCTACTGCATTAGTCTGGGACAAAATAGGAGCCCCCGATAATAGTAAAAAGTGATGTCTCTGGCTCTGTCTCTACCTGCTACCTTGAGACCTACAGCCTCTTTTAAGTACCTCATTTCACACGTCCTCTCCCACCACACATACACACACCCACACACCCACACACACACACGTGCGCGCACGCATATTTCTGGATGCCAGGGAGTCCTGGCCTGATGTCAGACACTCTGGTGTGTATGTCCCTTGTCCTGTGTTCTGTCACTGCCAGAGCTCCCAATTCACCAAAGCAAGGACACAAGATTCTGTTTTCTATTTCACAGTTCAGTTCCCTAAGCATATTATATTGACTCCCAAATGTCTCAGAAAGACTGTGTGAGAAACACTGTGCCCCATGCCCATGGAGCCTCTCAGCATGTGGGCTGGGCCAGAGGAGGCCTTGGGTGGCAGCTGCCATGTTGTCCTCAGCCCCACCTTCTCTCCAAAACTGACCGAGCCTGTGTTTTCAGATTCTCTCCTTTCTCAGGATGTCGGGTCTTTCTTTTTATAAAACTTGTAAATATCCTCTTCTGGAGCCTGTCCTTGCAATCCCAGGTATTGCCCAACATGTCCAAAGCTGAAGGAAGAAAGCTTAGGCTCAGTCTTGGATCTCCACTCTCCCCACCCATTGGAGGCTGATCTAAAGTTGTATGCTTCTAGTGGTCCCTTCACTGAGAATTAAAAGAATTGTGTTAACATGGCTTAATAGTTGTAATGCCTTATCTGCTAGTCTTGGAGAAGGAAAGTAAATTCGTAGACACTTTCCACTTTTAAAAGAGACGACGACTTGAAAGAGCCACCATATTAAATCAAACTCCACATCTCAGACTTATTTCTCAAATGTTCCTGCCAGGGCAAACTCCCACTGCCACCAAACTAAAAATATTCTGATCGAGCTAGATATAAGAAAGGTGCAATGCAGTCATGTGAATGGCTACAGCATTAATACAAATGCCTACATTTATTTATATGTCTTTACAGTACACCTTTCACTTTTCTTTGGATAGGCCCAGTTTAATTGTGATGTTTACGGTAACCCTTCTCAAGTTCATAGATCAAAGTACCATTATCTCCATTTTACTGGGGAGAATGCTGGTCAAAAGAGCCTGAGATAAAATGGCTAGTAAAAGTGGCAGAGCTCGGGCAGGAGCTACAATCTCCTGACTGTAAAAATTATGGTAATAACTCTAAGTGAAACATGGGGAAAGAAAATTGATTCCAGATTACTTCAACTAGCTCTAAAAGCCCATTTCTCCCCACCCTTACCATCTCATTTCCCAACATTCTCTGTTTGCACCATCTGTCGTCTGAAAATGGAGAAAATGAAGTAAACTTATGAATGCCACAGAGAAAGAACAAGGAGGTGGAAGAATTGTGACAAGGCATGAGCTTGGGTTTTCCCCAGGGAGCCACTGGGGTCTGATCAGTAAGCCCTCATTGCCTAAGAAAAACACTTTCAGACAGAAACCAACTGCAGGAGGAGAGAGGCCACGCTATAACTGGCACGAAGACAGCAAGCAAACAGCATCATCGCTGGGATTTGTTCTTGAGATGGCCAGGCTGGAGAAATACGGCTGCTGAGTCACCAAATTCTTCTGACAGTTCTCCCTAATAATCTACTAGAAAACTCAAATTTGTTGTGATAATAGAGACTCTTGTGGTCTGATAAAATGTCAAAAGCCAATTTTGGAAGAAGCTTTCCTGTTACAGCTCAGAAGAGATTAATCCATTTAATGAAACAAAACAGGCTAAATCCATGTAGCTGTCCGGCCTGCAGAAAAGGCGGACGTTGTTGACCCTGCTACTTGAACTGGGAACTTGAACCAGTTTTAACCCTGCTCAGAGAGCAATCTGATGTCAGTGACTTCACAAGGCCAAAATGATGGAAAGAATGCAAAATTCATATGTCACCTAAACCTGAACAATAGAACAATTCTAAGGGACACAATTTAAAATATTCTCATAGATTTAACGAAAAGTAAATATAAATCACAGATGAATAACCAAACTAACATTAAGAATTTCTTAAAGAAATAGCAAAATAATCCTGTTGTTTTAAAAAAATCTTGAAATCATAGTTGTAATTTTGAAACACAATATGAAAACTAACAATAGTAAAATTGTTTTAGATGAAAAACTGACAGCACAATAATACCTCAGTGACAATCAAATAATTTTTTAAAGCTCAACTTGAGAAAAACATAAAATCATAATTGATGCTTTACCCAGTAAATGTGTTGATTTAAAATTGTTTTAAAAATCTATTTAAGCTGGAAAAAATGGAATTTGATAAAAATAATGGCTTTTGATAAATTTGTTAAAAATAATGAGGAAGAACTCTTTGTGTTGATAAGGAGTCATTTCCAGGTTATATTGTTAAATTTTTAAAAAAGTAAACTTCAAAAGGTATTATTCTACCTTTTATGTAGGAAAAATAAAAGGAATATTAAAGTATTTGTAAGACTTTGTTTAAAAGAATCACAGAAGGATAAACTAGAAGCTAATGGAGATGGTTACCTGTAGTGACAGAGTTGAATGATACAGAGAAGACTGGAATGGGAGCAAGACGTCTCTGAGTATAACTTATTATTTACTTTTGAATTTTATGTACCATACAAATGTTTTACGTATTCAATAAATAAAATTAAATCCAAAAAGTAAATCAATCAGAAACAAATTATAACTACATATCTATAACTGATACATGACCACACAGAGAAAATTAACTCACTCATGTAATCAGAACACAGCACTCTGTGGAATGTATTCTCAAGACAAAAAGAATTGCAAAGTAATCTTAAACTTTATTTAGCAGGTTTGTTTCCATTGGTGGTATAATTCTGAAACTGTGATATATCGCAATTGAGTGAATATATTGATGTTAGGAACCAGTGGTTTTGCTGTGGGAGAAAGGAGATATAAAATGGAATAGGAGAAATCAAGGAACAGGCCGTGTTGTTGGATTTGATTGAAAGGTCATATGAACTTGTTAAAACTGATCCAAGCTCTGTCATTGAAAACCCCAAATCATGGCTTCTAAATACCATTTCCACTTAAAAGAACCAGAGCTCCCTGGAGTAGTAACTCATTCCGGCCCTATAGAGCAACTTATTGTGCCAGAAAGCAAGTTCTCAAATACTAATGGGACCATAATAATAGGATGCAGTAGCTGGCTTTTGATGGGGCACACACATTTTATAAATGAGGAAATTGAGGCGCCGAGAAGTTGCAAAACCTATTCTAAACTAACAAAGTGAAGCAGGACTCCATCCTGTTACCCTTTAAACTGAACATGCTTTACAAGGTAAAGTAATGTTGGAGACCGCCAAGATAAAAATACCTCAGCATTTTTCTAGGCTTCTGCATTCTGTGATGATACTTATTAAGTTTAGGAGATGTCTCCTTTTTTAAAACATCAATCTGTTGCTCATATTTTTCAGTTACCAGTAAGAAGTGGAGAAACTGGGATTTTGTTTTGCTTGTAAGCCAACAGCTAGTAAATATGACACAGATCACGAAAGTGGTCATTTTTGATCACTGTTCAAAAATGGCATACTCAGAACATCCGGTATGCTGCTGGCCATCTGCAAAGTACTAAATGATTAAAGTAACTTAAAAAACTATAGACAAGTCTGCATGAACTTCAGGACAGTGTTCTGCCTGCATAACTTAGAGGAAGAGTGCCAAGAAACATCGTATGCAGGATCATAATGTGACAATTGTTTGTACTTATGAATCATCCCTGGGTCACCATAGACACAGGTTCGATTTCATAATGTCACTGAGTAATATTTGTTTCATCGTTCTCATTTCTGTTGGCTACAAAATCATGAAAACTATAGTATAATTTTCTTTGGGAAGCCAGAATACAATCAGCATCTACAGCCTTAACTAGGAGCCCAATATGACGTAGTGGTTATTTCTTTTTCAGCGGGCAGGGGAGGGCCTGGGGATGTGGGAGGGAAGGGTTGGGCTCCCCCTGTGAAATGGAGCCCTTCACTTCAAAGCGGCAGCCGGCCGAGAGCAGGTGTGCGGCTCTCTTGGGAAAGCGCAGGGACAATTGCTCCGCTGGAACCCACATGTGGTGCCGCAGCAAATGAGGGGGTGCTGGGAGATCAAAAGGAAACCTTCCAATTACAGGTCACTCCCAATCTGTACCTCTCAACAAGGATTACAGTGTCAGGCATTTAAAAGGGAACGCTCCATCTTTACAGGGTCAAGAGCCAGGGACTCTAGTGAGTTGGTAATGGAACTGATTCTGCTAGTTTTATTACTGCCGAGTGCAGACTACATTCCAGCCAGAGAAATTCAGGTAGTTCCCAAAGCCCTTTAAAGTTTGTGGAGGAAACCTGCATTCCATGGGCTTCCCAGGCTCTTTTGAAGTATCCCTAGTTGCTCCACAGTCTTTCCAGCCGGGCTCGTTGAGCAATGCTCAAAAAGAGTGATAAACACTCTCCAAATTTGCTCCCATTTAGTTCCTCCAGTGCTGCCATCCAGATGGAGAGAGGATGTCCTCCTGCCACTCTGCCCTAGGGCAAGGCTGTCACTTCCGCAATGATAACATTTATAAATATTTCATGTAAAAATGACGTTCACTTTCAACACATCATGCTTTTAAGCCCTGATCTCTTTTCTTGGTTGAAAAAAAAAAAGAGAGAGAGAGACTAAATTTCCAAGTGTATTTATATTGAATTTCCCATATGCAATTTTAATAGATTCAAGTCAGGGAGGAGCCACTCATAGATTTCTGCCCACTCTAGAACCACAGTCAAGAGGGGACAGCTCTGTGGTTATGGGGAAGGACAGGAGAAGATTGTTTCCCTACACATTATGGAAAGCAAAATAATCTAGGCATTGTTCATGTCAATTAACTTTGTGAATCCCAGCAATACAAGACCTTTATGCTCTGGTTTCTTCCTTTTTAAAGCCCATAGCCCAATCTCAATGAAGGTATATAGTATTTATGTAAAATTTTGACTAGTTCAACATAACATCTTAAATGTGGCTCAAGGATTAAAAGTCAGTCAAACATTTGTTTGCATGTGTCTTATAAATCCCATTTCTCAATTAAAATCTTTGATTGACTTCTACATTATTCTTTAAATACATTGGAAACTGCTGCAGGACATAGCCACAGTTTAGGGAACCTTTGGAGAAAGATTATTTTCTCCAAAAGATAGGCTATAAAAAGAATCCATTTCTGTAGCTGTAATCATATGTATGTGAATAATATAAGCCACCAGTACTTGAGCCTTTTCCTCCCTCTGCTGGTACCAAAAAAATCTGGACAGTTTAAATAATAGTAGATTTTCCTCTGTGGGTAACACAAGAAATTTATTACATTTCATATCTCATCTTGCATGGTTCAGTGTGTCTATCAGTACTATTTCACAAAACAACAAATCCAGTCCAATAAATGTTTGTCATGCTCTCTCTGCCTGAGTACCTAGAAATGTTAGTTTATTTGATTTAATTACAAAAAGAGCAAATCAATAAAACACTATAATCAGAAAATTTCAAGCTATGTATGCTCAATAAATTTATTCCTTCAGTTGCCTGAAAATGTGCCTAATGCTCTGGCAGAAAATTCACATTATCTGATTATATATGATTAGAACTGTAACAAAACTTGTGGGGAGAAGACATCAATAGTTTGTAGTGAAAGTACAACAGAGAAACTTGGATCACATAGTAATTAAGTTTGCTGTTGGATAATGATTAAGATTGATTTTTTAAAATATTTTTATTGAGAAATCTTCACATGCATACAGTCCATACACGGTATACAATCAATGGCTTACAGTATTATCACATAGTTATACATTCATCACTATGATCATTTTTAGAACATTTGCATCACTCCAGAAAAAGAAATAAAAAGAAAAACTCATACATCCCATACCCCTTACCCCTTCCTCTCATTGACCACTAGTACTTCAATATACCCAATTTTACCCCTTATCCCCCTATTATTTATTTATTTTTTATCTTTTTTTTTTTTTTAACTCATCTGTTCATACCCTGGATAAAAGGAGCATCAGACACAAGGTTTTCACATCCACACAGTCACATTGTAAAAGCCATATCATTATACAATCATCTTCAAGAGTCAAGGCTACTGGAATACAGTTCAACAGTTTCAGGTACTTCCCCTCCAGCCACTGCAATACATCATGAATTAAAAAGGGATATCTATAAAATGCATAAGAATAACTTCCAGGATAATCTCTCGACTATATTTGAAATCTCTCAGCCACTAAGACTTTATTTTGTCTCATTTCTCTCTTACCCCTTTGGGTCAAGAAGGTTTTCTCAATCCCATGATACCAGGTCCCAGCTCATCCCAGGAGTCCTGTCCCATGTTGCCAGGGAGATTTATACCCCAGGGAATCATGTCCCACATAGTGGGGAGGGCAGTGAGTTCACCTGCCAAGTAGGCTTAGAGAGAGAGACCACAGCTGAACAACAAAAGAGGTTCCTGGGTGTGCCAGTTTCAAAGTACTATGTACCCCAGAAAAGTCATTTTTTAATAGTGAGTTGATCTTGCGGAGGCAGCTGTTTCTTTTAATCCTGATTTAATGATGTAGGTCATAATCTTTTTTATTAGATTATCTCCATGGAGCTATGACACATTCAATTGTGGGTGTTAACTTTTGATTAGATGGAGATGTGACTCCACCCATTCCAGGTGGGTCTTGATTAGTTTACTGATATCCTTTAAAAGAGGAAACATTTTGGAGAAATGACAGAGTCCAGAGAAAGAACAGAAGCCTCAGTGCCAACAGAAACTTCACAGCAGAGCTGACACAGATGCAGACATATGAAGAACAGAGACACAGATATTTGGAAATGCTTGGAGCCCAGTAGATGTTGCCATGAGATGTTAAGCAAGCCAGAACTGACAGAGCCAACAGAATGGAACAAGTCCCGGGGAAGCCTTTGAAGAAGACTGAAGAGAAAGCTAATAGACATCGCCATGTACCTTTCCAGCTGAGAGAAAAACCCTGAACATCAGGGTTCTTGGACCAAGGTATCTTTCCCTGAATCCTTAATTTGGACATTTTTATAGCCTGGCCTTAGTTTGTACAATTTTATAGGCTTAGAAATATAAACTTGTAACTTATTAAATTCCCCTTTTTCAAAGCCATTCCAGTTCTGGTATATTGCATTCCAGCAGCTTGCAAACTAACATGCTGGGAATGACACTTAGGCATAATTATAAGAGGCCTTAGCTTCTCATTTGCAGGATTCAGTTTCACAGGGGTTAACCTCAAGATTGAGGGCCCAGCCTATTGATTTGGTTGTCCCCACTGCTTGCGAGAATATCAGGAATTCCCCAAATGGGGGGAGTTGAGTATTTCCTCTTTTCTCTGCAATCCCCCAAGGGGACTTTGAAAATACTTTTTTATTCATTGCCCAAATTACTCTGGGATATATTGGGGCATCACATTAACTAGACAAACCAACAAAATCTCACGCCCTATTCAAGATTCCCTGTACTCACTATGTTCAGCTAAATTGGCAATACAAGTTAAATTGGGCTATGCACTACCCAAAATATAAATTTTGCACCAAATAAACATCTCTTCCTTTGGTCTCACACAGAAGTTGAAATTTTAACATATGGGCCATATCCTCCTTTACTCTGTATTCTGATCCTCCTTAGTCCTATTCAGATCAACTTTATTCATATCTCTACTCAAAGTCTGATCGCTTTTCAACTTTTTAGACAGTTCCTACATGGGGAACTGCTGACTTTCATAGCTTCAGAGCTTTAATTCTGAGTCTCAGGTGTCACATAAATTCCCAAAGTTTCTGGGACTGACCAGGTTATATACAAACAGCTCAGTATCTCAGAATTCAGAATTAACAGTTAAACTACTCCTGAATATATATGACTGCTATAAAAGTTTATAAAGATTGATTATTTGAAAAATCAGGTCTTTAGAGACAATAGAAAATGAAAGAAAAGTCCATTCAATTTTAAAGGTCTCTACTTCTGAAATGCAAGTATTAATCACATTTCATGATTTTCAGCAAAGAATAATGATGAAAAAGCATCACCAAGTCAATGGGTGAGGTGGCACAGCAGGAAGGTGGGCTTGGCAGAGGCAGTGGATCTGGCTGTGGTGGCACTACCATTACTGATATCCTAAGCTGACCATTTCTGTCGCAGTATTCTGGCTGTGCCTCACCTGGCTTGGTTCCTGCCCAGGTTGTTTTTCCAGCTTCCCCACAGATTCTGTCAGTTGTGATACACTTTTAATAGATTCAACTACTGCTTAAGTTAGCTCTTTTTTCTCCATTGTTTGCAACCAAGAATCCTAAACATAAAAAATGTGATATACAAAAAGGAGATATGGCAAATAAGGGAACCTAAAATGTGGATTTGATTGAGTGGAAAAGTTAAAGAAGAAACAAATGAGAACCCAACTCATATTTCTAGCTGAAGATTTGCTGTATCCATTTGTAAACTGCTGGAATGCAATCTACCAGAAATGGAATGGCTTGTAAAAAGGGAATATAATACGTTACAAGTTTACAGTTCTAAGCCTATAAAAATGTCCAAACTAAGGCATTCAGGGAAACATAAATTAATTCACGGAAGGCTGATGGGTCAGGAACACCTCTGTCAGCTGGGACGTCACGTGGCTGACATCCACTGGTCCCTTCCTTCTGGGCTCCATTTCTTTCAGCCTCTGTTCCTGTGGGGATGCCTCACTTTGCTTCTCTGGGACTGGCTTTCATCTCTTGGCTTCCCTTGGCTCTCTCCAGGTTCTGGTTTGCTTAACATCTCATGGATACACAGTTATGTGATGATATTGTGAGCCATTGATCATACACTATGTGTGGCTGTATGCATATGAATATTTGTTAATTAAAAAAAAAATCTCATGGCAATATCTGCTGGGCTGCAAACATCTTTGTCTCCGTTTTCTGCCTGTCAGCTCTGCTCTGAAGTTTCTGTCACCTCTCTCTCTGTCATTTATGACTCTTACCAAAATGTTTTCCTCTTTTAAAGGATTCCTGTAAACTAATCAAGACCCACCTGGAATGAGTAGAGTCACATCTCCATCTAACCAAAAGGTCACACCCACAATTAGGCATGCCATATCCCTGCAGAGATAATCTAATCAAAAGTTTCCACCTATGAAATTGAATCAGGGTTAAAACATGGCTTTTCTGAGGTACAAACCAACACAGTGACCTTTCTTATGAAGTTGTGAAACAGCTGACTGAATAATAGTAGTTCAGGGTGCAATGGCTGTTGTAAACAGGGAATTAGGAAAAATATATGATATTGGAGCATATTACCTATGACTGTTTTAGATTTATGGAAAAAAAAAAAGACAAATGGGCAGATGGTGTCCTGTCTGAAGGCAGAAAACTTGCACACAGTTCAACTACTGAATCAACCAACATCTGGACTTCCTCTAATTTGAATTAATACTCTGCTGTAATGTTAAGCAAACTTGAGCTTTCAATTACTTTTGGTTAAATCCATCCTACTGGTATACCCAGAAAATTGAGTCCTCAGTGGCTCAGGATTTGTGAAAGGTATCCTGTAGCCTAAAGTGGGCCCAGAGAGAGGTTCTCTTTTTATTGGGCAATGTCTCTACATGGGGATGAGTTTCATCTTGGCTCATGCTGAGTCACCCACTGTATCAGGACCCTGACTTGCTGTCTCAGATTCTCTTTGCACTTACCTCTGTAGCCTTAGACTGCTTTTATTGTGTCAGCCACCATAGCACAGCCCAACAGTGCCTTGCCTCATTCCTCTCCTCTCCTCCTTAGTGTCCCTATGGTCAGGGATTCTCCTAATGCACCCTAAAAGGTGGAGTTAACATCCTCTGAAGAGTTAATACTCTGTGGGTTAAATCTTTGACCAAAGGGAGATGGGAGGTAACAGAGAAATTCATTCTCCCCCCAACGGACCTTCCTAAAATGTAGTCACTCATCAGGCCTGTGAGATAGAGCAATCAGTAAATTTGATATTAAATGGCATCCAGCTCCAAAATGCACTTCCTTGTATTTTCTCCCCTTCCTTCTCTGCCTCACTTCATACTTCTCCCACTCCTGCTGCCCTGGGATTGCACACCCTAATAATGTATATGAATGTACATTTTTACTGGCTCTATTTTCTATAGAATCTGGACTAAAATACCCACAAGATTTTAAACATATATTACTTCTTTCCGATCATTCTCTTATATTTCAGCCTTAGCCCTTGATCTTCCCCTAAACTTAAACTTCTGTATTATAATCAGGTTGTATCTGCCAGCTTTATACTAAAGGCTCAAATGTATTAAATAAATAAGGGAGCAGTCCAGGAACCAAATAGTTTCCCACACTCCCCAGCCTTGGTGAACACCTAACCATTGAGAGGCTGTGCCACACCATTCAGCAACTTGAAGCTTTTGATAGCTGTTCCCTCTTGGAAAACCTTTGTTCCTAAAACTTTTCTTGCTCTCTTGCACATACAGGTACTTTGACTAATTGCTCTCAGGTTTCCTTACTGCCTGCCAACCCCTACCTCAAAGAGAAATTCTGACTATTGAAATTTTCTTAGCCATACTCCAACAATCATATTTTCCTTTATTCATTAAACATTATCGTGAATTGGGCTGAAAGTGACAGATTTCATCCCCAGAAGACACTGTGTCCTGAACAGATTATCAATCTTTTCCAATAGTTCAGATAACAAATCTGTAAGTCAGTGTTATCACCTCCCACTTCTCTGTACACTTCAAATTTCCCAAGAATATTGATGAAAAATGATAGTGTCTCAGATTTGATGTTTTCTTGCTTTTTTTGCTTTATATATAAGCACCTCCTGTCATAGCAGAGGTAAAGTTAGAATTAAAAGAAATTTTCCACATCCAAAGCACAACAGTTCCAGCAGGCCAGCGTGTTCTCAGCAGACGTCCCTTATTAAGCTCTCACAGTGCTTCTGGAGTGATTTTCTACAACCATTACACAGTTAAGATGCATGTGCCTGAAATCCAAATAACACACTCTTTTTGTCTTATCATAGGATTCCTGAGTCCAAATAGTACTCTCAAAGATATAACAGATCTTAATTTAGGGGAAGAATAAACTTTTCCTTTCCAAATGGTAGGAATTAACAAAACACTGTTGTCTTTCATAAACATTTGAATTAAATGACTTATTTCTATCCAATGAGTTGATGTTCCAAGTTTCTGCTACAATAATTAATGTCTAAATAGCAATTTCTGTCTATTCATAGAACTAATCAATTACAGAAAGAACGTAATTATTCCTATCTGAAAATAAAAACTCTGGCGATCAATCCAAGAATTCAAGGAGTGGTATATCAAAATGCTCAAACAATAAATGCATGGTTAGCACAAATTAATGGCCTAATTTTGAAAATTGAGAAGAAGAGAGACTTCCATAAAACAAAAGCTGCACTTAAGAAGTTGAACTCAGAGTTCTCAGATATAGTAGGGCTGAGAAAAATATATAGACCATTTTGTCTGTGCTGTTAACCATTCACACTATATATTTGCTGGGTCTGAACAAAGTGGTAGCCCTTGGACACCACCCCGAACTCCTGTCCCCAAAGAGCCTGCTTAAAAACAACCATCCCTGCACTAAGAGCCATAGGAAATATTGTTACTGGGACAGATGAACAGACTCAGGTTGTAATAGATGCAGGAGCACTTGCTGTCTTTCCCAACCTACTAACTAACCCCAAAACTAATATTCAGAAGGAAGCTACATGGACAATGTCAAACATTACAGCTGGCCGTCAGGACCAGATACAGCAAGTAGTCAATCAAGGATTAGTCCCATTCCTCGTTAGCATTCTTTCTAAGGCAGACTTTAAAACACAAAAGAAAGCTGTGTGGGCTGTGACCAACTGTACAAGTGGTGGAACAGTTGAACAGATTGTATATCTTGTCCATTGTGGCATAATAGAACCGTTGATGAACTTTTTAACTGTGAAAGATACCAAAATTATTCTGGTTATTCTGGATGCCATTTCAAATATCTTTCAGGCTGCTGAGAAACTAGGTGAAACTGAGAAACTTAGTATAATGATTGAAGAATGTGGAGGCTTGGACAAAATTGAAGCTCTGCAAAACCATGAAAATGAGTCTGTTTACAAGGTTTCATTAAGCTTGATTGAGAAGTATTTCTCTGGAGAGGAAGAAGAAGATCAGAATGTTGTGCCAGAAACTACCTCTGAAGGCTATACCTTCCAAGTTCAGGATAGTACTCCTGGGACTTTTTTTTTTTTTTTTTTTATTAACGGAAAGAAGAAAAAAAAAAAGAAATTAACACAACATTTAGAAATCATACCGTTCTACATATGCACTCAGTAATTCTTAACATCATCACATAGATGCATGATCATCATTTCTTAGCACATTTGCATCGGTTTAGAGGAACTAGCAACACAACAGAAAAAGATATAAAATGTTAATATAGAGAAAAGAAATAAAAGTAGTAATAATAGTAAAAAACAACAACAAACAAACAAACAAACAAGCAAACAAAAACAAAAAAACCCTATAGCTCAGATGCAGCTTCATTCAGTGTTTTAACATGATTACTTTACAATTAGATATTATTGTGCTGTCCATTTTTGAGTTTTTGTATCTAGTCCTGTTGCACAGTCTGTATCCCTTCAGTTTCAATTACCCATTGTCTTACCCTGTTTCTAACTCCTGCTGAACTCTGTTACCAATGACATATATCAAGTTTATTCTCGAATGTCCGTTCACATCAGTGGGACCGTACAGTATTTGTCCTTTAGTTTTTGGCTGGATTCACTCAGCATAATATTCTCTAGGTCCATCCATGTTATTACATGGTTCATAAGTTTATCTTGTCTTAAAGCTGCATAATATTCCATCATATGTATATACCACAGTTTGTTTAGCCATTCTTCTGTTGATGGACATTTTGGCTGTTTCCATCTCTTTGCAATTGTAAATAACGCTGCTATAAACATTGGTGTGCAAATGTCCATTTGTGTCTTTGCCCTTAAGTCCTTTGAGTAGATACCTAGCAATGGTATTGCTGGGTCGTATGGTAATTCTATATTCAGCTTTTTGAGGAACCGCCAAACTGCCTTCCACAGTGGTTGCACCATTTGACATTCCCACCAACAGTGGATAAGTGTGCCTCTTTCTCCGCATCCTCTCCAGCACTTGTCATTTTCTGTTTTGTTGATAATGGCCATTCTGGTGGGTGTGAGATGATATCTCATTGTGGTTTTGATTTGCATTTCTCTAATGGCCAGGGACATTGAGCATCTCTTCATGTGCCTCTTGGCCATCCGTATTTCCTCTTCTGGTAGGTGTCTGTTCAAGTCTTTTTCCCATTTTGTAATTGGGTTGGCTGTCTTTTTGTTGTTGAGTTGAACAATCTCTTTATAAATTCTGGATACTAGACCTTTATCTGATATGTCATTTCCAAATATTGTCTCCCATTGTGTAGGCTGTCTTTCTACTTTCTTGATGAAGTTCTTTGATGCACAAAAGTGTTTAATTTTGAGGAGATCCCATTTATTTCTTTCTTTCTTCAGTGCTCTTGCTTTAAGTTTAAGGTCCATAAAACCGCCTCCAGTTGTAAGATTCATAAGATATCTCCCTACATTTTCTTCTAACTGTTTTATGGTCTTAGACCTAATGTTTAGATCTTTGATCCATTTTGAGTTAATTTTTGTATAAGGTGTGAGATACGGGTCTTCTTTCATTCTTTTACTTATGGATATCCAGTTCTCTAGGCACCATTTATTGAAGAGACTGTTCTGTCCCAGGTGAGTTGGCTTGACTGCCTTATCAAAGATCAAATGTCCATAGATGAGAGGGTCTATATCTGAGCACTCTATTCGATTCCATTGGTTGATATATCTATCTTTATGCCAATACCATGCTGTTTTGACCACTGTGGCTTCATAATATGCCTTAAAGTCAGGCAGCGCGAGACCTCCAGCTTCGTTTTTTTTCCTCAAGATGTTTTTAGCAATTCGGGGCAACCTGCCCTTCCAGATAAATTTGCTTATTGGTTTTTCTAATTCTGAAAAATAAGTTGTTGGGATTTTGATTGGTATTGCATTGAATCTGTAGATGAGTTTAGGTAGGATTGACATCTTAATTATATTTAGTCTTCCAATCCATGAACACGGTATGCCCTTCCATCTATTTAGGTCTTCTGTGATTTCTTTTAGCAGTTTTTTGTAGTTTTCTTTATATAGGTTTTTTGTCTCTTTAGTTAAATTTATTCCTAGGTATTTTATTCTTTTAGTTGTGATTGTAAATGGGATTCATTTCTTGATTTCCCCCTCAGCTTGTTCATTACTAGTGTATAGAAAAGCTACAGATTTTTGAATGTTGATCTTGTAGCCTGCTACTTTGCTGTACTCATTTATTAGCTCTAGTAATTTTGTTGTGGATTTTTCTGGGTTTTCTACGTATAGTATCATATCATCTGCAAAGTGATAGTTTTACTTTTTCCTTTCCAATTTTGATGCCTTGTATTTCTTTTTCTTGCCTAATTGCTCTGGCTAGAACTTCCAACACAATGTTGAATAATAGTGGTGATAGTGGACATCCTTGTCTTGTTCCTGATCTTAGGGGGAAAGTTTTCAATTTTTCCCCATTGAGGATGATATTAGCTGTGGGTTTTTCATATATTCCCTCTATCATTTTAAGGAAGTTCCCTTGTATTCCTATCTTTTGAAGTGTTTTCAACAGGAAAGGATGTTGAATCTTGTCAAATGCCTTTTCTGCATCAATTGAGATGATCATGTGATTTTTCTGCTTTGATTTGTTGATATGGTGTATTACATTAATTGATTTTCTTATGTTGAACCATCCTTGCATACCTGGGATGAATCCTACTTGGTCATGATGTATAATTCTTTTAATGTGTTGTTGGATACGATTTGCTAGAATTTTATTGAGGATTTTTGCATCTGTATTCATTAGAGAGATTGGTCTGTAGTTTTCTTTTTTTGTAATATCTTTGCCTGGTTTTGGTATGAGGGTGATGTTGGCTTCATAGAATGAATTAGGTAGTTTTCCCTCCACTTCGATTTTTTTGAAGAGTTTGAGGAGAGTTGGTACTAATTCTTTCTGGAATGTTTGATAGAATTCACATGTGAAGCCGTCTGGTCCTGGACTTTTCTTTTTAGGGAGCTTTTGAATAACTACTTCAATCTCTTTACTTGTGATTGGTTTGTTGAGGTCATCTATTTCTTCTTGAGTCAAAGTTGGTTGTTCATGTCTTTCCAGGAACCTGTCCATTTCATCTAAATTCTTGTATTTATTAGCGTAAAGTTGTTCATAGTATCCTGTTATTACCTCCTTTATTTCTGTGAGGTCAGTAGTTATGTCTCCTCTTCCATTTCTGATCTTATTTATTTGCTTCCTCTCTCTTCTTCTTTTTGTCAATCTTGCTAAGGGCCCATCAATCTTGTTGATTTTCTCATGGAACCAACTTCTGGTCTTATTGATTTTCTCTATTGTTTTCATGTTTTCAATTTCATTTATTTCTGCTCTAATCTTTGTTATTTCTTTCCTTTTGCTTGCTTTGGGATTAGTTTGCTGTTCTTTCTCCAGTTCTTCCAATTGAACAGTTAATTCCTGCATTTTTGCCTTTTCTTCTTTTCTGATATAGGCATTTAGGGCAATAAATTTCCCTCTTAGCACTGCCTTTGCTGCGTCCCATAAGTTTTGATATGTTGTGTCTTCATTTTCATTCGCCTCTAGGTATTTACTAATTTCTCTTGCAATTTCTTCTTTGACCCACTTGTTGTTTAAGAGTGTGTTGTTGAGCCTCCATGTATTTATGAATTTTCTGGCACTCCACCTATTATTGATTTCCAACTTCATTCCTTTATGATCCGAGAAAGTGTTGTGTATGATTTCAATCTTTTTAAATTTGTTAAGACTTGCTTTGTGACCCAGCATATGGTCTATCTTTGAGAATGATCCATGAGCACTTGAGAAAAAGTTGTATCCTGCTGTTGTGGGATGTAATGTCCTATAAATGTCTGTTAAGTCAAGCTCATTTATAGTAATATTCAGATTCTCTATTTCTTTATTGATCCTCTGTCTAGATGTTCTGTCCATTGATGAGAGTGGTGAATTGAAGTCTCCAACTATTATGGTATATGTGTCTATTTCCCTTTTCAGTGTTTGCAGTGTATTCCTCATGTATTTTGGGGCATTCTGGTTTGGTGTGCAAATATTTATGATTGTTATGTCTTCTTGCTTAATTGTTCCTTTTAATAGTATATAGTGTCCTTCTTTGTCTCTTTTAACTGTTTTACATTTGAAGTCTAATTTGTTGGATATTAGTATAGCCACTTCTGCTCTTTTCTGGTTGTTATTTGCATGAAATATCTTTTCCCAACCTTTCACTTTCAACCTATATTTATCTTTGGGTCTAAGATGTGTTTCCTGTAGACAGCATATAGAAGGATCCTGTTTTTTAATCCATTCTGCCAGTCTATGTCTTTTGATTGGGGAATTCAGTCCATTAACATTTAGAGTTATTACTGTTTGGATAATATTTTCCTCTGCCATTTTGCCTTTTGTATTATATATATCATATCTGGCTTTCCTTCTTTCTACACTTTTCTCCATGCCTCTCTCTTCTGTCTTTTTGTATCTGACTCTAGTGCTTCCTTTAGTATTTCTTGCAGAGCTGGTCTCTTGGTCACAAATTCTCTCAGTGACTTTTTGTCTGAGAATGTTTTAATTTCTCCCTCATTTTTGAAGGACAATTTTGCTGGATATGGGAGTCTTGGCTGGCAGTTTTTCTCTTTTAGTAACTTAAATATATCATCCCACTGTCTTCTAGCTTCCATGGTTTCTGCTGAGAAATCTACACATAGTCTTATTGGGTTTCCCTTTTATGTGATGGATTGCTTCTCTCTCACTGCTTTCAAGATCCTCTCTTTCTCTTTGACTTCTGACATTCTAACTAGTAAGTGTCTTGGGGAACGCCTATTTGTGTCTAATCTCTTTGGGGTGCGCTGCACTTCTTGGATCTGTAATTTTAGGTCTTTCATAAGAGTTGGGAAATTTTCAGTGATAATTTCTTCCATTAGTTTTTCTCCTCCTTTTCCCTTCTCTTCTCCTTCTGGGACACCCACAACACGTATATTTGTACGGTTCACATTGTCCTTGAGTTCCATGATATCTTGTTCAAATTTTTCCATTCTTTTCCGGATAGTTTCTGTTTCTTTTTGGAATTCAGATGTTTCATCCTCCAAATCACTAATTCTATCTTCTTTCTCTTTAAATCTATCATTGTAGGTATCCATTGTTTTTTCCATCTTTTCTACTTTATCCTTCACTTCCATAAGTTCTGTGATTTGTTTTTTCAGTTTTTCTATTTCTTCTTTATGTTCAGCCCATGTCTTCTTCATGTCCTCCCTCAATTTATCGATTTCGTTTTTGAAGAGGTTTTCCATTTCTGTTCGTATATTCAGCATTAGTTGTTTCAGCTCCTCTATCTCATTTGAACTATTGGTTTGTTCGTTTGACTGGGCCATATGTTCAATTTTCTGAGCGTGATCTGTTATCTTCTGCTGGCGTCTGGGCATTTAGTCAGATTTCCCTGGGTGTTGGACCCCACAGGTTGAAAGATTTTTCTGTGCAATCTCTGGGTTCTGTTTTTCTTATCCTGCCCAGTAGGTGGCGCTCGTGGCACACGTTTGTCTATGGGTTCCACCATTGAAAGTTGCTGTGGGTCCTTTAACTCTGGAAAATTCTCGCTGTAGGGGAGGTTCGGCAGCCGAAGTGTCTTGGAAGAGTGCCAGCCGGCCTGGGGTTTCGAATGCGGGGAGGGTCGCCGGCCGCCGCAGCACGGGAGAGTGTCCGGCCGAATTAGCTAGTCGGCCTGGGGCGCCAAGCGTGGCGGGAGGGTGCCAGCTGTCGCAGCCCGGGAGAGTGCACTGTTCCCAGCTGGACGGGGGAGTCACATGTTTGGAAGGGATCCCCCGGTCACTGTTCTCCGCAGTCTGGGGATTTCCGACCCAACTCTCTCAGTTGGTCCGGGGGACCTCGCGTGGTGGGGGCACCAGCCGCCGCGGCCCTGGGGACCGCCTGTCCAATTCTACCAGCTGGCCTGGGAAGGTGGAAGGGAGGGACTCCGGCCGCTTGCCGTCCCACCCAGGAAGGCCCGTGCCCCTTGGTGATCTCACTGGAGCTGGTTCTCCCAGACAGTCAGCCATTCCAGGATGGGGTACGCCGTCCCTTTGATCTCCCTTGTGGCTCCGGGAGCTGCTGTGTATTATCTCCACTCCCCTAGTAGCTGTTCTGGAGGAGGAAAGGTGAGGGTGGCAAGGCTGTCGAGGCTGGTGGCGGAGGAGCTGGTGAAGGTGGAAGAGGGGAGAGGAGGGCGGGCGGGTCCGCTGCTGCGGGGCGTGGGCGCCACGCAGGTGCCGGAGGACAAAAGAGGGGAGAAGAGGGCCACTCCTGGGACTTTTAACTTTTAGATTGTACAGCTGAGGTTTGTTTGTGTACTATGTTTGGTATACATTTGTCTTGTTGTTTCTCTATTTTAAGAACTCTTTTTAAATGTGATTTGTTATGTAGCACTTTTTACAACAATACTATACTTGAACAGTTTCAAACTGTACATACTGTATGAAACCTGTCCTCTCAATGCGTTTTCTTATTTCTGTGTGGAATTTCATATCTTGCAGTGTCCTCTAAATAAAGATTAAATTCCACCCTTTTCTTCAAAAAAAAAAACAAAAAAAAAACCAACCATCAGGCCAAGACACACACAAGGCAGATTTCCTTAGACTATACCTTTACTCTAAAGTAGATAATAATATCTACCCCACATTAGGCTGAGAGGATTAAATAAAATTCCAAAATATAGAATAATAAAGCACAGACTGGCACAAAATAATCCTTCAATAAATTGTAATTATTTTGCTATCATCATTCTTATGGAAACTCACGTGTTCACAGTATTTTTATTTCAGAATGTTCTTATCCTTAAGTACTTTTCCCTGCCTTTCCTCTTTCAATTTTCATCTCATTCGCCTCACATTCTCTCTTTATATGGAAATAAGACACATTAATCTATTCTGGGTTTTCCAAGAGAGGAGCTAAAGCTAACAGCTTTGATTCCAGCCTTCCTGATGTGCAAAAGCAAGAGTTAAACTAGTACTTAATAATATACATGAATCCAGTTTTTTCCAAAGGGGACAGTTTAGCCCTTCATTGAAAATTTTGGAAAATCAAGAGGATGTTTTTGGTTGATGCAACGACTGGAGAATGCTATAGGTGTTTTGTGTTGAACCAAGGATGCCAGGCAGTCTTGCACTGTCCCATATTCCTCAGAAAATTCAAATATTGCTCCAGACATTTATACAGAAGCAAAATTTGCTTCCAATTATCTGAGCCTAGATTCTAATGCTGCTGTATATATAAATAAAAGTACTTATCAATACACTACACCCAGAGACTCAGAACAGGGGTTATTTACCAACTGGAATGGGAATGGTTCATCATTTTAACAACTGATATGTCCATATGGACACAAAGCAGATTTCAGCCCTGTAAATGTATCTGTGTTTTTGTATTTTTCTTTAATTGAGGCACTTAACCCATCAAGATTAACTGAACATTTTACAAGAAATGCATTAATAGAGCTGATAAAAAAATCCATCATTCTTGTAAGCTTTAAAAGGGAAGTGCAAACTATAAATGTCACTGGAAGTTTTAAACATTTTATAATCAAAAAGATAAAAGTCTTGTTTCATATCAAAGATTACTGAGGATCATAGATACAGTAAGCCACACAATGTTGGAGAAATGAGGATCTTACCAGGTATGTGATGGGTTATTTAGAATGATGAAGGAAAGAAATCTAAATTATTGCTCCCCTTAAAGAATGATACTGTTTTAAGAATCACCAATTAAAATGGTGAAAGTTGGCAAAATGCAGCTGTCTAATAAGGAGCAGTCAATGGATTTCCATTACATGTATTCTGCATGATAATGAGGTCTCACACATATGGAACAATTTTAAGGAAGAAAAAGCAATAGAGGGAATTATTTTTTTTAATTATGCCAATGAGCACAAAAGTTGTCAATGTTTGAAGCCATTGAAATTAATCTGCAGGGAAAAGTATTACTTTTTCTACTATTGTCACTTAAGCAAAAGGTGAAGTTGCAACTATGATTTGTCAGCAAGATAGCTTTTAATAGCTTTGAGAATACAGTACCTGATATTTTAGCAATTCATTATATTATCTTTGACAATCAATTGCTAAGAATTTTAGTGAGAGATTCCACAGATCAGTAAATCTTTCCTAGTTACAAAATTAAGAATATCCCTTGAATAATAGATTATTTCATAAAGCATTCAATGATAGGAATAAGAATTTGTATATCTTATTCCTCAAAAGGACATAAGTTGACCCTCTGAAGGAAATTATTTCAATGATTTGGTTTAATATCTAATACTAACTATTGTTGAATATTATTGCTAATTTTTATTCTATCAATGGAAAGTTAAACAATACAATTAAACATTGTGAAATTACCCGACTACCTCTCAAATGTATGCAAAAGGTTAAATGAAATCCTTAAGGTGGCAGGAAGTGAGACTATAAAATTAAAAGAAAGTTTAAGGAGAATCAATAGACAATTTTACATAATTTTAAAGTAGCCTTGCCCACAGAATTTCCAGTTTCCATTTCTACAGCAATTAGACAATAATTTCAAATTGATTTGAATAAAAGATACTCTCAGCTGGAAGCTGCTTAAAAGATCTGATGATGACATTTCAAGATCTCTATGATCTCTATGATCACTATTTTCTGTGACTTATCCATTTTTAAGAAACAGATGGAATATGTTAGCCAGAATTTTAAGGAAGAGTTAGCTGAGCTAAAAATTAACTTTGAGAATAAAACATAATTTAACCGGTACAACTACAAAAGTTGTACACCCATTAAGGCTTTTATACTTACTCTTTTGGAAAGATTCTCAATTACTTATTTATAACATTTCCAATTACATATTTGGTCGAAAAGATTCTCATTGAGAAAGTGAAATTACTGCAAAATATAGAAGCAACTGCACATATATAACAAAACAGATTTTTTAAATAGATTTAGAACAAAACATTACTAAATTAGCAGATATACATGAAATGCTGGGATATCATTGAAGTTTATTAATAAGAATTAAATATTTCATACAATGTCATATTCTTCTTACATATTTTTGAAGCATAATGGTAAGCAATCTACACTGTGAAATTTGCATGTAGGAATTAATTGTCTTTGGTTTCTCATTGCTTTTCAATCTTTCTATGATATTGTGGCTTGCTTTCATTTTCTTTTTCAATCCATCCTCTACTCCCCATTTCTTATCCAAGGTTAAGCTTTCTAAGGCTTTTTTTTTCCCAATTAAATACTTCAATATGTAACTCAAATAGGAACATTGTAAAAACACTACCAGTACTCCATTATCACACATTGCAAAATTAATGATAAATCCTTAGTATAACCTAGTAGTGTTCCATTTTCCCCACTTGTCTTGAAAATGTCTTTTAACCATTGGTTCTTGCTTATCAGGATCCAAAGAAGTCCACACACTGTGCCTTAGGGACGTGTGTATCTCAAGTCTCTCTTAATCTATAATCCGGTCCCCCTTCTTATATTCAGGTCATTTGTCCTGTAGACCCCCCCATGATCTTAATTTGGTTCACTGCATTCTCATGGTATCTTCTAATATGGTCCTCTATCACCTCTTATTTTCTGTAGACAGGTAGTTAATCTGAAGGTTTGATTCAATTTAGGTTCAATGTTTTGGCAAGAATACTTGTAGGTGTAACTGTAGATGTTATTCTATTGTAGCACGTCGTGAGGCCCATAATGTCCCTCTATCTCACTTTTAATAATTGCCCAATGGGTTCACACATCAGTAGCTCAATCCTGCCAGTATATCTAAAAATAAGAAGGATTGTTGAATGGACAGAAGAATGGAAATATGATAAAATAGTAAGAATAAAATGTTACCTGTGGAATTTAGGTGATGGGCATGTATGTAGTCATTGTACGATTGTATCAACATTTTTGGATGTTTGAATATTTTCATAATAATATGTTGGGAGGAAAAAAAGTCAGTAATTGCTTTAGTCTGAAATTTGTATTGTCTGAGTAATAATCCATTTATCAAAAGCAGAACAGTCTAGGAGACTCAGGAACCAGCCTGCCAGTGTTCACAGATCAGGTTCTTTCAATCTGTAAGCTCTTAGGAAGTCAGTTACCACTCTCACCTCAGTTTCCTCATCTGAAAGTGTTAATACCAGTGCCCACACTAACAGAATTGTGAGCAGTCAATGCAGCAATGAAGGTAAAATGCTAAGAAACTTATCTGGGTCACAGCAGGTACTCAACAAACTTAGGGATTTGGTCACCTAAGTCCCACATTGTTGTACATTTAGATACTGCCATTGCTTTCATTTGCTATTGTAAACAATATTGGCATATTTAAAATATTTTTATTGAAATATATCCAAATACCATACAATCCATCTAAAGTGCACAATCAATGCATTATCACAGGCAGTTTTCATTACTCCAAAAAGAAAAATCTCATAAAGACCACCTTATTATTGACATTTATCATTGGTCTGGTACATTTGTTACAATTGATAATAGATTAAAATATTACTGTCAACTATAGTCTAGAGTTTACATCAGGTGTTTTTTTCCATATACCACCCTACTATAAACATTTTGTAATAGTGATGTACATCTGTTCTAAGTCATGAAAGGACATCGTAATATTTGTACTATTAACCACAGTCATCAGCCACAGCAGGGTTCACTGTGCTATAAGTCCCACATTTTATTCTCTAGCTTTCTTACTAGTAACATACACAACCCCGAACTTCCTGTTTCAACCACATCCACACACATATTTCAGCACTGTTAATTACACTCAGAATAATTTGCTACCATTACCACTATCCATTTCCAAGCATTCGCAATCAGCCTAATTAAAAATTCTGTACAAATTAAGCATCAGCTCCCATTCTCTACCCTCATTCTATATCCTAGTAACCTATTTTCTAAATCCTAACTCTATAAGTATGCTTATTATAGGTAGTTCGTATTAGTGAGATTATACAATATTTGTCTTTTTGTATCTGGCTTACTTCATTAAACATAATGTCCTCAAGGGTCATGCATTTTATCTCATGTATCAGGACTTCCTTTCTTCTTATAGTTGAACAATATTCCATCACAGGTAAAGCACATTTTGTTTATCCATTCATTGATTGATGGATACTTGGGATGCTTCCATCTTTTGGCAATTATGAATAATGCCTCTATGAACATCAGTATGCAAATTGTTCAAGTCCCTGCTTTCAGTTCTTCTGGGTATATACCTAGTAGCAGGATTGCCAGATCATATGGCAATTCTGTACTTAGCTTCTTGAGGAACTATCAAACTGTGGCTGCATTGTTTTACATTCCCACAGCAGCAAAAGAGTTTTCCTATTTCTTCACATCCTCTCCAACACTTGCAGTTTTCCAGTTTTTAAATAGTGGCCATTCAAGTAAGTGTGAAATAGCTCATTGTGGTTTTGATTTGCATTTCCCTAATAGCTGGTAATATTGAGCATCTCTCCATGTACTTTTTAGCCATTTGCATTTCCTCCTTGGAAAAATGCTTATTGAAGTCTTTGGTCCATTGTTTGGACCAAACAATGGACCAAACATTGGTCCAAACAATGGTTTGTTTTAATTGTTTGTCTTTTCATTGTTGAATTGTTGTATTTCTTTATATATTCTGGATATTTAACCCTCATCAGATACGTGGTTTCCAAATATTTTCTCCCATTGAGTAGGCTGCCTTTTCACTTTCGTGACTGAATCCTTTGATGCACCAAAGTTATTAATTTTGAGAATGACCCATTTATACATATTTTCTTTCATTGCTTATGGTTTGGGTGTAAAGTCTAAGAAATCATTGCCTACGCAAGATCTTGAATATGCTTCCCTATATTTTTTTCTAAGAATTATGATCCTTGTTCTTATATTTAGGTCTTTGATCCATTTTGAGTTAATTTGTGCATATGGTATGTGATTGGAGTCCTCTTTCCTTCTTTTGGATATGGATATCCAGTTCTCTCAGCACCAGCTATTGAAGAAACTGCTCTGTCTCAGTTGAATGGACTTGGCAGACTTGTCTAATAATAATTGACCATAGATGTGAGAGTCTATTTCTGAACTTTCAGTTCAATTCCATTGGTCAATATATCTATCTTAATGCAGTACCAAGATGTTTTGACCACTATAGCTTTGTAATGTGCTTTAAAGTCAGGAACTATGAGTCCTCCAGCTTCATTCTTCTTTTTCAGGATGTTTCTAGTTGTTCAAAGCCACTTACTCTTTCAAATTAATTTGATAATTGGCTTTTCCATTTCTGCAAAGTAGGCTGCTGGAAGTTTGATTGGGACTGCTTAAATCTGTAAATCAACTAGGGTAGAATTGATATCCTAATGATATTTAGGCCTACAATCCAAGAACATGGAATGACCTTCCATATATTGAGGTTTTAAATTTCTTGTAGCAATGTTTTGTAGCTTTCTGTGTACAAGACATTTGCATCTTTGTTTAAATTTATACCTAGATATAATTCTTTTAGCTGCTATTATAAATGGAATTTGTTTCTTGATTTTCTCCTCACATTCTTCATTAACAGTGCATAGAAACATTACTGATTGTTCATGTTGCTTCTGTATCCCGCCACATTGCTGAACTTGTTTTTTAGCCCTAGTAGCTTTGTTGTAGATATTTTGGGATTTTCTATATATAGGATCATATCATTTTCAAATGGGGAAATTTTATTTCTTCCTCTCCAATTTGGATATATTTTATTTCCTTTTCTTGCTAACTTTGTTAGTTAGAACTTCTAGTACAATGTTGAATAACAGTGATGACAGTGGGCATCTTTGTCTTGTTCCAGATCATATAGGGAAAGCTTTCAATCTTTCACCTTTGAGTATGATGTCAGCTGTGGGTTCTTCATATACACCTGTTATCATGTTGAGGAAGTTTCCTTCTTCATATTTTTCAAAATATTTTTGGTCAAGAAAGGCTGCTGGATTTTATCAAATGCCTTTTCTGCATCAATTGAGATAATCAAATGTTTTTTTTACCCCTTCAATTTATTGATGTGGTGTATTACATTAATTGCTTTTCCTGAGTGGAACACCCTTGCATACCTGGGATAAAACCCACTTGATCATGGTATATAATTCTTTTTTAGTCCTGTTGGATTCAATTTGAAAGTATTTTACTGAGGATTTTTGCATCTATATTTATTAGAAAAATTGGTCTGTAATTTTCTTTGCTTACAGTTTCTTTATCTGGCTTTGGTATAAGGATGATGTTGGCTTCATAGAATGAATTAAGTAGTGTTTCCTCCTCTTCAATTTTTTGGAAGAGTTTGAGCAAGATTGATATTCATTCTTCTTGGAATGAGTGGTAGAATTCATCTGCAAGCCATCTGATCCTGGGCTTTGCTTTGTTGGGAGGTTTTTGATGACAACTCAATCTCTTGTAATGATTTGTTGAAATCTTCTATTTCTTCTAGTGTCAGTGTTGGTTGTTCCCATGTTTCTAGGAATTTGTCCATTTCATTTAGGTTATCTGATTTATTGCATACACTTGTTCATAATGTCCTCTTGTGATCCTCTTTATTTCTGTGATGTCAGTAGTAATGTTCCCCCTCTCATTTCTGATATTATTGATTTTCATCTCCTCTCTCTCTCTCTCTACCTCCTTCCCTAATTCTCTCTATTGTTTTATTTATTATCAATTTCTTTGTTTCTGCTCTACTCTTTGTTATTTCTTTCCTTCTGCTTGTTTTGGGATTAGTTTGCTTTCTTTTTCTAGTTCCTCCAGGTGTGCAGTTAGGTCTTTCATTTTAGCTCCTTCTTCTTTTTAATGTAGGCATTTAGGGCTTTAAATTTACCCCTAAGCACTGCTTTTACTGCATTCCATTAGGTTTTTTCTTTTTTTTTTTAATCCCTTAAGTGTTGATAGGTTGGGTTCTCATTTTCATTCATCTCTATATATTAACTGACTTCTCTTGCAATTTCTTCTTTGACCCACTGATTATTTAAGAGTATGTTGTTCAACTTCCATATAAGTGTAAATTTTCCTGTTCCCCACTTGTTATTGATTCCCAGCTTCATTCTGTTATGGTAGAGAAAATGCTTCACATAACTTCAATCTTTTGAAATTTGTTGAGATTTGTTTTATGACCCAACATGTGGTCTATCCTGGAGAATGTTCCATGAACACTTGAGAAGAATGACTATCCTGCTGTTTTGGTGTTCAATATTCTGTATATGTCTGTTAGGTCTAGTTCATTTATCATATTATTCAATTTTTCTGCTTCCTTTTTTATCCTCTGCTAGATGTTCTATATATTGATGAAAGTGATATATTGAAATTTCAAACTATTACTGTAGAGGTGTCTACTTCTCCCTTCATATTTGCCAGTGTTTGGCTCATTTTGGAGCACCATGGTTAGGGGCATTAATATTTATGATGGTTATTTCTTCTTGATAGATTGCCACTTTTATTAATTCATCCTTCTTTATCTCATAAAAATTTTGCATATAAAGTCTATTTGTCTGATATTAGTATTGCCACCCCAGCTCTTTTTTGATTACTATTTGTGTGGAATATCTTTTTCCAATCTTTCACTTTCAACCAATTTGCATCTTTGGGCCTAAGGTGAATCTCTTGTAGATAGCATGTAGATGGATCATACTTTTTATCCATTCTGCCAATATGTATCTTTTGATTGGTGAATTTAATCCATTAACATTCAATATTATTACTGTAAAAGAAGTACTTATTTGAACCATTTTATCCTTTTGTTTTTATATGTCATTTATTATTTTTGTCTCTCTTTTTACCCTTTAGTTACCTTACTTATAATCTTCATTTCTACACTCTCCTCCAAACCACTTTCTTCTGTCTTTTCCTCTCAGCCTGCAGAATTCCCTTTAGTATTTCTTGTAGGGTATATCTATTGCTGACAAACTCTCTCAGTTTATGTTTATCTCTGATTTTAAACTTTCCCTCAGTTTTGAAGGATAGCTTGCCAAATAAAGAATTCTAGCCTGGTAATTTTTCTCTTTAAGTATCTTAAATATACCATACCACTGTCAAAATGTCTCCATGGTTTTGGATGAGAAATCCTCACTTAATCTTATTGCTGTTTCCTTGTATGTGATGAATCACTTTTTTCTTGCTGTTTTTAGGATTCTCTCCTTATTGTTGACATTAGACATTCTGATTAGTGTGTATCTTGGAGTAGGTCTAATACGATTTTTTCTGTTTGGAGTATATCACACTTTTTGAACATGTTTACTTATATCTTTCATAAGAGTTGGAAATTTATTTTTAGCATTATTTCCTCAACTATTCGTCTCCTTATGGGACACCCATGATGCATATATTTATGTACTTCATGCATAATTCAATTCCCTGAGACTCTGATAAATTTTTTCCCATTCTTTTCTCTGTTTTTCTGTTTGTAAGATTTCAATTGTCTTAATTTCTAGTTTGCCCATTCTTTCTTCTGCCTGTTTAAATCTGCTGTTGTTTGCCTCTAGTGTATTTTTAATCACTTTATTGTGCATTTCATTCCCATAAGTTCTATTATGCTTCTTTCCACACTTTCAAATTCTTCTTTACATTCACACAGTGTGTTCTTAATACCCTCTATATCTTTAGCCATATTTCCCTTCATGTCTTTGAATTGATTTTCCAGATTGGTTTGAACACCTTTGATTAGTTGTTTCAAATTCTGTGTTTCCTCTGAAGTATTAATCTGTTCCTTTGACAGGGCCATATCTTCCTGTTTCTTAGTATGGCTTGTAATTTTTTACTGATATCTAGGAATCTGATTATCTTTATGAGTTTACTCTGAAGGTCAGTTCCCTTCTTTTATCTAGGATTTTGTTGTTGATTTTCTTCATGTTAGGTTCTTCTTTGATATTTGGTTCAACTTATTCTGGACCTTTAGAATTGGACTTTTTAACTAATCAGATTTATTTAACGCTTCTGCCTCTTATTCTTGCCCCAGGTATGCTGTACAATTTTTAAGATTACTCTGTGTAATTGTTTTACCCCAGGAGAAGGCTTCCTTTCCTCTGTTCCTTCTCCATGAAACGTGATTTGTTCTGTTTGTTTTTGTTTTGTCACTATAGTTTTGTTTTGCTTGGTTTCATTTTATTTTATTCTCCTTTCATTGCCTCTGCAATGAAAAAAGCATGCCTCCATGCTTTTGCCTGGAGGGAAAATTCTAGGAGCAGGGTCACTTCAGAGAGGACTTTCCCAAATCAGTATTTCCCAGCCAAAACAGGTCCAGGGACCTACCAAGGTGACACAGACTCATTCTAAAGTGCCCTAGAGAGAGGGTCAGTAAAGATGCCAAAAGCCTTTGTATTGGCTCCCTGAGTCTATACTTTCCTGGCCTGTCCAGTTGATGGTGCTCTTTGTCAAACTGTTCCCTACAGCCCTAAATTGGCAGTTGTCATTAAACCACTATTGTCTCCTCCCCTGTTGGAGTCATGGTTGATATAATGGTCACGATGATTCCTGTCCATAATAAGCTGAAACAATAGTTCAAAGCAAGGACCAGCAGGCATAATTTGGTGGCTCCCCACCCCCATTCCTCAGGAGCTAGCAGAAGACCCTGATGGGAAAGGGCTTGTCATGACTTGGAGCTAAGTACCTCAGAAAAGTATGTTCTCAAAGTTAATCCACTTCTGTGGGTGTGAACCCATTGTAAATCGGACCTTTTGATGTGGTTATTTCAGTTAAGGTGTGGAACAGCTGACTCAGAATGAGTCTTAATCCTGCTACTGAAGGATTTATAGGGAAGGCCACAAAAGGGGGAAAGCCAGAGGGAACAGCCAGAAGCTGAACAGCAATGAAGCCTGGAGGAGAAGGGAGAAGCCAGGACAGGCCATATTGGGCACTGCCATATGACAGCAAAGCCAAGAGCCAAGCACTGTTGGCAGTCAGTCCCAGAATACCATAATCTTCTGGGAGAAAGCATCACCTTGATGATGCCTTGAGTTTGAACTTCTTCTCACCTCAAAATCATGAGCCTATAAATCCCCATTGTCTAAGCCAACCCATTGTGTGGTATTTTCTTTGGCAGCCAAGAAACCAAAACAGTGTTCAATACAAGTTTTGTTGTTTGAATGACTGAAAGAGAACATTCTTCCTGGTCTGAAAGTCATTAGTGGAGGCATTATAGAGCTGCTCTTATTTGATCCTGTGTCTACTTCATTATCCTTTATATTCAAAGACAGTCTTCTAATTATGACCCCCACCTGTGAGTGAAACAGGACTAAGGCAGGACTAAAATTTACTCCTGCACCCTGGTAACAGAGAATTGTGTGTGTGTGTTTCTTTTTTTTTTCTTTCCTCTTTCTCTTGTAGTGCTATGGAGCCTGGAGTTGCCGATAACTCATCCTCCCAGTCTCCCAGCCTCTCCAGAGCCTGGTGCCTGGAGCCTCAAGAAAAGCTTTGCTGGCCAGCTGCCCCTACCACAAGCTGGGCCATAAGGCTTGTAGCTTTTACCAGGTTGTGCAGGAGAGGGAGGAGAGGTCCTCCTCTTCAGGCCACCCCAGAGTGGGCTCCAGCCCACCACAGCAGATTGGGCAGGTCTGATATGGAAGAAAGGGAGCACTTTCAATAGAACAAGGAAAGGAGGGTCCCCTGAAGCTTTTAGCAGGATGTGAAATGGGGCTCTGAACTAAGGAGGAAACTGCTGAGTACAGGCTTTGCAGGGTACAGACATACCCAGGAACCTGGGGCTTGCAGATGATGATAGTGATGAGCAAAGAGGAGCCCTAACCTTCATGGTATCCACTGGGTTTCTAGGCTTTTGGAAACCTAACTACTTTGCTCATCACCATCCCGTCACTCCCATGTCTTCTTCACATATCCAATCTCTTCACTGAGACCCCTTCCATCCCATTCTCACGTAGCCCAATTTTCTGAGCTAAAAATGATTTCAGTGAAGGCCCACCCCAGAGTGTGATTACAAATATTAAATTCTGCCTTCCTCTTTGTTATTTTCTTCTTTCTAACTTGTTTTAATTTGCCTCCCCCCCCCCCCCAATTTATCTAGAATGACACTTAGATTATTGGTTTTCAGGGTTACTTATTTTCTAGCTTTCACCTGGAAAAATTTTCCTTCTTCCTAAGAAACTCACTTTAGACTTTTCTTTTTGTGTGAGTTTGGTGTTGTCGGTAAACTCTCTTTATTTTTATTAGCAAACATCATTAAGATGCCTTCATTTTTCAAATACACATTCAGTGATGCATAATTCCAGGTTTGCAGCTTTTTCTTTTAGCATTTTAAACCTATGATCACTTTGTCTTCTGGCTTCAATCATTTCAACTGTCTTGCTTTACTCTTATGAAGGTAATGTCTCTTTTCCTTTGGTTTCCCTGAAGATTTTCTCTTTGTCCTTGGTTTTTGTAAGATGTGGCTTCTTTGTATTTATCTTACTTGGGGTTCTTAGAGAATTTCAATGTGTGCATTGATTTGTTTTTCAGTTTCTGAAAATTTTCAGCCAATATCTTTTCAAATATTACTTTTGCCCTATTCTATCCTTATTTTGGAGGCTGCCTTTACAGGTATGTTAGAACTTTTTACTATGTCATGCATCTTCTATTTTTTTCTTCTTCACCTGCATATTTTTTTCAGATTTTCCTGTTCACAAGTCCTCCTCTCTGAGATGTCTAATCTTTTAAACTCATCTATAGAGTTATTTTTCAGTGCTTGAATTTCCATTTTACTCTATTTTATAAATTTCAGTTTTTGGTGAAATTCTCCACTTAACTATTGTACTGAAATAATATTTAGTTTTTTTAAAGTCCATATCAGATAATTCCTATAACTGGATCATTTGTGGATTGATTTCTAATGTCTATTTTTCTTTCTGTGTTTGGACATTCATTTTTATTTTCATGTATATAAAAAAATCGAATAACAGATTTTAGGGCTACTTTGTATCTCTGGGCAAAGTTCTATTCCTCTGGGGGGAGAATTTGCCCTTTTTTTGTTGTGTTTTGTTTTGGCAGGCAGTTATAGTACAAGCAGATGATTGCAGTCTTTTAAAGGCTGGCATTTTTCCAATTTACTCTTACTCCTAGGGCATAGCCCCTATGGCATCCTTACGGGAAGCTTGGGGTGTGCCCAGGGTGGATTCTAAATCCTATTTTTATCTTCCCACTCTGAAGGGACTACTCAAAGCTCTTCTTCGTTTTCTAACCTCTTAGCAGCAGCCATCCGACTTCTTACCTTCTTGGTTTGATGTCAATTTAAGGCTTTGAGGGGAAAGCACCACCTCTCAGTGCACTTCCTTCCCTCTGGGATCCTGGTGCTTTAATTTCTGACTGCCTTGGTAAAAATCCAATACCTTAAACCAAGTTTAATTTGTTATTGATCTGCTATTACCAGAAGCCTGGGATCGTCCAGTTGTTTTGGCTACTACTTAGCTCAGAAAGCTTCAGGATGAAGCCATCCTTTCTTGCTACCTCTAGCAGCACTGTGCCACGTGCACAGGCCCCTACGGACACACTTGTCGCTGAGCCTTCCTCAGCTCAGCCTGTCAGGCTGTGGCTGCCCATGACTCTCATCCTTTGGCGCTGTCTTCACATACAGCACTTCAGCGGTGATGATAAAATGATGTTTCCATTCAAGGCCTAGTTCAAGAATCCCATCTTACCATTGGATATTATGATTTAATAATAAATTATATTGTTGAAATGTCTCAGGAAAACCTGAAGGACATCAAAGATTCCACTATCTCAGTTTCACAGTTCTATCACTACTTTAGTAATAATGTGTTTGCATAGCACTTTGTCATTCGAAATTGCATTCTTATCTATTTTTACATGTATTCCTTACAATAACTCTATCACACAGATACCTATGCAGATAGGTTAAATAGGACCCAAAGAGATTAAATAAATTTCCTGGTCACAAGGCTAGTTAGTGACAGCCAGGACTGGAATCAACTTATTTTAATACATAGGCTATGTTTTCCACAACACCCAGCTATAGCTTTTTCACTGAAAACGGAGGGTAATGGTCTCTGGCAGACCTTCCTAAGAAGTATCTCGTGCTTACCGTCTGTGTCAGTCATGCAGGAGGCACCCCCTGCAGGTTGGCCTATGGTTCTCGGACTATGGCCTCTGCTTCTCACGTAATTCCAGCCCCTCTCCTAGCTAGCTTCTACAGCTCTGCTGGCATGAACAGCCCAGCAAGTAAAAGTAGAAAATGGTGAAGCATGTTCACGCAGCCTCAGTCTCCCAATGCTATTTCCAAACATTTTCTCATCCTCTCAGAAGTGCTCCACTCTTCCTAACGTGATTTAACTGCCTTTGGCCACACTCTCAGAATGCAGGTAAAATCACTCATGGGCTAATTCAATCCAGACTTGGCTGCCCCTGGTCGTTTTAAAGGTCATTCAGTGGCCATGGAGATGGCTTTGCCTCTCTTCAACTCCTACAAACTTAGCCTGGAATTCTGAAAAAAAGACTCTCCCTCTAAATAAGCAGCATAATTGGGCATCCATAAAGACAGAACATCCTTATTTGGACTTCCGATTCTGTTACATTCAGGTTTACATCTGTGGAGGGTCACCCAGCTGGGAGCTGTCGCCCTGAGGTTACGTGTCCACAGAAGTGCAACATTCAAAGGAAAGCCTCAGATGTCTCTTCTTCCTATACAAAGGCCTTCATCCGATCATGGCCTCCATGCAGGGGTGCCAGTCTGAAAGGGCTGCTCAAGTTCATTTTGATGTTCTTTTGGTCAGAAAATAGAACATGTGAAGTATTATTAATGTCATTCTACACTTTTATTTTTTCAGTGTTTCTCTTTGGTTTTTATGCCTGTCACTACCTCCATGTGATCAGGAACCTAAAATTGCTAAAAGCAAATGAACAAATGTATAGTTGAGCTTATAATACTAACCCTTCAAAAACTAAGAACCGATTTTGTTCCCAGGCATTGCCATCAGTCTCAACAAAAAATGGATCACGTATGCTGTGAAATGACAGATCTTGTGAGGCAACACGGACCCTTGGGGCATGTAAAAGGAGAAAGGTTTTAATAAGTGACTGGTATTTCTGCGCTTTTTAAAGAAAGTTTAATTTTCACTTTTCTCAAGCTGTCCAATAACAGGGGTGGAGGTGGTAATGAGCAGAAAAGTCAAATTGTGTACAAAAAACTTAAAGTTAAAAATATCTTTTTTTCTTATTTATGGATGTCCCAAGAGAATTTTAATATTTTTCTAAAGGGAGGAACATCTCTAAAAATGAGAATATGGATTCATACAAACAATGGGGAAAGGGAAGTTACATGTAGGGAAAAAAGTGTCTAAAACACACCTTTGTATTCAAATGTCCTATCATTTAGTATAAGAGGTTTCCCTCATTCTGTTCATGATCTTTCCTTAATCCTTATTAATAGTTAAGTTCATTTAACCATAAATAGGAAATATTTGCTTTTTCTCACCATATCTGCAGAGCAAGTTCAGCATTTCTTTTGAGAAACAACTAGTGTTTTTAGGACCAGTTCTCATGTCATTATATAGATGTATATATACACACATATATATATCATTATATATATACATATATATATATATATATATATATATATATATATATATATATATATATATATATATATATCATGTTTCAAAATAGAATTTCATCTACCTAATTTCAATTCTGGATAAAAATTTCAGTCTCACATAGATATTGCCCAATGTAAAAGTAGAAATCACTCTGGTGAATTCCCAAAAGATAGAAAAATGATTATAGGGACATAAAGTTTGACTTTGAAAAATTCTAGAATTTCTGTGAATGAGCATTTATTGGGTACTTTTTTCAGCACATGTTTATTACAAAGTATTATGAGGTTTAGAAATATCTTTTAAGTTGTTTCTTGCCCCTGTAGAATTTTAAAATTGCAAGGAAACTTAGGCTGGCAAAAAAAAAAAAAAGTAATATTTTGTTCTTCTACATATAAATAAAAAGTTAAAATCTATGAATTCTCAAATATCACAATCTTTATATCTAAGGACTTGTACACATTCATGCATTTAGAAAGCACTCAGAAAAGTTTTTGACAGCCATAAGGTTTCCAACAATGATAAAAATATATGGTAGATATGAACTCTATGTTTTAATCTTTTTTTTATTAGCTTTTGCAATACACAGGGAAAAAGAAACACAAACATCAATGAAAATTTCGTGAGCTGTTGAATTGGAATATTTCTTGACTACAGCTGTTTTTATCCTTCATATGACAACAGTGCCTGTTGTGAAACAGTAGAGGATCAAATCCAAGCCATTTTTCTTTAAAAATGAAGAATTTTCACCCTAAAATATGGGAATTTCAGGAAGATGTGGATAGCAAGTTTACAAAATATCATGTATTGGTTGTGTTATCCCATTTATGTAAAATTGCGCACAACTATCTCTACACATATGTTGGCCCAGAGTCATTCCTGGAATTATGCCCACCAAAGTATAAAACAATGGTTTTCTCTGGCAGGAAGATCTGGAAGAACTCTACTTAAAACTTCATCTTTTTTCTTTGGGTTGCTTTCAAGAAGGATACATTATTTTTACCAATATAATCAAACCTTGTATCCAATTCCCCCAAATGAAAGTTTTGCTCCTTGACCACTCTTCTGGTTTCTGTTTTGATGCAAAGTCCCTGAGCTCTTCCAACAATGCCTAAGGTCCAGCGTTCCCCATATTGCTCTTTAAAAGCACCCTTTGGGTTGGTATTGGAATAACCTCCTCTGGATGTCCTTAATTAGCAATACCTATTTGCAGGAAACTGTTACCACCAGACTCTGTGCTCCTATTCCACCCAGCTGACAGATTTACCAGTCCTTTGATTCAGAATGTCTGAGGTACAGCCAGTAGATTTGCATTATATTTTCACCAGTATCATCAGATGATGGTGGAACACATTAAAGTTTCAGAGCATCTGGACTCAGTATATGCCAACAAATGTTCTCTGCAGTAGAACAGAGTTTACTATGCTCTACACGTGAATTTGCCCATGAGAGTCTTGGCAACGATCAGTAGGCTGGCCATTACAATCAATGAGTAGCTTCAGCATCCTGCAAGAACTTCCTCAACGAAGTGGTTATCCAGAACCATGTCAGAACAATCTTTCTTTCTTAGAAGCCGGAACAGTCAACGCTCTTAGTGGCCCCCTCCCCAGCAGTTCTAAGGCCATAGGTCTCTTGTCAAAGCTACATTGGGTTTTGTTTCTAGCTCAGGATGGCCTTACAGCAAGAAAGCATCCTGGTCAAGAGTCCAGGCATTGCAACTGATAGATGGTTTTGAATCCTGGCTCCATCATAGCCTACACATTGGTATATGGAAAAAATATAATTAATGCAAACTAGGGCCTATGGTTAACAGTAATTAAAAAAATAGCTCACCCCTTATGGCAAGCCTTGGGTACTTTATCTATTGCATAGAAATAATACCTACTCATAAGATTTTTATGTTTTAATAGCTTTATTGAGTTATAAAACACATACCATAAAATTCACCCACGTAAAGTATTTTTAAATATATTCACTGTGCTGTACAAATATCACCACAACCTAATTCCATAATATTTTCATCAACCCAAAGAGAAATCCTATACCTGTTAGAGTCCCTCCTTTTCCCCTCTGCTCTACTCAGGCCCTGGAAACCACCAAGCTCCTTTCTGTCTTTGTGGATTTGCCTATTCCAGACCCTTCATAAAATGGAATCATATGATATGTGGCCTTTTGTGACTGCCTTCTTTCACTTAGCATAATGTCTTCAAGGTTCAGCCTCATTGTAGTATGCATCATGCTACATTTTATGGGCATATAATATTTCATTATATGGATGGATGTATCGCATTTTGTTTATCCAGTCATCAGTTATTGGACTTTTGAGTTGTTTCCATTTTGGGACAATTATAAATAGGGCTGATATGAACATTTATGTGCAGGTTTTTGTGTGGAGTTTTCAGCTCCCTTAGGAATATACCTGGAAGCAGAATTGCTAGGGCCCTAATAACTAATGATGTTGAGCATCTTTCCATATGTTTATTTTTCATTTCTGTATCTTCCTTTGAGAAATGTCTATTCAAGTCCTTTCCCATGTTTAAATTGGGTAATTTGTCTTTTTATTATTGAGTTATAAGGGTTCTTTATATATTTTCAATACAAATCTCTTGTCAGATGCATGATTTGCAAATATTTCCTCCCTGTCAGTTGTCTTTTAACTTTCTTGATAGTACTCTTTGAAGCACAAAAGCTTTTAATTTTGATAAAGGCCAATTTATCTATTTTTGTCTTTTGCTTGTGCTTTTGATGTCATATCTAAGAAATACTGCCTAATCCAAGGTCATGAAGAATTTTTTATGTTTTTTTTTTGTGTGTGTGTCTTTTTATCAAGGTCATGAAGATTTACTTCTTTGTTCTATAGAATTTTGGTGATGCTTAAATGAGATAATGTATGTAAATTTTGGACATATAAATGTCAGTAAATATGATAACTGATACCATATTCAGAAAATCCCTCTGAGCTCTGCCTTCCATCCTTACCTGGTTTCAGGTTTCCACCCCACTACCGCTATCCTGGATTTTTCCTTTGTTTGGACTGGCAAACAGGCATTGAATTCAAACCCTTCCTAATACAATGTACCTAAGACATCGTGCCAGCAAGTGACATTGATCCTTGCTTAAACCGGATTCTGGACTGTCCAGGAGGTGGCGTCAGACAACTAGAAGAGAGTCCTCTAGAAAAGTCAGCTTTGATTAAAGTAATCTACCATTCATCGAGCATGTGGTTGGTGGCATTCTCTTTATGAATATTACCTCCTGTCACTGGAATTACTGTAGCCATTAGGTATTAGCATCCTGACACTATAACGAGGCAACAGATTTTCATGGAAGTATACTAATTTGCCCAACATTTCCCAGTTTAGAAACAGATGGATGAGCTGGGATTTGGCCGAGTACATGAAGCCCGCATTCCTTCGAGTACACCAGCAATTTCCAATTTTATGGGGCAACAAGAACTCTTGAATCAAGCATTAGAACTTCTTTCTTTCATAAATAGTTCTAAATAGCATTAAACATAGTCAACAAGAATATGTTAAGATAATATGTACTGGACTGGGGGGACCTGAAAAAATTGGAACTCAAGTTCCTTGACATCAAGGGCTTGCAATATAAACTATAATACAAACCACAAGCAAGCAACGTCCTCTGAAGCAGTTATGAAGAAATAGTACCTCAGCAAAATCAACATCATAAATTCTGGTACTTTACTGAAATTTTCTCTGCTGGATTAGGTTGTGACTTTTTAATAGTTAACTTATGCCTTAACTTAAAAGGATCTTGAACCTAAGCAGTTTCTCTAAGACACTCTGTCTATAATTTGAAGCTCATTCACCCAATGGCTGTTAGCAGGACTTTGCCAAAATGCTGTCTGGAGCAGAATTCCCTGGCATGCTCATTAAAATACAGATGTCAGGCCCCTCACACACACACACACACACACTGACATGTAGGCATGGCACCTAGCATGCTGCATTTCTAAACTGCGCGTCATCAAAAAGTGAGAAAGGGGGCGCAAGAGTTATTTTCTCACTGTTGGATCCCACTTTTTGACTTTAGAAAATAGAATGTCCTCTTAAGCTCTTTCTGTTTTCCCATGAGACCTAAACATTATAAAACCAGAAGTTTATTAAAGACAGTAAAATGCATATTGTATGGCACATAGTCACGAGAGTAATAGCTAATACTTCCATGGCACTTACCGTGGGCCAGGCACTATTTAAGTCCTTTACGTACATTAACACATTGAATCTGCACAACAGTCTCATGGCGTTGGTACTTTTACCTTCATACCCATTACACAGATGAGGAAACAGAGAGGTTACCTAACTTGACCAAGGTCAAGATGGGCAGCTTGAAATTAATGTAGCCAATCCTGGAATCCACAGGCAACTTGACTACAGAATCTAAGCTTTTGACCATTCCATAACCTTTTGAAAAATGATGTAATAGCAAAACATTATTTAAAAAATAAGCCCATATGCCCCCCAGTAGGGAACTAGTTAAGCAAGTGCCAAACAATGAAATGCAGCAGTGAAAAGAAATGAAGAAACTATAAACAAAGGCAAGTATAGAGTATGTATAAAGTGCTGACTTTATGTTTAAAATAAATCTTTATAAATTGATTTGGGGAGGTCTTTATTTATTGGGAGTTTAACCTTTGGTTTGTGATAGGAGCTATCATTTTTTTTCTCTAGTTTGTAATTTGGCTTTTGAGATGCTTACTACATAATTTGCCATGGAAAAGGTTTTTTAGGTACTTGAATTGGTCTATTATTTTATGGCTTCTGGATTTTGAATCATCATTAGAAAGACCTTTGTCACTTCTAGAGTACAAAGGAATTCTCCCAGTATTTTCTTCTGGTACTTTCAGGTTTTGTTTTATTGGGTTTTTTTTTTTTAACATGAAAATTTTATTGTATTTGAAGTTTTAGCAAGCATGAGGTATGAATAAGCTCACTATTTGCCTTACCACCCATCATTAAATTGTCCTCTTTACCCCACTGATTTGAGCTGCCCCATTTATAAGAAAGTAAGTTATCTCACGTACGTTGGATTATTTCGGATTTATTTGTCCCTTTGGGGAACATGTTTGTGATTTATAAGGCAGCCAGAGGCCTTTGCCTTTGTACTCAAATATTATTCCAGTCCTGGAGATAAATTTATGGTCTGTTTAATGTACCGTGTTATTGCCAATATCTCTCACAGTCCTGGGGAAGTTAACAGATGTAATGAACAATGGTTTTATAGCGATGGCTTTAAAGAAAACAGATCTAGAAAAATACTGTCTCTTTTGATATGGAGATTCTAAAATTCATATCATTATCTGCTCAAATCTATAGGTATCTCACATCCTCCTTTGGAATAGAGCATCAGTGAGAAAAAGGATTAAATTCACATTGTCTGGGGTCCAAAAAAGGAAGAATACTACCATTGCCCATTCATATCTCTTTGGCATTGTGTGCACATGCAGAACCAAAATAAAATTTTCCAATTTTCCAGACTCCAAGGTTGGTGTATATACCTGCTATTGGCCCCAGGATCTGCCCATACTTCCCAGAAACTGCCCCTCAAAATGGCAGCTTCACTTGTAAGCATGGAGAGAATACAATAAGGGTTGCACCAACCAACATTGTCTTTCATATTGCAAAGCTCTTTGCATGGGCCGCTCTGGGACCAAGTTCCCTTAAGTTCTCAGGCTACCCTGGTTGGATGGGATAGACTTTTTGGCAGTATTTGAAATTTGCAGACTCTATATTAGTGCTCTAACTTCAAGTTACCAGCCCATCGCAAGAGAAGGCAGAGGGAGTGCTGGTCCTCAAGGCCTATTTGGCCAATGATCTTGGCTCCATCTGTGTCCCATGTTGAGGGCTCACAATCCCAGTTTGAACGTGTGTTTTCAAGGCCTGCACAGCTGGGAGGAGAGCAGATCAGTCACACATTAAATAAGGAGGTGTAAAATGCTGTGGGAAGGAAAACAAATTGAGATGGCAAAAGCAGGTGCCAAAGGGCATTTGTTCAAAACTCCATCATAGTTTCCTTTCTTTGTGTAACTCAGCTAAGCTGAGTTAGGGCAAATTTCATGCTGCTTTGACCTTTTGATATCCTGAAGAGAAAAAGAAGTAACACCTGTTGCTGAAAGAGTTTCCAAGAGAGTAGCAGCCTTTGTTCCCCAGCTCTCTCAATGCTCAGCTCCCCCACATCATGTGCAGATGTAAAGATCATGTCTTTTAGAGACAGATCTCTTTAAGGACTAGCATATAAAACAACTGTCCCTTTATTGTAATTTTCCAATTTTTTGCCAGAGGATTATCTATCCTTGAGCCTCAGCTTTTTATTAGAAAAACTTGAGGATGCTGCAAGCTGCAACACAATTATAGTGACTGGCCTGCCATAAACCAAGGTCACTGGCCCATGTCAGTGATGATTCATAAATTCTAAGTAGGAGACCAAAGTGCAACTAAAGTGAATAACAACACAGCCCCATTGCACAGTAAGCTTTTCCAGCACAGCCTTCAGGTAAACATTGGATTGCCTTGTATCCATCCACTAGTGACTTGTTCTCTGGCTCTACTTGCCCATCCTTGGCAATCTACTGATGTCTCAAATTCCCCTGAATTTTTCTAGGAGGCCTTGTGTGTTCCTTGCTCTGGTCTTCTTGGCTGTTCTTTAGCTTCCAGTTTTTCCTTCCTCCCCTGCTTTAGCTCACTGTGTTATACGGAATAAAGGTTGTAGAAGGTAACACCATGGCTGCTGAGGCCCTCAGAGTCACATCTCTGTGCGCAGACTGCACAACCCTGAGCTCTGTACCAATGGGCTCTTGGTGCTGGCACTCAAGATCATGGAACCTTGTGTTCTCAGGATCCTGATTTGATTAATTTTTTACCTGATTTTTTCATTATACCCATCACCTTCAGCCTTGAAGTGGGAATAGGACTTGAGGACCATTTAAGTTAGTGACAGATCCACACCTCCTCCCTTGGTGGCCTCCCATTCTTGTGTCCTCTTCTTTTAGGGTGCATTCCATCCCAGGAAGCTGATCAGTCTCTCAAGCCAATGGAGGTCTGACCAGCCTGCCCCACCAGAGTTTTATGCAGCCTGAGTCTTACGACGAACTTATGTAAGTTTTCTCCCATATGATTAAACGCAACCTTGAGGTAAAACAGTTTTGAACAACAGTTCTTGAAATTTGCATTCCAAATGCATAATCCTTATGGGATAAATAGATTCATCTCTGAAAGATATTGGAAATCACCTGAATTTCCTTCCAAATCATTAGAGGAGAGCAAAGATTGATAAGACAAAGGAAATGGTCTGCATTCATGTCTTGTCTACTGTACAGAAACAGGCCCACTAGTAGATATGCAGCATCAATGTCTTACACTGTCCTGCCCAGTCTCCAAGGACTGTCACCCCCTTCATACTGTTGTCTATTCAGGGCTCCTGGTTCCATGAATCAGCCCATCTCATAGGCTCACACCTCACATGGCACAAATCTTAATGTCGTCCTGGCCTTTTGTCTTCACTGTGATTCACGATCCAGTCTCTGTTTTCAAGCTTGACTTTCCACCTGCTGGCATTGTCCTTACTATTTAGAGGCAAGATTGCATAATGATTCACGGCAACTTTTAATTCTGGCTATACAAAGTCTTAGCAGTGTGACCTTGTGTATCTTATGAACCCTGCCCCTGTGACTCAGTCTCTTCAGCTATCAACTAGGGATAAATGATATTTATATGAGAGATATTTTTTTTTTTAGAATACATGAGAGAAAACATGTATAGCACTTCAAATGTCGATAGCACACATTTAATATTAGCAAGTATTACTTGTATTCAGAAAAAAGCATGTCAGCCATCAGCAAAGAACAGCCTTGTGAACTAAACTCTGAAGGGCCACTCTGAAGTACAAGGCTAGAAGATGTACTATGAAAGTATCTGATTAATTTTCCTTTTATAAGTTGCAAATTGGCTCCTGGTAAACTTATCTCCATGACTACAGCTCAGCAGAAATAAACTACCTGACTCCAGAATTTGAAGTCTCTCTTGTAGAGACAGCACCAAGGCCAGAAGATGGGTCCCAAATACCAGATGGGGGATGGGTGAGGAACAGAAACTCTCATTTCTTTACCACTTATTAATTTGATGCCATTTTATCTACATAAGAAAATCCCCCAAAGTAATTTATAAGCTTATCAACAATTTGAGAAATAGAAATGGCTCTGCCTAAGAATATGTACACACCGCCCAGAAAGCTTATCTTGTAACAGGTGAAAAGTCATACAAGAAAAACCAGTGATTCACCTAACTAGGAAAGTGATTCCCAAAGAAACACACACATGGGGAAGAGTCCGGGCCCAGAGCCTGGCACAGCCTCACATCCTCCAGGGCAGGGCTGGCCAATGGCTCCAGATACACAAGGTCTCTGTTCTCTGGAGTACCCAGTGCACCAAAGCTGTTCTGCTGAAGTGAGTAGAATTCATCTCAGCTCCTTCTTTGTGCTATACTCTCAGCTGCATGTTTTCCTAATAATTGCCCTGTGCCTCCAAGGTTTTGCAGAGATCTTGGAAACGCTCCTCTTTGAGACTCTGCCTTTGAGATACTACCTTTCTGATGCCTGTGACAATGTTATTTGATCAGACTTCTATACCAGATTCCCTCTCACTTCTTTTAGAACAAAGTCTGTTCCAGGAGGTTCTTATGGCCTCTTCATAGGTCAAATGCATATACTTCAAAGCATCTGAATTCCAGAATTAGCACAGCTGAGGATCAAGGTAGCTCCTGCCCCTGAATGATTTCATCCATGACTAGGCAGAGGCACTGAGTTATAGAACTACTGTTTTAGCCATGGGAGTCTTATTCCAATATCCTTTTCTTATTGTTTCCTCTCATTGCATGCTGCCTCACTCCATAAAATAGCTTAAGTCAATTACAAACAGGAGCAGTAATCAGGAAGGGACAGGGTTTCACTACAGCTAATAAAGGATTATCACTCTCCACAATTACCCTGCAGCAGAGGGGATTAATTAGTGAATTTCTTAAAAGTTGTTTTCTATGTACCAACTTCAGACAAGTACAGTCTTGGTGGATTGTGTGATACTGTAGAACTCAGACTTGGTGTCTAATTCTGGGTATATCAATAACTATCTGATTGTAGCTATCATTAAAATTTTCTTTGCCTCCCCAGAGATAGCCCTCTCCTACATTACTCATATTCTAAATAAAATGGAAATAAATATCTTATAGAGGATCAATGAGCTTCTGACCAAAATTTACATCTGTGAAGACATGAGTATGAAAATTAGCTTGATCTTCTTCTCCCAAAGTGTGATATTGAGTTTTCTACTTTGCTCTCTCTAATAACCTAAATTGGGCAAGTTTAACTGAATTGCAATACTTGGGGTACTGGCCATGCCTATGACACCTCTCCATCAGAAATCTTGTCTATGAGTCTCTCCTGAGAGAATAAGCTGGAGGCATCCATGTTTCATACCATAGTTGATTGGACAGAGAATGGCTCTAACCTAAGGCTGATTTCTGAGGGTAGTTGTTTGAAATCTCCACCCAACAGGAAGGCCCTAAACTGATGTGACTGAATGAACTAATCAGATCCTCTCTCCTGGGAAATCTAACATATGCAGAGCATACATGCTTACCCTAAGCACAAAGCAACAGCAGCCTATCAGTAGAGGAACATGATGCCAATGGTGCATTGAAAATAATAACAACAATGAAAACACAAACTCAGCTTATCTTTGGACCAGATTGATTCAACTTCCCTCACTAACTGCCTGACAGAAGTGTGTCCATTTCTAGCCATAAATATTACTTGCCCCACTCTCCACTTACTGTACACATTATCAGCATTCAATAAAAATTAAGACATGCAAAAAAATCAAGGGGAAAAAGTCATTGCCAAGAGATAAAAGCAATAAACACAATGAAACTAAGATATGATATGACCCAGATGTTCAAATCATCTGACAGGGACTTTAATTCTGATAATGTATTAAAGGATATAGTGGAAAAGGCAGAAAACACATAAGAACAGATGAAGAATTTCATGGTGTGTGAGGGAAAGAGGGGAGAAATGAGGAAAGAAAAAAGTTAGGAAGAGGAGGAGGAAGGAGAGAAGAGGGGCAGGAGAAGAAAAGGAAGGGAGAAGAAAAGCATACAAATGATCGAGATCAGGAGTAGAGAGGGATTATCCTTATAGATCCTATATGCATTAAAAGGATAATAGGGGAATATTATGAGCAATTTAATAACTTAAATCAGGGTTCTCAATCAGTTGTAGGCAAATTTGTCCCTAAGGGGACACTTAGCAATATCTGGGGACATTGTTGATTGTTATGACTTGGGAGGTTGCTACTGGAATCTAGTGGGTAGAGACTAGGAATGCTGCTGGACAGGACAGCTTCTGACAACAGTTTTATCCAGCCCAAGGTGTCAATTTTGTTGAAAAACCCCAATTTAGTTAAATGGACAAATTCCTTTTCCTTCAAAGACTCCAATTATCAATGCTTTCTCAAGAAGAAATAATCTGAATAGTCCTATATACATGAAAGGCACTGAATTTGCTGTTCACAATCTTCTACAAAAGTAAACTCCATGGACTTCCGGAGAAGATGGCGGCTTAGTAAGACGCGCGGGTCTTAGTTCCTCCTCCAGAAAAGCAACTAAAGAAACAGAAACAATACAAAACAGCTCCCGGAGTCACGACAGAGACCAAAAAGACAGCGTACCCCATTCTGGAACGGCTGAACGGGCAGGGAGAATCCGCTGCGGTGAGATACCCGAGGGGCGCACGTTTTCCCGGCCGGGGCGGCTGGCGACTGGGGTCCCCTCCACGCACGTGGCTCCCCGGTCTGACTGGGAACATTGGATAGCGGGGCCCTCCCGTCACGCTTGGTGTCTCGGGCCAGCTGGGCAATTTGGACCGGCACTCCCCCAAGCCGCGGCGGCCAGCGACCCCCGCCTCCACGTGCAGTTTCCCAGGCCGACTGCCCCGCAGACAGACAACCGCCACGAGCGCCACCTACTGGGCAGGAAAAGAAAAACAGAGCCCAGAGATTCCACAGAAAAACCTTTCAACCAGCCGGGTCCCACACCCAGGGAAATCTGATCAAATGCCCAGACACCAGCAGAAAATAATGGATGACGCTCAGAAAATTGAAGATATGGCCCAGTCAAAGGAACAAACCAATAGTTCAAATGAGATACAGGAGCTGAGACAACTAATGCTGAATATACAAACAGAAATGGAAAAACTCTTCAAAAACCAAATCAATAAATTGAGGGAGGACATGAAGAAGACATGGGCTGAACAAAAAGAAGAAATAGAAAATCTGAAAAAACAAATCACAGAACTTATGGGAGTGAAGGACAAAGAAGAAAAAATGGAAAAAACAATGGATACCTACAATGGTAGATCTAAAGAGACAGAAGCTACAATTAGTGAACTGGAGGATGGAACATCTGAATTCCAAAAAGAAACAGAAACTATAGGGAAAAGAATGGAAAAACTTGAGCAGGGAATCAGGGAACTGAATGACAATATGAAGCGCACAAATATACGTGTTGTGGGTGTCCCAGAAGGAGAAGAGAAGGGAAAAGGAGGAGAAAAACTAATGGAAGAAATTATCACTGAAAATTTCCCAACTCTTATGAAAGACCTAAATATACAGATCCAAGAAGTGCAGCGCACCCCAAAGAGAATAGACCCAAATAGGCGTTCTCCAAGACATTTACTAGTTAGAATGTCAGAGGTCAAAGAGAAAGAGAGGATCTTGAAAGCAGCAAGAGAAAAACAATCTGTCACATACAAGGGAAACCCAATAAGACTATGTGTAGATTTCTCAGCAGAAACCATGGAAGCTAGAAGACAGTGGGATGATATATTTAAATTACTAAAAGAGAAAAACTGCCAACCAAGACTCCTATATCCAGCAAAATTGTCCTTCAAAAATGAAGGAGAAATTAAAACATTCTCAGACAAAAAGTCACTGAGAGAATTTGTGACCAAGAGACCAGCTCTGCAAGAAATACTAAAGGGAGCACTAGAGTCAGATACGAAAAGACAAGAGAGAGGTATGGAGTAAAGTGTAGAAAGAAGGAAAATCAGATATGATATATATAATACAAAAGCCAAAATGGTAGAGGAAAATATTATCCAAACAGTAATAACACTAAAAGTTAATGGACTGAATTTCCCAATCAAAAGACATAGAATGGCAGAATGGATTACGACCCAGCAATACCACTGCTAGGTATCTACTCAAAGGACTTAAGGGCAAAGACACAGACGGACATTTGCACACCAGTGTTTATAGCAGCACTATCTACAATTGCAAAGAGATGGAAACAGCCAAAATGTCCATCAACAGACGAGTGGCTAAACAAACTGTGGCGTATACCTACGATGGAATATTATGCAGCTTTAAGACAGACTAAACTTATGAAGCATGTAATAACATGGATGGACCTAGAGAACATTATGCTGAGTGAGTCTAGCCCAAAACTAAAGGACAAATACTGTATGGTCCCACTGATGTGAACCGACATTCGAGAATCAGCTTGGAATATATCATTGGTAACAGAGACCAGCAGGAGTTAGAAACAGGGTAAGATAATGGGTAATTGGAGCTGAAGGGATACAGACTGTGCAACAGGACTAGATACAAAAACTCAAAAATGGACAGCACAATAATACCTAAGTGTAATGTAACTAGGTTGGAACACTGAATGAAGCTGCACCTGAAATATGGTTTTTTGTTTGTTTGTTTGTGTGTTTGTATCTTTTGTTTTTGTTTTTTTCTTTTTCCTTTTTATATATATATATTTTTTATTAGTATTATTATTTTAATTCTCTTCTCTATATTAACATTCTATATCTTATTCTGCTGTTTTGCTAGTTCTTTTCCTAAATCGATGTAAATGTACTAAGAAATGATGATCATACATCTATGTGATGATACTAAGAATTACTGAGTGCATGTGTAGAATGGAATGATTTCTAAATGTTGTGTTAATTTCTTTTCTTTTTTTGATTAATAAAAAAATTTAAAAAAAAAAAGTAAACTCCATGCCTCTACAATTTCACAGGCAAATCCTAACTATAATATTTATAGGAAGAAATAATACCAGTTTTATGCAAGCTCTTCCAGATATAAAAAAGATGGAACAGCTCCCAACTCATTTCATGAGGCCAGTGTTTCCCTGTTACAACATCAGATAGACATTACAAGAAAACCAGTGACCAACAGCCCTCATGACCATAGGTGCAAAAATCTTTAATAATAGCAAATCAAATCCATCAATAGATAAAAGGGGTAATCGATCATAATCAATTGGGATTAATCCTAGAAATGCAAGGTTTTTCAACACTAAAAATCACCTGCTATAATTCACCGTATCAACGGACTAGGAAAGAAAAACCGTATGATCACTGAAAATGATACAAACAAAACATTTGAAAAACTTCAACATCCACTCATGATAAAAAAAAAAAAAATCAGCAACTAGGAATAGAGAACAACTTCCTCAGTTGGAAAAACTCTGACTTTTATTTTTATCATGAATGGATGCTGAAGTTTTTCAGATGTTTTGTCTGTATCATTTTGTTGAAAAACCTTGCATTTCTAGGACTAATCCCAATTGATTATGATCTATTACCCCTTTTATGTATTGATGGATTTGATTTGCTATTATTAAAGATTTTTGCACCTATGGTCATGAGGGCTGTTGGTCACTGGTTTTCTTGTATCTGATTTTGTAACAGAGAAGGATCAAAGAAAGAGAAAAATATCAGGTAGGAAACTTCTGTCCTGGACCAGCAGGTCCTCTTCTCTCCCTCTCACTTGGTCCCACGTAGCTCAGGAAGTATACAGAGGCAGCAGGCCAGATCCTTCTCACCTCCCACCTAGAAAATAGACTATAAAATCTCTTTCAGCAGTGAGACAGATCCCTACCTATATTCAGACACAGAGACCTAAGCCCATAGGGCCCAACGTAAGCTGCTGGGGAGGGCAGAATTTAAAAGGGCAACAAGGAGGAGTTTCCAAAATGGAGTATTAGGGAGGGAATGGCAGAATCTTTCCCAAAAGCAGCAAGTAGTCAAGCAGAAACTGCCCAAATAAATGTTTGGGGATCTAGGGGACAGAGGAGGACATCTCAAGGCCCAGGTCAGTGAGGGATAATGAAGAGTTTGAAGAAATGTGGACAGAGACTGTAATTCCAGTTGTGAGTCATAGCGGCCATCCCTCACCCATGAGGAGAGAAGGAGTGGGTGGTCTGATCCTTGCCTGGGGGGTGGCTTCAGACTGGGGTGGCTGTGGATATCCTCCCTTGTAAGTACAGTGTAGGACAGAGTCCCAGACTCAGCCAGATTCTGGCACGCAAAGTGAGAGCACAGGAACCCCACAGTTTCAGTCCTGCCCAGACAGATGCGGTAGGGCTCCAGGAGGTAGAAAACTGCAGGGGGAGTTTGCAGGGCCTTACAGAGTCTCCCCAGACCCTGTCCCCGGCCCATCGGAGCTGGTCTATACCCTTGCATGGGTACCTGGCCTTGTTTTCGCTGAGAAATATGAACAACCCAACTGTCAAAGCAGTGCTGTAATACAAACCCAGGCAGCAACTAAATCCTACACAAAACAGAGAAACTGAACTACAGAATAGACCCATCAAGATAATCAGATGACCAGATATCAGAAAATAATCACAAGGCATACTAAAACTGAAGAAGAAATGGCCCAGTCAAAGGAACAGGTCAAAAAGTTGGAGGAGACAAAGAATCTGGAATACTAATCAAAAATGTACAAACAAATCTCCTGAATCAATTCAAAGAAATGAGGGAAAATGTGTATAAACAGATAAAGGATATTAAGAAGACACTAGAAGAGTAAAAATAAAAATTTGAAAGAATATGTAGAAAAATAATAGAGCTTATGGAAATACAAGAAACTCTAGATGAAATTAAAAATATACTGGAGACACACAACAAAAGATTCAAAGAGGCAGAAGAATCAGTGTGCTAGAAAGCAGATCAACTGAATTCAAAGAGACAAAAGAACAAATTTGAGCAGGAGTCACAGTGAAATGATTGGCAACAGAAAGTATACAAACACAGGCATCATATGTGCACCAGAAGGGAAAAGGGCACTTTGAATATCTGAAGAATTAATGGCTGAAAACTTCCCAACCCTTGTAAATAACATAAATATGCAAATCCAAGAAGCCCAAGGTCCTCCAAACAGAATAAATCTGAATAGACCCACTCCAAGATACATAATAATCAGACTGTCAAATGCTGAAGAAAAGGAGAAAATTCTGAAATCAGCAAGAGAAAAGTGATTCACTACACACAAGGCAAGCCAAATAAGACTAAGTGTTGATTCCTCATCAGACACCATGGAGGTGGGAAGGACATGGTATGATATATTTAAGATACTGAAAGAGAAAAAATGCCAGCCAAGAATTTTCTATCTAGCAAAGCTGTCCTTCAAAAATGAGGGAGAGGATAAAGAGTACAAGATACCAAGAAGGAATGAGACAAAGGGGAACAAAATCTTTGCCTCAGCCATTTTTTCAATTCAAAGAGAAAAAAAAGGGATGAGAGAGGTGAGAACTGCTATAGAAGAAATGAAACATAAAGGAAAATCAAGAGAAGACATCTGAGAAGGTGACCATGAAATTGCACTTAAATATGAATATGAAGAAGATTTTGAAGCAGATGAGGAAAAATAACATGAGAACACTAATGAAGAAGGACAGGCTGATGATCAAATGAATGCAATGTCAAAGTTACCTTCAGGTAATGAAAAAGATAATTTAGACCCTGAAAAGGAGAGTGAAACCTCTTCACAGAAAGCACCAGATGTGCCTTCAAGGTGAACTGGAAGATGATAAACAAAATAGAAAAACTGCTTCAAAAACCTCATTTAGAAGTCACCAATATTCTACTTTCAGTGAAGATAAATCTTAAGTGGGAGATGGGAAGCCCACAGGAGAAACAATCCAGATGAAAGTGTCAGGAGCTCATTTTCTCTGGAGCTGGGTAAAAATGATGAGCCTGGAAAAAAACACTTTCCATTTGTGGGATCCCTGGAAATTGAAATTGAAGACCAAAAAATAATAACCAGCAGATGTTGTGTCAACAGAGCCACACTTGGAGAATGTTCTTGAAGAATAAATGAAGAGAGGAACCCAAGTAATTGGAGAAGGCATATATGAGCTTCCTAGTGAACATGTTTCTAAGGAAGAAAATGTAAGAGTAAGTCTTGGAAAGGAAGCACTCCTAAAGCAAAGGGCAGGGAGGTCCCTCTAAGGTGGAGAAAGGTGGTGGTAAGCATGGCCATTAAGTTGAATTGTCATTGTCCCTGTGCATGGAAGCTGATTTTGGTCATTGCATTCTGCCAAAGCTAGGGAAATACTATGGTGATAATGCCAGAGTTCAAATTTTCTCCCTGTTTTTCTTTCTCACGTAATCATACATGTTTTCTCAACTTGCTGTTTTCCTTCTATTGGATTTTAAAGATTACTTGATGATTCTTATATAGCCTGTTAAATATTTTCTGTAGGTTCCTTCACATGGAAATCTTATCTCTGGAATCAAATAAAACACAGTACATGTTCTAAGGCAAAAAAAAATGAGGGAGAGTTTAAAATATTTACAAATAAACAGAAACTAAGAGAGTTGTTCATAAGAGATGGGCTCTATAAGAACTACTAAAGTGAGTTCTGTGGGCTGAAAAGAAAACACAGGAAAGAGAGGTCTGGAGGAGGGTAGAGAACTGAAGAGTAATGATAAGGGTAACTTAAAGGATGAAAAGAGAGAAGAAAAAATAGATTTGGCAAAGAAAAAACAAGAGTAAGATGGTTGAACTAAGAACTGCCTTTCTGACAGAGCTGGGAAAGGTGCTTTCTCCTCTACCACCCCTTGGCCTCAGGACGTCTTTGGGGCCAGCAGCACAAAGCCAGGGCTCAGTGTTCAGCCAGCTGCGTGCAGGAAGCTACACCAGGGCAGTAGGGAGGCGAGGAGTAGGCAGCCTGGAAAGCAGAGGAGGCGCTGCTGCTGAATCGTGCTGGCATCTGTAAGTGGTTCAACTTACGTGTGGGCTCAGCATCCTGGCCATGACTCAAGGGATGCACTGAGTCCCCAGTGGACATCTTTGTGCATCAGAGTAAACTGCACACAGAGGGCTTCCAGGGCCTGAAGGAGAGCAAGGCAGTGGAGCTCACCTTTAAGAAATCTGCCAAGGGCCTGGGGGATGTTTTATACTGGGAGTGAGGGGCAGCCAAAGGGGAAGAGCATGCAGAAGTGCAGATCAAAAGGAGACAGGGGCTAAGCTGTGGAGGGCTAGTCCCTCATGCCAAGGAGTACATGCTGCCACCCCAGCCTGAGAAGTGCCCTTTCTGCCACAGTATCAGCCATCTGGTGGCCTTCCATCTACTGAAGGCCCAGCAGGCCCCAGCTCATAGGGAAAGGCCTCCTACTTTCAGGAGGAAGAAGTGATCCAAAGCCCTGCCTTGCTCCCAGAGGCCCAGAATTGGAGTGTGGGGGCACAATCCTTCTGTGACTAGGCAGGCATCAATCCACAGAGTGGAGAAAGTGGGATGAGGGGCTAGGGAGCAACTGGCACTGCTGTGTGCCTGGTGCTGGGGTCCACAGCACCACCCCCTCTTCCATCTTGCTGGGGGGAAGGGGTGAGGCAAAGGAAACCCAACCATGCCCTATCCAAATACAAGGAGGGCTTTCAGGAGAAAGACCCCTAGAGCCTGCATGAAACACAGCAAGAATCTCCAATTTTTTGCCAATGGCCTGAATAGGAAAGTTGTTATCCTTTGAAAGAAGTATTTATAAAAATTTTTCATGCTAGAATGAGAAGACTAAGGGTATGAGCAGATTGATGGGCCCAGCCCAAGAGCCACCATATTCTGAGGGAGGGAAGCTCTCAGGGATAGGGCAGGGCATTTCCATGTCTTGTTTCCTCAGGGTGCTGGGAGCTCTCCCAAGCAATGGATTGGGATGATAGCAGAGGAGTGGTTGCTGGGACAGCTTACTCCTCCTAAGTTCAATCTTTCTCCATTCTGGGCCAGTATGATTTTATTTATTTGCTCCCTTGGATGACCACACATTGGAGCCCACTTTCTCCAGGATGCCAACTGTATGAGCTGTGTACAAATGATGTGCCTTGTACATTTTTTTCCCTTAATATAAATATTCTGGTTTTGAATCTTTATATATTTTTATTCTAAGACCCTCATTCCTGCACTGTGTTCTCAGGCACATGAGCAATCTCAGGGATAAGTTGGCAGCAGCTCCAGGTCTACACAGCAGGAATACATTTTTATTGTTGTTGCTTTATCACTATAAAGAACAACGATATGAACTACCTCATTTTCACCGATTAGAATTGGGTTTTCTACCATAGTGTCCTCTTGAAATCCTCCCTTTCATGGGAGACTAGGTCTTAATTGGGTTGCCCCATGACTTGATCTCCTGCTGGAAGATTGGAAATTAGCTTAAATGGGAAGATGGTGCAGGGAGGTAAGGAGAGGCTGGGCCAGGTTGAAGGTTAAGAGAAGAAACCAAGGTTAGGTGAGAGTTATCTATATATGTAACAAGGGATTCCTGTTCCCAGCCTCTTAATCGTAAGGTACAGGACTTGATTGGTATACAGATCCATCTTTCACTGGTTTAGGCTAGGCCTGCCATGCACAATGGATGTGTCTGTGTGCATGTGTCCTCACGAGGATGGATGTAGGAAGCAAAGACTAAAATCCTTAACCTTTAAAATTCTGGATGTTTCCTGCTTGGCTTCCAGAGGGACCATAAGTGAAGGCTCCTTTGTGGTACCCGGAGCCAATGTCCAACCCTGCTGCAATATGACTATAATATCTGGTAGCCAAAGGAGAAAGGGGATTTCATTTCCATGCTGTGGTATCTCTGCAAACCTAACTCATTGAGTTGAAATGGGGCAAACGCAATAGAAGGCACTGGGCAATGTGTGTCTGACCCTGGGTTCGTATCTCCCCTAAATGCTGTCCCCTCTAGTTACTGTATTTGTCTGAGCTTTGTAGAATTTCACCAGTGGCTGATGTGGTGATTGTTAGGTAGCTTAATCTGTGTAGATTTAATGTGTTTGACTTAGAAAAAAAAAAAAAAGAACTACCTTTACAGTAATAACTTTGAATGTTAACGGATTAAACTCCCCAATCAAAAGACACAGATTGACAGAATGGAATAAAAAATATGATCCATCTATATGCTATTTACAAGAGACTCATTTTAGATTGAAAGATACAAATAGGTTGAAAGTGAAAGGATGAAGAAAAATATTCTACACAAGCAGTAACCCAAAAAAAAAGCTGGGGTAGCTATACTAATAACAGACAAAATAGACTTTAAATGCAAATATGTTATGAGACAAAGAAGGACACTATATATTATAAAAGGGGCAATTCACCAAGAAGAAATAACAATCATAAATATCTATGCACCTAATCAAGGTGCCCCAAAGTACATGAGGCAAAAACTGGCAAAACCAAAGGGAGTAATAGATGTCTCTACAATAATGGGAGGCCTCAATACACCACTCTTTCCAACTGATAGAAAATCTAAACAGAGGATCAGTAAGGACACAGAGAACCTCGATACATTGATAAATGAACTAGATCTAACAGACATATACAGAACATTGCACCCCCAAACAGCAGGATATACATTTTTCTCATGTGCTCATGGAAACATTCACCAGGATAGACCACATGCTGGGGCACAAGACAGGTCTTAATGAATTTAAGAGGATTGAAATGATAAACAAAGCACTTTCTGATCAAAATGAAATGAAACTGGAAGTCAATAACAATCAGAAATTTTGCAAATATATGGAGGTTAAACAACATGCTTTTAAACAATCAATGGGTCAAAGGAGAAATTGCAACAGAAATCAGGAAATATCTTGAGATGAATGAAAATGAGAACACAACATATCAAAATCTATGGGCTGCAGTGAAGGCAGTGCTGAGAGGAAAGTTTATAGTCCTACCTGCCTATATGAAAAAAAAAAGAATGAATAGCTAAAGCCAAAGACCTAACTGAACAATTGAAGAAACTGAGGAAGGACAGCAAACTAATCCCAAAGCATGCAAAAGAAAAGATATAACAAAGATTAGATCTGAAATAAATGAAATGGGATACAAAAGAACAAAAAAGAGAATCAATAAAACCAACAGATTGTTCTTTGAGAAGATCAATAAAATTGACAAACCTTTAGCTAGATTGACAAAGATAGAAAGAGAAGGTACAGATAAATAAAACCAGAAATGTGAGGGGGTCATTACCACAGACACTGAAGATATAAAAAAAGACCACAAGGGGATACTAAGAACAACTGTATGCCAACAAATTAGACAACTTAGATGAAACGGACAATTTCACAGAAGCACATGAACAACTTATACTGACTTGAGAAGAAATAGAAGACCTCAGCAAGCCAATCATAAAAAAAGAGATTGAATCAGTCATCAAAAATCTTCCCAGAAAGAAAAATCCAGCCTTCACAGGCAAATGTTACAAAGCATTCCAGGAAGAATTAATACAATTAGGGTCAAACTCTTCTAAAAAGTTGAAGAAGAGGAAACACTACCAAACTCATTATATGAAGCCTATATCATCCTAATACCAAAACCTGTGGAAGATACTACAAGAAAAGAATACTTCAAATGGGACTTTCTCAAAATTGAATACTTCTTTGCTTCAAAGGGTTTTGTCAAAAGGGTGAAAAGGCAGCTGACCCAATGGGAGAAGATATTATGAAAAGCATACATCTGCTTAGGGTTTGATATCCAGAATATATGAAAAAATCCTACAACTCAACAACAAAAAGATGAACAGCTCAATTAAATGAGCAAAAGACATGAATAGACAATTTTCCAGAGAAGAAATACAGATGGCTAAAAAGCACGTGAAGAGATGCTCAGCCTCACTAGCTATTAGGGAAATGCAAATCAAAACACAATGAGATATCATCTCACACCTACTAGAATGGCTGCTATTTAACAAACAGGAAATAAGTACTGTAGAGGATGCAATGAAAAAGGAACTCTTATTCACTGTTGGTGGGAATGTAAAATAGTATAGCTACTGTGAAAGACAGTTCTTCAGGAAACTAAGAGTTGCCTTATAACCCAGCAATCTTGCTACCTGGGATATACTCAGATTTGAAAAGAGGGACATGTACAGAAATTTTCACAATGATGTTCATAGCAGCATTACTCACAATTGCCAAAAGATGGAAGCAACCCACAGTCCATCAATAGAGGAATGGATTAACAAAATGTGGCAAATACATACAATGGAATATTATTCATGAGTAAGAAGGAATGAAGTCCTGAAGCACATGACACAGATGAACCTTGAGGACATTATGTTAAGTGAAATAAGTCTGACACAAGGACAAATAGTGTATGATCCCACAGATATGAACTAGTTATAATAAACTCATAGACATAAAATTTAGAACAAACGTTACAAGGATATAGAATGAAGCTAAGGAATGGGAAGCAGTTGCTTTCTGTGTGCAGAATATTTAACTAGGTTGAATTAAATGTTTGAAAATGGATAGAGGTGATGGTAGTATATTATTGTGAAAATAATTAACAGTACAGAGTGGTGTGTGAATGTGGTAGAAAGGGGAAATTTAGAGTCAACGTTTGCCATCAGAAGAAAAGGTGGAGTTTAAAACGTGGGAATATACGTCACAGTGTACCTTGTGGTGGACTATGTCTGTGATTAAATATACAAGTAAAGAAAAGTTTGCCAAATTTTAAACAGAACATCTGTTCATAAAATTTAATAAAAATATTCAGGTTCTCAATTTAAAATAACCTATATTTTTTCATATACCAGATTCAGTGTGATACATAAATGGATGGTAGAGATTAGTGTCATATCAAGATAATAATAACAGCCAAGAAGGAACACATTTGTGGTCTTCTGGGGGAGATGATCTTGGAATTCAAGGCTCTATGGCAGTGGTGGGGTAGCTCTCTGAACAAAAAACCCCGTTAACAGAGAAGCCGGGATGGAGATCGCAGGGTGGCGGTGCCGAGGCGCGGGACCGTAAGTAGCTTTCACAGGTTTGCGCTGGCGTTATCCTGGCTTGGGCCGACAGTGATCTTCTGCTACAGCTGCAACACCGGCGGCAAGAACAAGAAACACAAGACGCCGGGAGGTGCGGCGGTCCGGGCAGCTGTGTCTGTTTCCAGACCCAAATCCGCTGAGGCCGGCGCTGCGGTGAAAGTCCAAAATAAGAAGCCTGTGGCCAGGCCGCCCTCCGCCGCTGCCACCAGCTCCAAGGATCTCAAATCAAGCAAGGTAGTAATTAATACAAAACTAGAGCAAAGGATTATTGGAGTGATCAATGAGCATAAAAAGCAAAATAATGACAAGGGAGTGATTTCTGGGAGATTTACTGCCAAAAAATTACAGGATTTATACATGGCTTTACAAGCATTTTCATTTAAGACTAAGGACATTGAAAATGCAATGACTGACTGCACGGGGAAGATGGCGGCTTAGTAAGACGCGCGGATCTTAGTTTCTTCTCCAGGACAGCTACTAGGGAAGTAGAAACAATACAGAACAGCGCCCAAAGCCACAACAGAGATAAAAAAGACAGCGTACCCCATCCTGGAACGGCTGGCTGGCTGAGAGAAGCCGCTTGGGTGAGATCGCCGAGGCGCGCGGGCTTCACCGGGTGGGGCGGCAAGCGGCCAGAGTCACTCCCTTCCCCCTTCCCGGGCCGGCTGGGAGAATTGGAGAGGCGGTCCCCTGAAACCGCGGTGGCTGGCGCCCACACCACGCACGGCCCCCTGGACCAACTGAGAGAATTGGATCGGAAATCCCCAGGCCGTGGAGAACGGTGACGGGTGGGGGAGGCCCCTTCCAAACCCATGACCCCGGGAACGTGCACTCTCCCAGGTGGGCCGCTGCCGCTGGCGCCCTCCCGCCACACTTGTCGCCCGGGCGACTAGGAATTTTGGACGGGCGCTTTCCCAGGCTGCAGCGGCCAGCAACCCTCCCCACGTTCAGACCTCGGGCCGGCTCGAACTCTTCCAAGCCGCTTCGGCTAGTGAACCTCCCAGACGGCGAGAGTTTTCCAAAGTTAAAGGTCCACAGCACCTTTTACTGGTTGGACCCGCAGACAAACGTGTGCCATGAGCGCCACCTACTGGGCAGGATAAGAAAAACAGAACCCAGAGATTTCACAGAAAAATCTTCCAAACTTTTGGATCCAATACCCAGGGAAATCTGTCTAAATCCGCAGACGCCAACAGAAGATAACGGATCACGCTCAAATAATTGAAAATATGGCCGAGTCAAAGGAACAAACCAATAGTTCAAATGAGATACAGGAGCTGAGACAACTAATGCTGAATATACAAACAGAAATGGAAAAACTCTTCAAAAACAAAATCGATAAATTGAGGGAGGACATGAAGAAGACATGGACTGAACATAAAGAAGAAATAGAAAAACTGAAAAAACAAATCACAGAACTTATGGAAGTGAAGGACAAAGTAGAAAAGATAGAAAAAACAATGGATACCTACAATGATAGATTCAAAGAGACAGAAGATAGAATTAGTGATTTGGAGGATGGAACATCTGAATTCCAAAAACAAAAGAAACTATCGGGAAAAGAATGGAAAAATTTGAACAGGGTATCAGGGAACTGAAGGACAATATGAACCGCACAAATATACGTGTTGTGGGTGTCCCAGAAGGAGAAGAGAAGGGAAAAGGAGGAGAAAAACTAATGGAAGAAATTTTCACTGAAAATTTCCCAACTCTTATGAAAGACCTAAAATTACAGATCCAAGAAGTGCAGCGCACCCCAAAGAGATTAGACCCAAATAGGTGTTCTCCAAGACACTTACTAGTTAGAATGTCAGAGGTCAAAGAGAAAGAGAGGATCTTGAAAGCAGCAAGAGAAAAACAATCCATCACATACAAGGGAAACCCAATAAGACTATGTGTAGATTTCTCAGCAGAAACCATGGAGGCTAGAAGACAGTGGGATGATATATTTAAATTACTAAAAGAGAAAAACTGCCAACCAAGACTCCTATATCCAGCAAAATTGTCCTTCAAAAATGAGGGAAAATTAAAACATTCTCAGACAAAAAGTCACTGAGAGAATTTGTGACCAAGAGACCAGCTCTGCAAGAAATACTAAAGGGAGCACTAGAGTCAGATACGAAAAGACAGAAGAGAGAGGTATGGAGAAGAGTGGAGAAAGAAGGAAAGTCAGATATGATATATATAATACAAAAGGCAAAATGGTAGAGGAAAATATTATCCAAACAGTAATAACACTAAATGTTAATGGACTGAATTCCCCAATCAAAAGACATAGAATGGCAGAATGGATTAAAAAACAGGATCCTTCTACATGCTGTCTACAGGAAACACATCTTAGACCCAGAGATAAACATAGGTTGAAAGTGAAAGGTTGGGAAAAGATATTTCATGCAAATAACAACCAGAAAAGAGCAGGAGTGGCTATACTAATATCCAACAAGTTAGACTTCAAATGTAAAACAGTTAAAAGAGACAAAGAAGGACACTATATACTAATAAAAGGAACAATTAAACAAGAAGACATAACAATCATAAATATTTACGCACCGAACCAGAATGCCCCAAAATACATGAGGAATACACTGCAAACACTGAAAAAGGAAATAGACACAAATACCATAATAGTTGGAGACTTCAATTCCCCACTCTCATCAATGGACAGAACATCTAGACAGAGGATCAATAAAGAAATAGAGAATCTGAATATTACTATAAAGGAGCTAGACTTAACAGACATTTATAGGACATTAAATCCCACAACAGCAGGATACACCTTTTTTCTCAAGTGCTCATGGATCATTCTCAAAGATAGACCATATGCTGGGTCACAAAGCAAGTCTTAACAAATTTAAAAAGATTGAAATCATACACAACACTTTCTCGGATCATAAAGGAATGAAATTGGAAATCAATAATAGGCGGAATGCCAGAAAATTCACAAATAGGTGGAGGCTCAACAACACACTCTTAAACAACGAGTGGGTCAAAGAAGAAATTGCAAGAGAAATTAGTAAATACCTCGAGGCGAATGAAAATGAAAACACAACATATCAAAACTTATGGGATGCAGCAAAGGCAGTGCTAAGAGGGAAATTTATTGCCCTAAATGCCTATATCAGAAAAGAAGAAAAGGCAAAAATGCAGGAATTAACTGTTCACTTGGAAGAACTGGAGAAAGAACAGCAAACTAATCCCAAAGCAAGCAAAAGGAAAGAAATAACAAAGATCAGAGCAGAAATAAATGAAATTGAAAACATGAAAACAATAGAGAAAATCAATAAGACCAGAAGTTGGTTCTATGAGAAAATCAATAAGATTGATGGGCCCTTATCAAGATTGACAAAAAGAAGAAGAGAGAGGATGCAAATAAATAAGATCAGAAATGGAAGAGGAGACATAACTACTGACCTCACAGAAATAAAGGAGGTAATAACAGGATACTATGAACAACCTTACGCTAATAAATACAACAATTTAGATGAAATGGACGGGTTCCTGGAAAGACATGAACAACCAACTTTGACTCAAGAAGAAATAGATGACCTCAACAAACCAATCACAAGTAAAGAAATTGAATTAGTCATTCAAAAGCTTCCTAAAAAGAAAAGTCCAGGACCAGATGGCTTCAGATGTGAATTCTACCAAACGTTCCAGAAAGAATTAGTACCAATTCTCCTCAAACTCTTCAAAAAAATCGAAGTGGAGGGAAAACTACCTAATTCATTCTATGAAGCCAACATCACCCTCATACCAAAACCAGGCAAAGATATTACAAAAAAAGAAAACTACAGACCAATCTCTCTAATGAATATAGATGCAAAAATCCTCAATAAAATTCTAGCAAATCGTATCCAACAACACATTAAAAGAATTATACATCATGACCAAGTAGGATTCATCCCAGGTATGCAAGGATGGTTCAACATAAGAAAATCAATTAATGTAATACACCATATCAACAAATCAAAGCAGAAAAATCACATGATCATCTCAATTGATGCAGAGAAGGCATTTGACAAGATTCAACATCCTTTCCTGTTGAAAACACTTCAAAGGATAGGAATACAAGGGAACTTCCTTAAAATGATAGAGGGAATATATGAAAAACCCACAGCTAATATCATCCTCAATGGGGAAAAATTGAAAACTTTCCCCCTAAGATCAGGAACAAGACAAGGATGTCCACTATCACCACTATTATTCAACATTGTGTTGGAGGTTCTAGCCAGAGCAATTAGGCAAGAAAAAGAAATACAAGGCATCAAAATTGGAAAGGAAGAAGTAAAACTATCACTGTTTGCAGACGATATGATACTATACGTCGAAAACCCGGAAAAATTCACAACAAAACTACTAGAGCTAATAAATGAGTACAGCAAAGTAGCAGGTTACAAGATCAACATTCAAAAATCTGTAGCATTTCTATACACTAGCAATGAACAAGCTGAGGGGGAAATCAAGAAACGAATCCCATTTACAATTGCAACTAAAAGAATAAAATACCTAGGAATAAATTTAACTAAAGAGACAAAAAACCTATATAAAGAAAACTACCAAAAACTGCTAAAAGAAATCACAGAAGACCTAAATAGATGGAAGGGCATACCGTGTTCATGGATTGGAAGACTAAATATAATTAAGATGTCAATCCTACCTAAACTCATCTACAGATTCAATGCAATACCAATCAAAATCCCAACAACTTATTTTCCAGAAATAGAAAAACCAATAAGCAAATTTATCTGGAAGGGCAGGGTGCCCCGAATTGCTAAAAACATCTTGAGGAAAAAAAACGAAGCTGGAGGTCTCGCGATGCCGGACTTTAAGGCATATTATGAAGCCACAGTGGTCAAAACAGCATGGTATTGGCATAAAGATAGATATATTGACCAATGGAATCGAATAGAGTGCTCAGATATAGACCCTCTCATCTATGGACATTTGATCTTTGATAAGGCAGTCAAGCCAACTCACCTGGGACAGAGCAGTCTCTTCAATAAATGGTGCCTAGAGAACTGGATATCCATATGCAAAAGAATGAAAGAAGACCCATCTCTCACACCCTATACAAAAGTTAACTCAAAATGGATCAAAGATCTAAACATTGGGTCTAAGACCATAAAACAGTTAGAGGAAAATGTTGGGAGATATCTTATGGATCTTACAACTGGAGGCGGTTTTATGGACCTTAAACCTAAAGCAAGAACACTGAAGAAGGAAATAAATAAATGGGAGCTCCTCAAAATTAAACACTTTTGTGCATCAAAGAACTTCATCAAGAAAGTAGAAAAACAGCCTACACAATGGGAGACAATATTTGGAAATGATATATCAGATAAAGGTCTAGTATCCAGAATTTATAAAGAGATTGTTCATCTCAACAACAAAAAGACAGCCAACCCAATTACAAAATGGGAAAAAGACTTGAACAGACACCTATCAGAAGAGGAAATACAAATGGCCAAAAGGCACATGAAGAGATGCTCAATGTCCCTGGCCATTAGAGAAATGCAAATCAAAACCACAATGAGATATCATCTCACACCCACCAGAATGGCCATTATCAACAAAACAGAAAATGACAAGTGCTGGAAAGGATGCGGAGAAAGAGGCACACTTATCCACTGTTGGTGGGAATGTCAAATGGTGCAACCACTGTGGAAGGCAGTTTGGCGGTTCCTCAAAAAGCTGAATATAGAATTGCCATACGACCCAGCAATACCATTGCTGGGAATATACTCAAAGGACTTAAGGGCAAAGACACAAACGGACATTTGCACACCAATGTTTATAGCAGCGTTATTTACAATTGCAAAGAGATGGAAACAGCCGAAATCTCCATCAACAGAAGAGTGGCTAAACAAACTGTGGTATATACATACGATGGAATACTATGCAGCTTTAAGACAGGATAAACTTATGAAGCATGTAATAACATGGATGGACCTAGAGAACATTATGCTGAGTGAGTCTAGCCAAAAACTAAAGGACAAATACTGTATGGTCCCACTGATGTGAACAGACATTCGAGAATAAATTTGGAATATGTCATTGGTAACAGAGTCCAGCAGGAGGTAGAAACAGGGTAAGATAATGGGCAATTGGAGTTGAAGGGATACAGACTGTGCAACAGGACTAGATACAAAAACTCAAAAATGGACAGCACAATAATACCTAATTGTAAAGTAATCTTGTTAAAACACTGAATGAAGCTGCATCTGAGCTATAGGTTTTTGTTTTGTTTTGTTTTGTTTTGTTTTGACTTTACTATTATTACTTTTATTTTTGTCTCTATATTAACATTCTATATCTTTTTCGGTTATGTTGCTAGTTCTTCTAAACCGATGCAAATGTACTAAGAAATGATGATCATGCATCTATGTGATGATGTTAAGAATTACTGATTGCATATGTAGAATGGTATGATTTCTAAATGTTGGGTTAATTTCTTTTTTTCCGTTAATTAAAAAAAAAAAGAGAGAAGGGGTAATTGGAGCTGAAGGGATACAGACTGTACAACGGGACTGGATATAAAAACTCAGAAATGGACAGCACAATACTACCCAATTGTAATGCAATTATGTTAAAACACTGAATGAAGCTGCATGTGAGGTATAGGTTTTTTGTTTTTTTTTTTTCTTTCTATTAATGTTTTAATTCTTATTCTGTTGTCTTTTTATTTCTTTTTCTAAATCGATGCAAATGTACTAAGAAATGATGAATATGCAACTATGTGATGTTATTAAGAATTACTGATTGTACATGTAGAATGGAATGATTTCTAATTGTTTTGTTAATTCTTTTTTTAATTAATAAAAAAAACTATAAAAAAAAACAACAAAAAAAAAAAACCAAAAATCCCGTTAACATCTTTTCCTGATTTCCATAGTGCATATTCCTACACCATAGCCAATTTAAAGCTGTGAAGGGCTTAATACCTACGCCATACAACTGTTGAATATTTAGTAACTAGCTCATACCAGTTAGGACCAGAAGTGGAGGAGTTTCTTGATGCAGTTTTAGTCTCACCCTTCTTTTGTTTCAAGTGGCATCCAGCATTAATTTAAGTATTCAAATGTGGTCTGGGAGGACACCATGGCTTGAAGCTCCCATGTAGCTATCCAGGTTTCAAGTGGCCCAGCCTTATCATCCTGTATCAGTTTTTATGAAGAGTATTAGCGAATAAGACTGTAGATCTTCCTCTATGGTTTCTAAGAGACACCGTGGCATTATCTCTCAGCAGTGAAGTTTAGAGTGTCTAAACTTCTTTGCACATATCTTAGGTCCCTAACTTGAAAATAGGACATTGTCTTGATGGATATAACAAGGTCATGTGGATGGGGTGGATGGGGTTTAAATTAGATTTTGATTTTAAGTATGAGTGAAGCCCATGCTCCATATAAAACAGGAAACTTCACCCAATGATTGGTATCAGGAAGAATAAGCCATTCTTATTTGTGCCCAAAGTTGCTGATTCACTAAGATTCCCCTGGATGACTAAGAACACTGTCTTTTATTAGTTGTCAATTTGGTCAAGTTGCTCGTGCCCTCTGTGCCTAAGTTTCTTTAATCTATTAAAGTGGATAATAATACTGAATAACATTTTGTGAGAGTCAGTAAGTTAGTACATTGCCAGACGCACATTAAGGTTTTAAGTACAATTTATTATGAACTGATAACCTGTTCATGTGTCCAAATAATAGCTATTCTTCTATACAGGAAATTTCATCAATTTAGAAAATTGTATGAAGATTGAAAAGAACTCTAAGGAAGAACTGTGCTCACAATCCAATGGATGGATACAAGCAACTTGAATGTGCTGAAATAGGTGAGGAGCATTCTCATTTCATTCCCAACCTGTGAGATCTGTGCCTGAGGTCCTGCTGTGGGTCCTTCTTGTGCCCCTCACTGCTGTGTTTGGCTGCTTTACTTTTAACTGTGACCCCCCAAAAGTGTATCATGAAATGCTTAGCCCATTTTCAGTATAATAGAAGGCAATAAAAAAATACTACAAGGAAAAAAAAAAAACTTCAGACAAATCTAAGGAATATAGATGCAAAAATCCTCAACAAAAAACTTGCAAATAAAATCCAACAGCATATTGAAAGAATTATAAAACATGATCAAGTGCATATTATTTCAGGTAAACAAGGGTGGTCCACCACACACAAAATATCACATTAACAAATTAAAAGAGAAAAACCATGTGATCATCTCAATTGACAGAGAAAATGCCTTTGACAAAATTCAGTATCCTTTAATGATAACACTTCAAAAGGTAGGTATCAAAGGAAACTTCCTCAACATGATAAAGAGCATATATGAACAAAGCTAACATCAAACTCAATGATAAGAGACTGAACGCTTTCCCTTTAAGATTGGGAATAAGACAAGGTTGCCTGCTGTCACCACTGCTATTCAACATAGTGCCACAAGTTCTAGTCAGAGCAATTAGGCAAGAAAAAGAAATAAAAGGCATTCAAAATGGAAAGGAAAAAGTAAAACTGTCTCTATTTGCAGAGGGCATGATTCCATATTTAGAAAATCCTGATAAAATGACAGCAAAACTACTTGAGCTAATAAATGAGTTCAGCAAAGTGGCAGGATACAAGATCAACAGGCAAAAATCAATGATGTTTCTATACCCAAATAGTGAACTATTAGAGGGGGTAATCAAGAAAAATATTCCATTTATACTAGCACCTAAAAGAATCAAATATCTAGGAATAAATTTAACCAAGGAAGGAAAGCACTTGTACATAGAAAACTACAAAACATTGCTAAAAGAAATTAAAGAAGACCTGAATAAATGGAAAGACATTCTGTTCTTCATGGACTGGAAGGCTAAATGCCATTAAGATGTCAATTCTACCGAAATTGATCTATAGATTCAATGCAATGCCAATCAAAATTCCAACAGTCGACTTTTCAGGAATGGAATAGCTAACTTTCAATCTTATTTAGACGGGTAATGGGCCTTGAATCAAGCCAAAAACAACTTGAAAAAGAAGAACGAAATGGGAAGCATCACACTTCCTGACTTTAAAACATAATAATAAAGCCACAGTAATCAAAATTGTGGCATGGTGCTCGCATACAGATAGATACATTGATCAATGCAATTGAATTAAAAGCTTAGAAACAGACCCTCAGATCTATGGTCAGGTGATTTTTTGATAAGCTTCCAAGTCCATTCAACTGAGACAAAAGAGTAATTGGCATTGGGAGAACTGGATATCCATAACCAAAGAATGAAAGAAGATGCATATCTCACACCCTATTCAAAAAGAACTCAAAATGGATCAAAGACCCGATTATAAGAAAGAGTACCATAAAACTCCTTGAAGAAAATGTAGGGAAACACCTTCAAGATCTAGTGGTAGGCAGTACTTTCTCAGACATCACACCAAAACACAAGCAACAAAAGAAAAGACAGGTAAATGGGAACTCCTCAAAAGCAAATACTTTAGTGCTTCAAAAGGGTGAAAAGGCAACTGATTCAATGGGAGAAAATATTTGGGAACTACGTATTTGATAAGGGGTTGATATCCAGAATATATACAGAAATTCTATAACTCTGTAATAAAAAGACAAAACAACAACAACAACAACAAATAGGCTCAAGATATGAACAGACATGTCTACAAGGAGGAAATTTCGTGTGCAAAAAAGAATATGAAAAGATGGTAGGCTCACTAGTTATCAGGGAAATGCAAATCAAAACCATAATGAAGTATCATCTTAAACCTACTAGAAGGGCTGCTAGTAAACAAACAGGAAACTACAAATGGTGGAGAGGATGTAGAGAAATTATAACCCTTATTCATTGCTGGTGGGAATGTATAATGGTACATCCACTGTGGAGGGCAGTCTGTGAATCCTCAGGAAGCTAAGTATAGAGTTGCCTTATGACCTGGCAATCCTGCTGCTCAAGATATACCCAGGATATCTGAAAGCAAGAATGCAAACAAACGTTTGCACATCATGTTCACGTCACATTATTCAGAATTGCCAAAAGCTGTAAACAAGCCAAGTATCCATCACCAGAGGAATGGATAAACAAAATGTGGTATATACCTACGTGCCAGTTTGAAACTGTCATATAACCTAGAAAAGCCATGTTCTTTCATCTCCATTCAATATTGCTAGGTGGATCTTTTTTATTGTTTCCATGGAGATCTGGTCCACCCAATTGTGGGTGTTACCTTTTGATTAGGTGGTTTGATTAGATGGGTTCATGGAAATGTGTCTGCATCCATTCAATGTGGGGTTGCTTACTAGAGCCCTTTAAAAGGGAACCATTTTGGGGAGGGCCAACGGAGCCCACACAGCCAGAGACCTTTGGAGATCTAGAAGGAAGATGTCCCTGGGGAACCCTGATGAAATGAGAGAAAGCTAGTAGAGGTTGTCTTGTGCCCTCCCTGAGAGAGAAAACCTGAACTTCATTGGCACTTTCTTCATAGTTAAGGTATCTTTCTCAAGATGCATTAAATTTGGACATTTTCATGGCCTAGAACTATAAACTTGCAGCTTAATAAATTCCCCTTTTAAAAGCCATTCTGTTTCTGGTATATTGCATTCCAGCAGTTTACAAACTAAAGCACATATAATGGGATATTATTCAGGAGTAGGAAGGATTGAAGTTCTGAAGCACATGACAACATGGATGAACCTTGGGGACATTATGCTAAGTGAAATAGACACAGAAGGACAAATATTGATCTCACTGATATGAACTAATTATAATATATAAACTCAGATATAAAATATAGAATATAGGTTACCAGGCTATAGAATGAGACTAAAGAAAGGGGAGAGGTTGCTAATATGTGTAGAAGGTTTAACTACGTTGAACTTAAATGTTTGGAAATGGACAGAGGTGATGGTAGCACGTTATTGTGAGGATAATTAACAGTGGTAAATGGTGTATATATGTGGTGAAAAGAGAAAGTTGAGAGTCTTGTATGTCACCACAAGTTGGAGGTTAAACAGGGGAATGGATAACATAGTGAATCTTGTGGTAGATTCTTGTCCTTGATTAACTATACAAATATAAAAACGTTTTCATGAACTAGAACAAATGTATAATAGTATTAGGAGTTACTAATAGAGGGGTACATGAGGAAAAATGTACCTATTGCAAATTGTGGGTTATAATTACAATCTAACCCAGGTCTCTGGCATGGCAGGCAAAAACTCTGCCTGTTAAGACACCATGGCCTGCCCAACAATATTTTAATACTTCTCAATCAACAGTAATAAATGTACCACACCAACACTATGGGTCAATAATAGGGGATATGTTAGGAGTATGGTTTAATTTGGGTTTTCTTTATTCTTTTTGTTTCTTTTCTGAAATGAAAATGTTATAAAATTGATCATGGGGATATATGCACAACCATGTGATGATACTGTGAGCCAGTGGTTTTATACTTTGGATGGTTTGTATGGTGTCTGAAAATATCACAATAAAATTACATTTAAAAAAAGGGAAGGGGCAGTACAACGGTGGCTCAATGGCAGAATTCTTGCCTGCCATGCCAGAGACCTGGGTTCGATCCCGGAGTCTGCGCATGCCAAAAAAAATAGGAAGAACTGAAAAATTGGACAACATAAAAACAAAATATATCTGTTCTTTAAAAGACACTTCAGAAAATTAAAAGACAAGACACAAGTTGGAAGAAAATATTTGTAAAGCACATATTTGATAAAGAATGAAAGAATGTTTCCAGAGTAAACTCTCAAAATTCATTAATAAACAAAATAACCCATTTTTTTAAAAAAAGGCAAAAGATTTTACCATACCCTTCACCAAAAAAGAAACAGAATGGCAAGCATATGAAATATGCTTAATATACTAGTCATCAGGGAAATTCATATTAAAGCTATAAGAGACTATATTCTCATTAGAATGCCTAAACAAATAAAACTTTACAGGCATATTTCCTTTTACTGTGCTTCACTTTACTGCACTTCACACATACAGCATTTGTTTAACATTGAAGGATTGTGGCAACCCTGTGTCCGGCAGGGCTATTGCAACATTTTTCCAATAGTATGCTCACTTCTGTCTCTGTGACACATTTCGGTAATTCTTACAATATTTCAAACTTTTTCATTATTATTATATCTGTTATGGTATATGGGTTCATGAGGTTTAAAGAAAGCTGTCTCCATAACATCAAAGTGCATGGGAACATGGCAAGTGCTGATACAGAACTTCAGCCAAGTTATCCAGAATATCTAGGTAAGATAATTGATGAAGGTGGCTACAGCAAACAACAGATTTTTAATGTAGGCAAAACAGCCTTCTACTGGAAGAAGATGCCATCTAGGACTTTCATAACTAGAGGGGAGAAGTCAATGCCTGGCTTCAAAGTTTTCAAATGATAGGCTGGCTCTCTTACTAGGGGTTAACCCAGCTGGTGACCTTAAGTTAAAGCCAGTGCTCATTTACCATACTGAAAATCCTAGGGTCCTTAAGAATTACCCTAAATCTACTCTGCCTGGGCTCTAAAATGGAACGACAAACCTTTTTGGATGACAGCACTTCTGTTTACAACATGGTTTACTGAATATTTTAAGCCCAATGTTGAGGCCTGCTCAGAATAAAAATTTCCTTTCAAAATTTGACTTCTCATTGGCATGGCCCTTGACCACTCAAGAGCTCTGATGGAAACGTACGAGGTTAGCACTGTTTTCATGCCTGCAAATGCAACATCCACTCTGCAGCACACAGATCAAGGAATGATTTCCATCTTCAAGTCTTATTATTTAAGAAATACATCTTGTAAGGCTATAGCTGCCATAGGTAATGATTCCTCTGATGAGTCTAGGCAAAGCCAACTGAAAACTTTCTGGAAAGGATTCACTATTCTAGATGTCATCTATATGCTATAAGAGCATTTGTGACTCATGGGAGTAGGTCAAAATATGAACATTTCCCATATGTTATAGTTTATTAGCTGCTAGAATGTAATATACCAGAAATAGAAAGGCTTTTAAAAAGGGGAATTTATTAAGTTGCAAGTTTACAGTTTGATGGCTGTGAAAATGCCAAATTAACACACTAACAAGAGGTCAACTTCATTCAAGAAAGGCCAATGAAATATGAGGTTTCTCTCTCAGCTGGCAGGGCACATGGTGAAGTCTGTTAGCTTTCTCTCTGGGCATCTTATTTCATGCAGGTCCCCCAAGGGCGTTTTCCTTTTTCATCTCCAAAGGTCCCTTGCTGCTTGGGCTCTGGTAGCTCTTTCCAAAATGGCTCCCTCTTAAAGGGCGCCACTGGCAACTCCACCTTGAATGGGTAGAGACATCTCCATGGAAACTATCTAATCAAAAGTTACCACCCACAATTGAGTGGGTCATATCTCCCTGGAAACAATCAAAAAGCTCTTACCCAGCAATACTAAGTGAGGATTAAAGAACTTGGCTTTTCTGGGGTACATAACAGATTCAAAACAGTACACAGGAGTTTGGAAAAAGTTGATTCCAACCCTCACTGAAGACTTAGAAGGGTTCAGAATGTCAGTGAAGGAAATAACTGCAGATGTGGTGGAAATACCAAGAGAACTAGAATTAGAAGTGGAGCATGAAGATGCGAATTGCTGCAATCTCATGATAAAACTTCAACAGATGAGGGGTTGCATCTTATGGATAAGCAAAGAAAGTGGTGTCTTGAGATGGAATCTACTCCTGGTGAAGACATTGTGAATACTGTTGAAATGATAACAAAGGATTTAGAATATTACATCTTTGTAGTTGATAAAGCTGCTCCATGGTTTGAGAGGACAGGTTCCAATTTTGAAAGAAGTTCTACTGTATGTAAAATGTTATCAAACACCATTGCATGCTACAGAGAAATCTCTTTTGAGAAGAGTCAATTGATGAAGAAAACTTCATTGTTGTCTTATTTTAAGGAACTACTTCAGCCACCCCAACTTTCACTAACCAACACAACCACCATACTGATGAGTCAGCAGCCACAAACACTAAGGTAAGGCCCTTCAACAGCAGAAAGATTGGCTAACATCTCAGATAATAGTTAGCATTTGTAAGAATAAAGTACCTTTTAATTTAGGTATGTACAATTCGTTTTTAAAGAAAGAATGCTATTCCACACTTGGACTCGGTACAGTGTAAACATAACATTTATATGTACAGGAAACAAAAAAATTCATATGACTCACTTAATTGTGGTATTTGCTTTATTGCCATGGTCTGAAACCGTATCTGCAATATCTCTGAGGTACACTTGTAAAACCAAGTGCTGGGGAGGATACAGAGGAACTGAAATTCTCATAAATTGTTGACAGAAATGCAAAATGATACAGTCACTTTGGAAAATAGCTTTGCATTTTTTCTATAAAATTAAATATATACTGATGTTACCCAGCAATCCTACTTCTAGCAATTTACCCAATAGAAAGAAAACATTCTCTATAGCCACATATAGATGCATACCTGAATATTTATAGCAGCTTTATTCATAATCATTAAAACCTTGAAGTAATTCAAATGTTCCCAATTGGAGAAAGAATAAAACCAATTTTGGTATATCCATACAGTGGAAAATTATCCAACAATAAAAAGAAATAAGCTATTGACATAAGTAACATAAATGAATATCAAAAGCAATGTGATTTTTTTTTACAAAGGCACTGTAAATGGAATAACTAGCTACATAATATCATCTTCTGATCTTCAGTGTCATAGGACTAAACCCTTTTATAGAAATCCAAAACATTTTAATTTCATAACCTTGAGACTACAAACGTTTTGGACCAGATGGTTCTTTGTTGTGGGGACCTGTCCTGTGCGTTGTAGCATATTTAGCATACCCATTAGAAGCCAGAAGCAACCTCCCCTATCACAACAATCAAAAATGTCTCTTATTCACTGTTGGTGGGAATGTAAAATGGTACAGCCGCTGTGGAAGACAGTTTGGCAGTTCCTCTGAAACTAAATATCGAGTTGCCCTATGACCTAGCAATTTCACTACTCAATATAAACCCAGATACTATCCCTGAGACTAGGGATACAGACATTTGCACACCGATATTCATAGTGGCATTATTTACTTTTGCCAAAAGATGGTGTTCTAGTTTGCTAAAGCTGCCAGAATGAAACACATCAGAGATGGATTGGCTTTTAATAAAAGGGGATTTATTTAGTTAAAAACATACAGTTCTTCAGAGGAAAGGCAGCTAACTTTCATCTGAGGTTCTCTCTTACATGGGTAGGCACAGAACGATCTCTCCTGGCCTTCTCTCCCAGCTTCTGGGTTCCCACAGCTTTCCCCGGGGTGACTCCTTTCTACGTCTCCAAAGGTTTGGGCTGAGCTGCAAGTGTTGAGATGAGGTATGCTGAGCTGCTTGAGCTGTGCTGTGTTGAGCTCCCTCATTTAAGCATCCAGCCAATTAAATCAAACATCACTCATTGCAGCAGGCACTCCCCCTAGCCAAATGCAGATGCAGTCAATGACAGATGAGCTTCACATGCCAATGGCTCATGTCCACAGCAACAGAATTAGGCACCTTCACCCAGCCAAGCTGACAACTGAACCTAACTACCACAGATGGAAACAACCCGTGTCCATCAACAGATAAGCAGATAAACAAAATGTGGTACATACATACAATGGGATATTATGCAGCAGTAAGAAGGAACGAAGTCCTTAAGCAGGTGACAACATGGATGAACCTTAAGGACATGATGCTCAGTGAAATAAGTCAGACACAAAGGGACAGACATTGAATGATATCACTAATATGAACTAAATAGAATATGTAAACTCAGAGTCTTGAAACATAGAATATAGAGACAGACAGAAGATAGAGAAAGGGAGTAGTTACCTAATATGTACAGAATTGTTAACAAGGGTGAACTTAAATTTTGGGGAATGGATAGAGGTGATGGTAGTTCATTATTGGGATTATAAATAATAGTGCTATATTGTAGCTGAATTTGGTTGAAAGTGGTTATTGTCATGTATGTCACCAATTAACACTACAAATAAGTTCTTACATAAACTACCTCAAAGGTATACACTTGTGGAAGGAGTTAAGAACAGAGTGATATATGGGGAAAATTGTCTATTGCATCTATGGACTACAGTTAACAGTAACACCTTAATATACTTTCATCAACAGTAACACGTATACCACATCAATACTAGGAGGGAGATAAGGGTTATGGGGTGTTTTGGGTTTTCTTTTTCGTGTCTGTTATTTTTCTCTTTGTAGCAATGAAAACAGTCTAAAACTGAGTGATGATGGTTGTACAACTAAGTGATGATAGTCTGGGAAACTGATTGAATTGAATACTTTGGATAGAATATAAGGTATATGAATATATCTCAATAAAATCTATGAAAAAAAGTCTCTAGACACTGCCAAATGTTCCCTGAAGGGCACAATTACCTAGTTGAGAACCACTAATTAAACAGTTTTTACATTTTTATAATCTTAAATGTTTTGTGGAGGCAAAGATAACTTACTTGATCCATAAAATATGTGTAGGAAATTTATGATGCTCAAATTAGACTTTCAATACAAAAACATACACATGTCTTATATAAATTAGAAACTTTTCAAGCAATATTGCATTTCACTCTAGGGCAAAGACATATAGTTGTTTTAAACCAAAATTAGTAAACCAGTTTAATTCATCCAGGTATTCACTTAATTTAGTAATATTATTTGAACATTATCCACATTATATACTAAACTATAAAAATTCATCAAATTTTAAAATATAATGTTGCTGGTATTGTCATTTGATAACATATTAATGCCTTTGTTTCTTTTATGAACCTAGCAATCAAGGCCTTTAATTTAAATCATGGGTAATGTTTTCTGTCCCCCTCCTTTGCAAGTATTAGAGTTTCCTTAAAGAGACAGCATGCTTACTCATTCTATGTTTTGTTTTATATTTTCCTACTTTCTCTCTGAAAGTTATTTGGTTCTCTCATTTTACATTTATGTAAGTGCTAATTAGTCTATTTGTGCCAACCAAATAGAAGCTACACTAAATTTAAGAAACCGTAATATTATTAATATTCTCTGGAGAAGGTAAAGCTATACAAGTCTATTAACAAACACTTATTTCATACTCATGCACTAAAAGATTTTTTTTCTAACTGTTGGGAAAGATAAGAGAATTCTGGAGATTAGTGCTGTATTTCTATTTCAATATGTGTTGTGTGTTATGTTTTGTTTTGTTTTTAACACAAAGCTCTCATATCTTCATCTGATTCATTTGTGTTTCTTAATGGCATTACCTTTTTTGTTGTTTTTTTTTAAGAAAAGAGAAAGATAACATTCTTTATATGGTTTAGGAAGTCATGAAATGCCAAAAAGCCACAATCCATTCAATTAGCAGTCCCATTTCATCCCACACACAAATTCATTGAAATAATTGTTATAAAAACCAAGGAAAATTCTTGATTCAACTTTTTATCCTAAAACCACATGGAACAAATTCCACTTTCTTCTTTCATCTTTATATGCATTCATTTGCATTTAATGGTTAATCTGTTTATTTGAATTAGATTTCCATAGTGCATGTAAAAGACCAATTTTTATGCCCAATTAATTTCCAAAAGCTGAGAGACAGTAAGGGGTGAGGGCGGAGGAAAGGCACAAGTACAGAAAGAGTTACAATTATAAACAGGCCATTTATAAAAAGCTACTTTTTTTCTTACTAGGAGAGAAAAGTCTGTTGTTTTTTTTGCATTTCCACACTCTGGAAGAGAACTAGCAGTCTCACCTTTACAACTTTATCCATGAATCAAAACAAAAGAAAAAAAAAAAACTCACCAATTTGTTATAGCAGCTTTGGAAGGAGGGAGTCAGGAAACACAAACTATCTCAAGGGACTGCTTTGCAGCAAGTGCAAAGGCTTTCTTCCTTTCTTTTCTTTTCTTTTAGCTCATAATAAGACAATATGGAGAATTTCTACCACTGGTAGAAAAGACATTGTTTGGTTGTAGATTGTGGCACAGATTTGGTAATCCTGCAGGTTAGAATAGCTATTGACCTGACTAAGCCTATGTCTGTATGCTAGTCGACATTCAGAATCCTCAAGGCAGGAAGACAAGTAAGACAAATGGCTGCTTGACAAAGAACCAGGTCAGAGCAAAAACTCAGTTTCCCAGCATTGCTTCCACCAACTGAGAAATAAAACAGCTGTGTACAAATCAAAACCAGAATCAGACTCGAACAAGACCCAGAAAAAGAGTAAGGACCAAGCTGTCAATAAGTGTTCTAGTTTGCTAGCTGCTGGAATGCAATATACCAGAAACGGAATGGCTTCTAAAGAGGGGAATTTTATAAGTTGCTAGTTTACAGTTCTAAGGCTAAGAAAATGTCCAAATTACAAGTCTATAGAAATGTCCAGTCAAAGGCATCCAGGGAAAGATACATTGGTTCAAGAAGGCCAATGAAGTTCAGGGTTTCTCTCAAGTGAGAAGGCACATGGTGAACACAGTCAGAGTTCTTCTCTCTCATCTGGAAAGGAACATGGTGAACACGGTCAGGGTTCCTCTCTCATCTGGAAGGGCACGTGGCGAACACGGCATCATCTGTTAGCTTCTTATCCTGGCTTCCTGTTTCTTGAAGGTCCCCGGGAGACATTTTCCTTCTGCATCTCCAAGGGTCGCTGGCTGGTAGACTCTGCTTCTTGTGGATACATCATTCTGCTCTACTCTCTCTGAATCTCTCATTCTCCAAAATGCTTCCTTTTTTATAGGACTCCAGAAATTTATCAAGACCTACCCAAATGGGTGGAGACATGTCATTCATCACCTAATCCAGCTTAACAACCACTCTTGATTAACTCGCATCTCCATGGGGATGATCTGATTAGTTTCAAACATACAGTATTGAATAGGGATTGTTCTGCCTTTATGAAATGGGATTTAGATTAAAACATGGCTTTTCTAGGGGACAAACATACTTTCAAACCAGCACAGTAAGCAAGGGTAAAAGTGCTAATTGCTGAATAAGACTTAACCCTGGAGGCAGGTGAACCTGGATGCAAATAGCCCATGAGAAGCATTTCACAGGCAAAGCGAAAGGTGAATCACCTGGGCATCCCTGTGGACCCTCCACCGGTTAAATGAAGACTCAAAGACAAGAGCATTTAGAAAAGGAGTTTACTGGCAAAGACTACAAGGGAATTTTCAAGCTTTAAAAGGACTAGCTCACAAATAAAAAGGACAGAAAACTGTTATTTGAAAGAAAAATATTCTACCAGTACAAAGGTTATTGAGTGTATTATAGTCATCTTGGTCATAGGAGGAAAACAGCAATTCCTCATACTATCATGTTATTTCACATCTTCAGACATTAGCATGGTAAATGTCATGTATAAAGTAAAATTCTTGTTAGGGATTCAATAATTTACAAGATAGATTCAAAGTTAATTAATTTTGTAGACTAGAAATAGACAAAGTAACACTGTTTCCTTGTTTATCTCAGATTGCAAAGGCCTTCCCTGCCCTAACCTATAGTATGCTTACTTAAATGAAGGCAAAGTAAAAGATTGGTTCTGCTGCCTCCAACCTTCCCCTTCCTGTATGCAGAGTTAGTTATCCCATTTACTTTCCCTCTATAAGGTGAGCCAAGATTTGTCAGAGGTTTGCTTATAAATAAAACAGATATCCAGAGATGAAATACTAAGTCTCTATCTTATCTTTATGCCTAAAGGTCAGTGGCAATTTTGCTACCAGATGACATTTGGCAATGTTTGGTTGTATTTTCCCTTGTTACAACCCAGTATATGGAGTTCTACTGGCACTTAGTGGGTAGAGCACAGGGACACTGCTAAACATCCTGTATTACACAGGACAGCCTCCACAACAAATAATTTTGCAGCCAAAAATGTCAACAGGGCCACTGTTTAGAAACTGGCATAGACTCCAGAGCCACACCACCTGGGCTGAGATTTCAGCTTGAGCAATTATCAGATATGAGATTTTGGACACCTGATTCAATCACTCTATGCCTAATTTCCCATCTATAACCTGGAGAAAACAGTAGTACCTACATCTCATAGGAGTAAATTAGTCAGTACTCTATAACTTTGAGCTATAATTTTTATTAGAAATATTCGATTTATTCATCCAGTTTCTGGGACAGCACTATATATCCAGATGAATTTTACTTGTACTTTCTTATTTTCCTTTTCTCTACATTTAAATTTTTGCTGCCATGTTTTCACCTCTATATGTGAAGGCTCTTACAGAGAAATAAATCTTATTAACTCTCAGTGCAACTCCTCATCACTTTCCATCAGTCATTACTTTGGATCAAGGTATTAGCTGTGTAGAAGAGAGTTACATAGCAGCCCTGACTGCTCTCCTTTGAAAGGCCTGCTTACAAGGTTGGCCCTTGGCTGGCATCTGGGAACTTAAATTTCAGGAGGATGCCCATCATTCCTAAAACTGTTAAGTGGTTCACTGTGCCTAAACTGTTTATACACAATATATGACTTTAGGCTTAACATCTGCTTTTCTTCTGGGAACCTAGAATTTTTGTACATGCCTGGTAGAGGTTGCTTACGTGACCAGCCCCCCAATAAAAACCACAGGCAGAGCCTCAAATGAAATGCCCTAGTTGGCAACATTTCACACCTGTAGTCACAATTCAGTGCTGGGGAAATTAAATTCATACAGTGGGGAGGACCCTTGGATTCTTGTCCCTGATTTCCCTCAGACTTCCTCCCACACGCCTTTTCCTTTTGTTCCTGCTTTATATCCTTTTCTGTAATAAATTCTTAACCATAAGTATAATTACATACTGAGTCCTATGGGTCCTCCTAGTGTATCACTGATCCTGGGAGTGACCCTGGGGACCTCTGGCACATAGTCCTATTATTTTTCAGTCTTGATGATACTAAAAAGGTCATATTTACCAACTTAAATGACCACATTTAATACATTTCTCAAACACTGTACATTAGTAGATACACATCAATTAAATATGATTTTCACTCTTATTTTTTTTCTTATGAAATACTTAGCAGCTTCTCACCTGCTGCAATTTTTCTTCTTTCAAACATAATATCTGCCATTCTCTATGGGCCAATGTCTGGTACACATTTTAAAAACTGAATTGTATTCATTTCTCTCATCTCTCTGCATTTCCCACTTAATATCCTTTTGATTATATCAGTAAGACCTTGGAAAATATCTTTCCCACTCTTTACTTCTCTATTATCCTTTACAGAAATAATGGTTTTGATACCTAGGACAAGTTCCATTCTTTCATATTGCCTATATTATCAGCTGTTGATTTTCCATATTCTTTTTCTTCCAAAGATTGAATTTTAGGTTAAAAAATAAATTTGTGTCCCAAATTCATTGATGTTTCTGTTCAGAGTACTATACTCCTAACTAAATACGGATTTGTGGCGAAAGAGTCTGTGGTTATCTAAGTTTGGCAAATTAGATGAGCACAATTAAACACGTTTTTTATTATAGAAACTTTTCAAAGCCTTTAATATGATCACTTCAAATGAGAAAAGGGACATTTTTAGGTAGTCTTATATAAGTTGCATAAAAGGATAAAACAGGAACATCTTGAAGGGACCAGTGTTTTACAGTACAGACTTTGAGAAACACTGAGTCAATCCCTGGTAGGGTAGTAGTAATCAGATCTAACATCTGGGAAGTCTGTGGAGACAGCTCTAGGAAGGCTGCATCAACCCATGCACAGTTACATGGTGAGTATTGCATCTATTACCTTTTATAACTGAAAACATTTAAAATATTAGGTAAATATAAATTTAAAATGAGATCAATTTTAAAAATTTAATGGATTATTAATTGTCTTTCTATGAGAAAATTACTTTATATAATAGAATATGAAGCTCTTTAATACTGTGGTAGTAAATTACTTGCACCATAATAGGAATAAATATATTCATCTAGTTATAAGTTGGTAATCATTCAAGAGCTTATCTATAAACATGAAACTTGAAATGCTTGTTCAAAAAAGAAAAGAAAAGAAACAGATACTAAAACTAAGACTATTGAGCAAGCATTCTTGCTACTAAATAAATCAACAAAAATGTTTGTTAATAGTTTATTAGTATTTTCTAATGGACAAAATATAACGCAAACCAAAAAAATGTTAATCTTTCTTTTAGTTCAATAAAAATAATTGACATTCTGATTGTTTCTTCTTTGTTAGAGAATTTAAAGTATCGATAGAACAATTAGGCACACAGTAGACACTTACTGTACAATGATATGCACAAGTTATCTTTTAACAATTATAATCCTAAAATGTGCTCTTTATTTTTTCCCTTGTAATACAGGAGCCATGCTCCTATTTAAGCAAAATTTATTAATAACAAAAGAATTTACAAAGAATGACAAAAAGACTTTTAAAACAAGTCCTTAAATAAAGGTATGCAGCAACAACGGAATGTAAGTTGTTGGGTTAAGACAGTTTAAACTAGATCTCAAAATATTAAAAATTCATTTATTTTACAGTTACTCAAATACACATGCATTAAATGAATATATTGCACTCAATCAAAATTTTAGATTGTGAAATTTATACTGTTCTTATTTTTTTTAAAAATTGATACACGTTTTGGTAGCACTCGACCGTTTTTTGCAAACACCAGCAACACAAACTTAAAATGAGCCAAATGAAAATAGTTAAGAAAAAAATTTTTTTTAAAATTAAGGCTAACCAAGTCCATCCATCGGTCCATGGCACAATTGTTTTCTGCAACTACTCAGAATACCCTAACTATAGGAAATACCCATCTAAGTGCAATACTTAAATTATACAATCAATTTTCTAGGTGAATGAACTATAAGTTAGTAGTAATGGTCTCTAAATGGTTTAAATATGACCTGAAAAATCAGAAAACCCAAACAAAAACAATGATTAATTTTGAAGGTTCTTGCCTAAAGGCACCACTAAAGACAACACATTCAAAAATCAAATATCAGAAGACATAAAGCTTCTTCATGTATATATTCATATATGCAATAAATGCATTAAATATAATAATTTCATTAAACATAGTACACTGTACTTGACTTATGGGTTATATATTTTACACACAACTTGACCAAGTCATTAGAAAAGTATCTCTAATTTTAGCATGACCACTGCTCTCTCTGATGTAAAACACAGATGTGCATAGAGAAGATGCATCACCATTTACATGAACTACCATTTGAAATTTCTGCCTTTGAAATATAAACTCTTTTAAACAAAAGGTATTTAAAAATCCCATTTGAGCAAATAGTTTTTGGTATGATTAGTTATCTTACTGGGCTCTATTATGAAAATTTGCAATCTTGCACGACCTTCTTCCCTGGTTGATGGCCAGTGTTCCTCACATTATATAGAAATGTTTTTTTCACATGTACACATTAGGTTCTTTCATGAATTATTCTATACACTCTTAGATTTATTCATGTCAAAAATATACTTGAAATAGGCAGGGGTATATATGAAAATCATTGCACTTATGGCCATGCTGATGCTTCTTACAGACATGTTTCAATATCCTCACTTTTAAAGCCTGGGGCATGAGGAGGGGACAGGGCAGAGACACACTGAGAAGAAATACTATTTCTTTCTCCAGAGCTAATAAGGATCTTTTCTCACTTGCAAGTTACAATGAAAGGGATTTACTTCATTTATGCAATTCTGAAGACATGCAGCACATGCTGAATGTATGCACACAATAAGTATGCACAACAGCATTAATAATAAATATGACTCTTATAAAGCTTTAAAGGGAGGCTTTATTCTGTTAATAGGCTTCACTTTAAGTAGCATCTAAGCAAGAAAAACAAAAAAGATAGTAATACCTTGTTCCAATCTTAAAGCTCCCAAATAACTGGGATACCTATACTTTGTCCCTTTTTCTTAAGCACCTGGACATTTTTTAAATACCAGGATCTTGGCTCAGTGGTCTGATAAGTAGCTTCACTATTTTAAGGTTTTAGTGTTAAATATTTTAAAACAAAAAAACACTGATATACCCAAATCTTTAGTCAATGGAAGTATTTAAAACTATGTAGAATCCCTGCACACAAGAGAATTTGAAGATTTCTGAAATGGACAAAATGGAGAATGAGAAACTATAGGAAATGATGCAGAGGTTCCAAAATTTGAAGAGGCATTTTGTTATTGGCATAAAATTATTTTAGGGACTTAAATGGATACACTGAGGGGTTCACTGACTTGATTTAGTAGAATTTTACATTACGTGAAATATAAATAAAAGCGTATTTAAAAAAATATCATAGTTCTGTTTTCATTATTTATTTTCATATATGTACAATGTAATAGAATTAAGAATCTGTATATTTCCATATAACTAATAAGCTCATTTAATCTTTGATTTGCTATTTCTTCAATTAAATAAGGTATGTCTAGATCACACAATTTAAATGATCATATAACTTTCAATACAGTACTATTTTTCTTTTTAATTTTCTATTTTTAGAAGGACAGAATGTATTTAGAAGTTCTACCAACAAATAACACCCCTTCCTGTCTAATCAGTTCGCTAAAGAAAACTGTAATAATTCTGTAATTTAAACAAGAGACACCATGTGCTTCTGTTTGCACACAGTATGTCAAAAGAAAACTTTTAATTGAGAACTGCAGGAGCAAAATAGAGCCCTTAAAGAACATAAGAATCAGTCATAAGTTGCTTTAAACCAATGAATAACAAATCCAATCAAATCTTAGGGTTTTGATTGGTTTAATTTTATATTTGGTTTTATTTTGTGTCACAGAATTGTAGATGTAGGGTTATTTCATACTTTAAGGGCATTCTGTCACTTTCCCCAGACCCAAAACAGATGTTCCAAAGATAATTACCTGGTCAATCCATATTATGTTAAAATGCTCACACAGACCTACAAAATTATGTCAACAAATCCCCCCAAATCATACACAGCACGGTCTCCCATTACTAACCAAATCAGCCAATTGATCTGTAAACCACTGTTTTGTGCTTTCTTTAGCTCTCATATATTCACTCTGGCACTATGTCACTGATTGAGAATGCTGATTAGTTTGAAACAGAAGTAACCAACACCATTCTTCCTTGAAGTGGGGGCAGTATCCTGTCAGGATTGCAAAAATATACACAAAACCATTTAAAACATGGAAACATCTCTTGGTAGTGGCTGGATTATAGATGAGGATGAGAAGAACCACAGTCTTATGGATGTATTAATAATCTATTCTGAGACACTAAAAGACTGGTGCAGCACAACAGTATATGAGTTAAGCCCCAGAAGATCTGTCCATACCATTAGTTCTGGACAAAATGAACACCAGTTTCAGAGATTGGAGCGTCACCTTTTCTGTAAAGAAGGCGCTTGAGTAGTTTGAAGTTTCTGTTTGTATTTCTGCATCTGCTTTGACCGTGAATGCAGTTTGTTGAAAAGTTCACGGAATTTATACTGTGGAAATAAGGTTTCCAAAAAGCCTTCCAAGAAGACATAAACCATTCTCCTATTTAGTTGATTGTGCTGAAACATTTCAAAGACACGAAGAATACCTTTCCGTGTTGTCTCAGCCCCAATAATGTGCTTCAGTTCATCTAAATGAAAAGGGAAAAATACATACAACTCATTACGCCAATGAAGGAAACATAAAGTGTAAAATATGCTTTTAAGTGACAAAAAGTATGTGAAGTACAGAGAAAGAATAATTGATAAATAGCAGGTTTCCAATTAATATGTCTGAAGTTATGTATTAAACTGAGAGCTTAAGATATATGCATATTAGCATGCATGCGTGCATTCTTTCATTTATGCAATATATACTAGGAGACAATACAGCACAGGAGAAATAAGTGGGATCCAACTCAGAAATCCCAAATGAAAGTTACAATCCTGTCCCTTAATATTCATGTGGTATTTATCCACCCTGAGTCTATTTCCTCATTTGTAAAATGGGGATTTATAATTCTTATAGCTGTTAGGATATATAAAGAATTAATGAACAATGTGATTCATTAAGAATAAGCGAATAATGAATAAGTGATCCGTAAAACATATTCTTATGATGTCTAATACACAATGAGAAATATGAGGAAGCAATACACGTGTGGCATAGTAAAAGAATGCCAAAAAAATTATAGGAGAAGCAGGTAGGAGTACAGCTGAGATAATTAGGAAAGGTTTCTTCCAATGAAGTGACCAGTGAAGTAGACTTTGCTATCTGGGCAGGATTTTGATAGGCACAAACAAATGAAAGATTAGCCTTGCCTTGATAGAGACAACATCAATGAGCAAGGAGCAGTAAGCGGAAAAATAATAAGGCATGTTCAAGAAATGGGGTAGTACGGTTCAGTTGAATTTTAGGATTTCTGTAAAAACAAATGGAGAAAAGAGAAGTAAAACTGACAGTACTGTGAGTGTCAGCATGAGCAAGCTTGAATTTAGACATAGGCAACATGAGTTACTAGAGAATTTTTAATTTGGGAATAACAGGTATGATTAACCTAATTATTCACAATCAGGGCTGCAATAACAATACATATTATTTTGCTGCTTTAGAAAAAAACACAAAATTTCTGAATGGGCACAATATAGTTTTCAACAAAAGGTCTGTAAATTTATTAAAAAGTGGGAAAGGGATTATGCATTTATATAACATTTATATTTAACCTCACTTCCTTCAGGTCTTCCCACCAGTGTCATCTCCTCAGTGAGTGGTCACCATATATAAAACTGCAACTAACCTGATATTTCCTATTCCCTTTTCCTGTAGTATCTTTCTCTTTAGCACTTACCACTATCTAACCTAAGTTTTATTTGTTTTGTATCACCCCTTAATTAAATAAAGTGCCAAGAAGCCAAAGATATAGCACAGAGAAGAGTGTCTGGCCTACGATATGTGCTCAAATATTTACTAAATGAACTTTCTTTCAGTTGCATAACTATCTCAATCTTTATAGCATAATCAAGTTTACTCCAACAGTATATTAAATAATACTCTAAGTTATTGCTTCTTTATATTTTTCTAAAATATAATTCTATAATTTGCCTTTGCCACCAAATGCAATAGTATATAAAAGAATTACTAGCTATGCGGCAAACTTCTAATTTAATTGTGTCTGACAGAAGAGAAAGGTAATGATTAAAATGATGAAAAAATATTTTAAATTTTAAGAAAAACAAAATTATAGGAATAGAAATAGGTATAGTTGATACTAAAGAACTTAAAAATATTTCTTTTCCATTCTCTATATCCATATTTAAAATGTGGAGAAGAGATTTCTAGGTATTGTCAAAGATATTCATAAATAAAAAAGAAACCAAACTACCATCATTAGCCTCCAGCTACATATAATCTCTTTCCTATTACATAATCTCTTATTAAGAGAAGACAAATGGAAACAAATTGAATGTAACAAAGACAGCTGTTTCCTAAAGATGTAACTCAGATTAGGCCAACAAAATGCTACTATGTATACTTTCTTGTGGATCATGTTTTAATAAGGATTAATAATGGACCACAGTTGTTCTCATATAATGGGATTCTTTGAACATTTGTTTGTTTCTTAAGCAGAAGTATTCTTCCCAAAAACTTCATATGCTTTTAACAGCTCTTTCATCTGTTATATATTTTACAACCCTATTCCTCAAAGAATTCAAGATAGCAGAGTGAAGTGTTTAAAAACACAGGCTTTTAAAGTCTCTCAGAGATAAGTCATAAACTACCATTTATTAGCCATGAACTTTAAGTAGGTTACTTAACCTCTCTGAGCCTCTATATCCTCACATAGAAAAGTGTGATAGTGTCTAGCTCCACAGGATGGTTATGAAATGCCTAGCAGAGTGTCTGATATATAGTTCTTACAATAAAAGGATAGCTAAATTAGCGTGGTCAATACCTAAAATCCAGAAGACCTACAAATCAATGAAAATTTAACTGTGCGTATTCACTCACCTGGCATAATTGCAAATAATTTAGTTTTTCCTGCAATTCTTGTTCTCATTCGAACGGCTTTATCTCTGCATGGAACAGTCTCTGCTAAAATACCATTTGGCCAAAATGCATCTCTATTTAAGAAGAAAAAATGAATTTTGTAAACACTTTCATTTTCTAGTGATACAAGTTGGTGAAATTACTACAATTTTTTTATAGAAAATACAAATTTTTTATCCTAGTAACATATATATAACCTAAAATTTCCCCTTTAACTGCATTTATTCAGTGCTGTTAGTTACATTCACAAGACTGTGCTACCATATTACCTGAAACGCTTCACTGAATCTGCTACTTGCTCAGGTGAGGTCATCCAGTCTACATGGTCAACTATTTTTCTGAAAGAAAAATATAAATAAGTAAGGCCAATATTTTAGAAGGTGAATAATATAAAGAAACACTACTTTCATGGAGCAAGCAGCTTTATTTGGAAGTAAATTATCTCTAAGCACACTAGACTGCTTTATAATGATTTTAAAAGGTCCAGACAAGGAAACTCTCCTATAAAGGTTGGCAATCTACTTCCAGAAGTCAGTCTAAAAAAAACTAGATCAGACTCTAAGTTTAAAAAAAAAAAAAAGTGGTACCTATTAATAGTATCACCATATGTGGCTCTAATAACCTGTTGAAGTAGGTTTTTGATATTCCTTCGCAACCACTGATTTCTCTCTTTTAAGTCGAATACTTCATCCATGAGAAGTAGCATTACTCTAAGTGGAATATTGTCATCCACCTGACAAAATATGAAAGAAAATATAAACGTAAGTTTGAGTTAGCAATGTACTACAAATGAACAATTTTACTGCTTTTATAAAATGACTGGTATGATTTCACATTAGAGAACAATTTATTTTACAATCATAATTCATTCTAATTTTGAAAAAGATTTTTAACACACATTTTGACAGAATACAGAATTTTACAATCCTACAAAGATGAGTAAATTCCAACGGTAGAATGAAAAAAGAAACTTCTCAAAGTAGATTTCTGACATTTCAGGATGTCTTAGGGACTGTACAAGTTTGATAATGTAAATAGCTACCCTCTTTGCCTATTTTCTGAAGCACATTTTTCATAACAAAATATTCCCAACATCACTCTGTATTTGACAGAGCAATACACAATCTACATAGAATCACATCTTTTCCTGAAGGAGTTACATGTATTTAGGTATTTTCAAGAAAAAGAAGCTGAAATGCTATCCAGCACCCCCAAGTTAACATTATAAAAAGCATATTTAACTAAATCACCAGAATTTTCTTTTAACAATAAAAAACTAGTTTATTTTTATTATGGGATAATAATAGTTATGATATAGAAAGTAAAGAAACAAGTATTTTAAAATATTATGTCAGAGGACCCTGATTACTTATAGGAAGACAATGTAGAATGCTTTGATGTGACAAAAAATATAAAACACAAAACCAAGTGCAGAGTTAGAAGTACAACAAAAACAAATATAATTGCCTGTAATTTTTAAATTCTTAACGTCATTAAACAATTTCTAATTATTTCCTCATCAATATTGTAATTTAAATATTGAGACAAAAGCATGAGTTACACATTTTTCACTGTAATGGCATAAACATTTTCTTCTTACATGTTCCATTTCACATATTGAAAGCTTACACCTTTTAACTGAACTGTGGGGGTGGGAGAGCCACTTCATTACTGAGGCAGAATAAATACTGCTGTATTCTAAGATTAAAAATATTAATGGGCTTGATGCCACATGACCATTTATATTGTATCAGCTAAATTCTTAATAAAACACACTAAAGTGTTCTGAAAAAAGAAAATAAAAATATTTTCTTTCTTAGTTCATTGTAAAGAACCTCAATTGGAAAAATAAAAAAATTCTAAGTTTAAAATAAATTAGCTTAATCAAACAGTACAGAGTCTATAAACATACATGATAACCTGATTTATAACGAGAAACCGAATACATGAGGAAAAGAAGGTCTTTTCAATAAATGGTGCTTGGGTTAATTGGACCAATACATCATTCCATACACAAAAATCAATAGCAGATGGACTGAAAATAAAAATGTTGGAATGGTAAAACAATATAGGCATACTCGTTTTACTGTGCCTTGTTTTACTGTACTTCACAGATACTGCATTTTTTATAAATTGTAGGTTTGTGGCAACCCTGTGTCCACCAAGTCTATCGCAACATCATGTGTCCTTCTCTTTAATCAAAACGCATGGACTAGAGTGGTCAAAGGAGTAATAATCATAATACAATGAATAAATTTTACTGTATTTACAAAATAGAATACCCTAACCACAAGGATGAATAAACGTCACATAAAACTACATGGAAAAATATCATAAGGTCAAGCAAAAAAAGTCACAACGAAAGGAGTACCCACTGTACAGTTTTATTTATATAAAGTATAAAAGCTCTCGTAGAAGAAGTTAATGTCTTGGTAGGGGTGAGAGTAGTGACAGGAAGAACACAAGAGGAGTGCTGGTAACTAATGTTTGTCTCTTGATCAAAGTGCTGATTACATGGGCAGTTTCAGTTTGTGAGAATTCATTTGAGTTTTATACTTAAAATATGTGTGCACATTAGTGATACACATACACACACAAACATATACTATATTCATTAAAAAGTTAAAAAGTTCTGTCAAATTTGATTTGAATTACAACTGAATACTACCAAGAATAAAATTAACTCACATTGTCGTCAAGCTGAGCTGAAACACGACAATGTTCGGGATCTGAATCAGTCTTCGGAATTAAAGGAGGCACCTAACATTTAAAAAACAAACAAACAACAACAACAAAAAGTAAGTACACTAATTCAGGCAGTGAAAGAATATAACACAATAATAAATAGAAAATATTATCAAACATAATAAATAGCATTTGATTTGATTCTTGGTACAATTCATAAGCAAAGTTAAACAATCAAAAATTAGAAATCAAATATTAAAAGGTGATTATTTCATTACCACAAGGTTTCCTCCTTTAAAAAAACAGTTGACATTTCTCAGACTATGCACCCCTCCAAAAAAAAACAGCTGACTTTTGAGTTGAAAGGGGAAGATTATTTAGTCAAATCCCCCAATTTTTAAGAATTTAAAGTTAAAGAAGTTTTAATCTTAAGAAAGTTTAAATGACTTGAAGATTAAATAGTTAATAGCATGGCTAGAAAACAGAACTCTAATTTTCTTTCTCGTACCACAATTACTTGATAATATGCTAATGCTTAAGGAGTTAATTGACTGTTAGATAAGTTGATAAAGAGGTTATGAGAAATGGAGACAGAAAGACCTGTATTGGCTGACAATCATTTGTCAGCACTGAGAGGCCCTACATTCCTGCTCCCCCTCCACTTCATGATATTGGTGAAGAAAAATAAAAGTTCAGTGACTTTTATACAAATTATATGGTTAGTTAATGGCAGCAGTGGTACTGGACAATACTGATTTCAGTATCAGACAATGAGAAATAAAGATGAAGCATCAAAGAAAGTATGTGAAGAGTAGGAATTACATGCACTATTTTAGGAGTTGCCTCTTAACACTAAAAAAAATCTATCTGTTCACATATATTGCCCCTTCGTTCAAACACAATCTAACAAACAGAAAATACCAATAACTATCTGTTGTCTTTTATAGCCTTTTACTCTGAGTAACTAGGTTATGATTCTAAAAAATGTAAATTTATTTGGTCTACTATCTTTATCTGTTAATGTAGTAGAAAAAGCTTCCTGGGAAACTTTCCAAGCAATTCTCAGGTATATAAATAGTAATGTAAGGATCCAGAGATGGCTGGTAATCAAAGACTTTCTTCCTTTCCATCTAGTGGTCCCTTATTCATATGAATCTGGAGAAAGACTTTGCTTACTAAATCTAAGTAGAATAATTCATTTGCGCAATAGCACTTTTATTGTTTTACTAATGAATTCAATGGCATTATATGACCCCCAAAAATGGCATGATGGAATTAAACAGAACTAAGAATGCTTACTTTGCTAATATTAAATATTCTTTTAAAATGCGTTTTAAAATTCTACCACATTAAGAGACTGAGTGGTGACTGGATTTAATAGTACTTATTTCTGATGAGAGTTAATTCGCTTTAGTTTTTCATTTTTTATGAGGCTATATGTCTGGATGACTGAACTTCTGAAAGGAAGTAAGGTAAATCCAGGCAGGAGGTCAATAAATCACAGTTAACTTAAAAATAGTTTGCTTTAGACATTATTGAAAATGTCTTCTTACCTTGAAAAACGACTGCTTTATATCTTGACCTAATCTTTCTGACATTTTGCCCATGTTGTCTGACATTTTAGTCATTCCCTCTGCCAAACTATCAGGAAGGGATTTAACTGCATTTGAAACATTCCTCATAGAATTGCGAAGCGGATTTACAAAAGTATCCATCTAAAGGGGAAAAGACATTATACCATAACTTCATTGTATCAGATTTGCTACTTAAATAAGCCTGGGAAAATACAGAGAGCAACACATGAAAGATGTACTAATTCTCCAGTCTATAATATCTTAGTACCGTTGCCTTCAGTGTATTTTAGAATTTATATTCACACACACATATATGATTAAGAAGTTAGAGTGATGAGGCTATTGCTAGAAAATGAAAATAAGACATGGCTCCCTTATTATGATTAAAGAGACTCTGAAAACAGAAATGATGCAAGTGGGATTAGCCACAATATACTTCTGCCATAATTCAAGGCAACACTTTGAGTAGATATGAAAAGTAAACAAGCATGTAAAATTAACAAACAGAAAGCCAAAGCACTAACAAGTAAATATTTAATATTCATTTTCTATAAACAATTTTTAGGATACATTACATGTTGAATCAGAATCTACGCAGGGAATCTGGAGCCCATTACAAAGACAAAAGAGAAGCTGCAATCCAGACACATAAACTATATTTCAGTAAGGCTGAATATCTTATATAAACAAAAGAAGAAAATAGGACCAGAGATATTTAAAGGAATAAAAATCTCCAGAGGGAAAAGAAGCTTTACAATTGTTACAAAAACCGTACAAATGTCAAATAATTTCAATTAAGAAAGGGAGAGCCAACCATACATGGAACTCTGAAAAGTAGAGTTTTTAGAAGACAAGAACAAAAAGAAAAAATGGATGCAAAATCAAAGTCACACAAAACTAGAAGACATTTCTCAGAAAGCGTCGAGTCTCAAAAACTACTAAGGAAAATAAATTATGTTCTATGTAAAAAGGAAAAAACAGAACAAAATAATGGTAACACAATGAATCCCAATGCTTTACAACATTTATAAATGACCCCAACAAAACACAACTCCTTCACTCAATGTATTTCATAGTTTCCTAGATAAAACAGAAAAGGTAAAATAAGTATTGCAATAAACAAACAAAAATTGAATTTCAAGATAGCTGAAAAAAGGTAGGGAATTTTAGTTTACTCCCTGGCTTATGAGACAACAGTGCTACAGAAATGCTAGGTGGAATACATAACCTTTAGGAGGAACAGGGTAAGAGTAAAACAACTCAGAACAGAATCAAAGGATAAAAACCAGGAAAGAGAAGAGTTTGAAAATCACTAGCACAGGTGAAGAGAGATATGGAGAAAAAAGATGAAGCTAGTTCTCACATGTGTATGCACATATATGTACAGACATACGTGAGTGCATGCATTTCTCTCTATAAATCTAATTCGAACTCTATATACTATTAGTTTTCAGTTAACCAGAAGAGTATATTTAAATTAACCAGGACATTACTTCCAAGCACTGTTTTTTAAAAAACTCTAATAACATATAAATAAGCTAAGTCTTATAAAGGCAAGAAAATTTTTGAATAGCGAAAAACCTAAAAGTATCACATTTAAAAAGTACAGCTTGATGGAAAACTGCTCTTTCTGTAATAAGTTATGATGTTTACAGAAGAGGTTTCAAAAGCATAAAAAGCATGAATTCTACTTTAAACTACAATCTAAGTTTAAAAAAATGTTTGAATGTCCTCAAAAATATTAGAATTTTGTACATCTTATACTTTGCAGCACTGTGGGTTTAGATAGTACAACTTTCAGAGTTGGTTAAATAAAATCCAAGCATGGGGCTAAACTATCACTGATACTCTTTCAAGTAGAAGGACCTAAAAGTTTCTTATGAATGAAATAATAATGAAAAATAGTTGCCTGTGTACCATCCCAGGTACACAAAATCAACTTCTGAGGGTAAAGCCCAAGCATCTGTCTTGGTGGGGGAGAAGCAAGGAGGGTTAAAAAACCTCCACAGGGTACTCATTCACTATGGTGGGAATGTAAAACGGTGCAGCCACCGTGGAGGTCAGTTTGGCAGTTCATCAGAAATCTATGTATAGTATTGTTTTATGACCTGTCAATCCCGCTATTTAGTATATACCCAGAAAAAATGAAAGCAGGGACATGAAAAGACATTTGCATACCGATGTTCACTGCAGCATTATTCACAATCGCCAAACAATGGAATCAACCCAAGTGACCATCAATTGATGAAAGGATAAACAAAATGTGGTATATACATAAAATGGAGTATTACTCAGCAATAAGAAGGAAAGAAGTACTGAAGCAACTGCCAACATGGATGAACCTTGAGGACATTATTTTGTGAAATTAGGTCAGACACAAAAGGACAAATATTGTATGATCTCACTAATATGAACTAATTATAACTAAACTCAAAGACATAAAATCTAAAATATAGGTTACTAGGAGATAGAATGAGGCTAGGGAATGGGAAACAGTGGCTTAATATGTGCAGATTTTTTAAATAGGTTGAGCTTCAATGTTTGGAAAAAGAGGTGATGGTAGCACATTATTGTGAGTATAATTAACAGTGCTGAATCGTCTGCGAATGTGACTAAAAGGGGAAGTTCAGAGTCATATATTTCATTAGAAGGAAAGCTAGAGGTTAAAACAGGAGACTGTATAACACAGTGAACCTTGTGGTAGATGACGACTGTGATTTAACAATACAAATATAAAAAAGTTCTTTCATGAACTAGGACAAATGTACATTATTACAAGGAGTTAATAATAGAGTGATATACGGGAAAAATGCACCTATTGCAAATTATGGACAACAGTTAACAATAACATGTTAATATTCTGTTATCAAAATGTACAACACCACTGCTAAGGATCAATAATAGAAGGGGATAAGGGAAAAGGGATGTTCTGGGTTTTCATTTCTTTTCTTTTTTTTTTGAGTAAGGAAAATGTTCTAAAATTGACTGTGGTAGTGAATGAAGAACTATGTGATGACACTGTGAGCCACTGATTGTATACTTTGGGTGGATTGCAGGGTGTGTGAATATATTTCAATAAAACAGCATTAAAAAAACACGAAACCCTCCACAGGTGACTTGATACCTTATCCTGAAGAAAGCAGAATTTCAGAAGCACAAAAGCAGAGTCCATCACTGTACAACATTTCCAAAATCAGGATTTGTCTTAAAATAGATGGGTTTAAAAAAAAAAAGAACAAACAAACCTGCAAATTACCAGGCAGAGGAGTAAATTATGGATTGCCAGCACAAGCGTATACTTTGCCTGACTTAGAGAAATGTTATCTATTTATTCAATCATTACCTCAATTAAGTTAAACGTACTGATAACAATATATGAAATGGAATTTTAACTTAAATTTGGATCCTTAACTATATAGCATCAAATGAATAGAAAGATACTATGTTCAAAGAGGAAGAACACTTGCCAGTTACTCTTTCTAGGAATTTGTCCACAGATTTTTCAGAGCTAAGAAAATTAAGTGACCAAATTAATGTTTTTGATAAGGATTATTTCTTAAGCTCTGAAGAACCACTGACAAAAGGCTTGAAGATGATTTCCTCCAAAAGATATTAAATTCCAGTAAAATATAATTAAGGAAAAACATTCAAACTATAATTTAGCCAAAAAAGGAAATGCAGCTGACAATCTTGATATACATAAAAATTATTCTGACAATCCAAAACAGGTCAAGATGGCCTTAATTATCACCAACAAATATGATTCATGAAAAATTTGTTACTGCAGCATTTCAGAAATGCTCCAGTAGTTAAAGAAAAAAAAAGTGGTAACTGGATACCTATATGCTGCTGTTGGTTGGTAAAAAAAAATTGTATACATTCAATAAAATGCTTCTTTGACCTCAAAAAGCTATTATCAACTTATTAGTTTATCTGAAAATTGACGTAATCTTATGACTGAAAAGGTAAACATGAAAAAGATGAAGACTGGAATGCATCTCTATTGACAATAAAACAATATAAAGGCGGAATTTAAACTCAATCAATTCAATCATGAAATGCAAGTTAAGACCAACATTTATTTATTCCCCCACCGTTGGAAGGGTCATATACTGGAACATTTTTAATAAAATAAAACATTCCTCTTAGAAATTCAGAAATCTCAGAATAATCATATGAACTCACATATACTGACTGTTTTTAATTTCTTAACTATTTTGTACCAATTTCTTAATCTTTTTTTTTGCAAAGGTTAGTTTCTTTTAGGAGGGAGGAGGAGTGTTACTGAAGTCTTTTAATTTTCATTTTGAAATAATTTTAGATGTATAAAAAGTTGTAAAATAATACAGATATTCCTACATGCCCAAGCTTGCCCAAATGTTCACATCTTATTAATACAATTAGCATCTATAGTACACTTCACAAAAACTGGTAAATTAACATTAATATAATCTACCAACCTAATGATGATTCCATTGACCTCGATCAAATTTTACCTCCCACTAATATTTCCTTACTGCTCCAGAATCCAGTTCCAGATCATACGTTACATTTAGTTGTCATGTCTCCTCAATATCCTCCAAACTGGGACATCCCTGAAGTCTTTTCATAACATTAACACTTTTGAAGTACTTGGCAGTTAATTCGTAGGATGCCCTTCAATTTGGGTTTGTCTTATTTATTCTCATGATTAAATTCAGATGATGCATTTTTGGCAAATATACTATAGAAGCAATGACATGCCCTTTTCAGTGCATCATATCAGGAATCCCATGATGTCAATACGTCTCATTACTGGAGATGTTAAACTTTCATCAGTTAGTTCATGCAGTATCTGTTAGGCTTCTCCACATTAAAGTTATGATTTCCTTTCATAATTAATAGGCATCTTTAGAGAAATACTTTGAGACAATGTAAAATCATATTATTATCCACTAATTTTAGCATCTTTAAACAATTATTCTTGCATTTGCCAAATGCAGATTTTTTATTTCCATCATTTCTTCTACACTGGAATTCTGCCATAAGGAATTCCCCCCATTTAAATATTTATTCAATTATTTGTGTATTTCAGAATGGATTCATGGGTATTTATTTTATTCTATGGATTATAAGCAATTACAACAATTACTTATTACTCAAATTCTACCATCTGTAGTCGTCAGATCTTACAATAAATTAGTAACTGAGTCTTATTTCTTCTGTTCTTATATCTATCCCTCCCTTTAAATTCTTGTTAACCACCCTCTTTTGGACTCTTTATTTTAAGAATGTCTTAGCCATTCCAACTCCTCTCCCTTTAAAATAAATTCTATATGCTGTTATTGGAGTAATTTTTATCTATAGTTTAATGACAAACCCTTGTTCAAAACCCTCCTTTCCAAAATGGCTTCTACAAACAGGATAAATGCAAGACTCCTTTTCTTGGTTCTCAGGACCTTTCTAATTCATTTAAACCAGCCAACAATCTGAGGCAACTTATTCAGCATTTCAAGAGTAGAAAAGTTGTTTAACATCATAGAAATAAAATAAAATGCAGCCTTACAACACATACATACTATGGGTCTATCCCTTCTATAAATGCTGCTATTCCCTGATACTACTGCTGCTACTATTATTCAGAAAACATTTATTTAAAGCTTTATTATATGCCAGGTACTGTGATACATAGATGAGATCATTTGATTTGCACAACCCTTTAAAATATATGTTAACATCTTTATCTCTTGAGGAAACTAAAATACAAAGAGGTTAAGAAACTTGCTCAAGGATATAGCTAATAAATGGCAGAGCAGGGATTTGAACTTAAGGATGACTGATTGTAAAGTTTGTATTTCTATTAATCTATCTTGCCTAATTTGACAATATATCATTTACTGTTTCAACCTATCATTTTATTTCAAGTATAGGTCTTGTCCCAAAATGGGATTCTGAACAATAAAGATGTTACTCACAAAGCAAAAATACTTCCAGGAACGTATCCTATTTAACATTTTTCTTATCTTCACTCCAAATAAGAGACATTTCCCCCTTAAGCTAATTAAAAGTTTGTGACCTGTCTTAGGCAAACCTTCTTTAATGGACCATATCATAAATTTCTTTGTTCTTTCAAGCTTCTGCTGGATTATAATTATAATTTTCTAAAAAATCTCTATCCATTTTCTTAAAAGTCTTTTTTTGTCAGGAAGCTTTAAGATACTTGATAAATTTTCAAGGTGGGAGTTTACACCCATATCAATAGTAGGCTGAACAAAGCATAGAAAATAAACATGCCAAGGAGCACTTAATAAAATTTTCTGGTCTTTAAATGCAATATCTAGGGCAACCGTGGCTCAGTGGCAGAATTCTTGCCTGCCTTGCTGGAGACCCGAGTTCGATTCCCAGAGGCTGCCCATGTCAAAAAAAACCCCAACACTTTAAATACAATATCTAAATTTATTTTGTTTTATTAAAACGAAGTAAGAAAACAGAACTAAATGGAAACCCAATGCAATGATATGCTCACCTTGCGGGCAAAATCTCCTTTTCCTTTACTATAGGCCTTGTTCTCAAGGAAGTCATACACATAGTGAGCTAAAGCTGGTGACGCTTTCATCATTTCAGGAGTTAATAATAACTAACAGGAAAAAAAGAGGACTCTTAAATTGATAGGACTCTGGAAATTATTGTTTTATAATTTTGTTTGTAGAACATCAAGAATGTATAATAAAGAATTTTAAATTTATATTTAAAAACATTTATAGTTATTTTTCTGTTATCAGGCTCTATAGCTTATATTAAGATTCAGTATTTTTAAAAACTGCTATGTTATTCAATAATGATTCTGAAGTTAGCATATTAGAAGGCACATAAAATAATCTAGACAAAGATTTTCAAGTGTTATAAAGAAATCCCAAAACAAATTATCATTGCTTTCACAACTGCTAATGATGTAACTTAATATGCTATCTTAGTTCTTCCGTGGTATATGCTTTACCATATTGCTCATTAGCTAAGAATACATCACAGTCACATTTAAACAACAAATTTATGGCACTAGATTTGGAGAAGGTGGTCACTTTTTAAATCTTATAAATAATTGATACAGATTCTAATGATACTGAAGTTACTATGAAAAACATTAAACTATTTGAGAAGAATCATTTTGATATCATACATTCAGTGTTAAGACAGGAGAATTCAAAGGTGATTAACAGCAGAGATTTGTATATTTTGCTATTATGATTATAAATAAATCCAACAGAGGTTATAAATATTTAAGAGAGTAAGAAAAAGGATCCACATGAACTACACAGAGTAGTTTTAGCTAAGTTTCACTAAATTCTCAGGCAGGATTGAACAAACTTTTTCTGTAAAGATCAAAATAATAATCATTTTAGGCTTTGTGGTCTACAAGTCTCTGCCAAACTACTAAACTCTACTGTTCTAGTGAGAAAGGTGCCACAGATAATGTAAAAAAATGGGGGTGGCTCTGCCCCAATTAAACTATTAATAAAAGCAGGCAGTGTGCTGGATTTGGTGTGTAGGCTGTAATTTGTTGATCCCTGTTCTAGAGAATAGAGTGGGAAGCTAAACAATGGAATACCTTATTTCTGAGCTGATGCCTTGTCTAATACATGAGAAACTGTTATGAACCAATAACTAGTATTAAAAATTATAGTGCTGGGCAGGCGATGGTGGCGTTGTGGCAGAGTTCTCGCCTGCCATGCCGGAGACCCAGGTTAGATTCCTGGGGCCTGCCCTTGGCAAAAAAAAAAAAAAAAAATTATAATGCTATTATAGCTGCACCAGGGTAAACAACTATAAAATAAACTTTTTTCTGTGACTCCTAACAGTTTATACAGTAAGTAACCTGTGAGACATATTTTGTTATTTCACAGGAGGAACCTGCATGCTCAATGATGTTGCATATTAAAAACAGCCCCTCTGTTCTATCCCTCTTTGGAATTAATTAGCCTGTAATTTTAGAAGCCTTAGAATCATTCTGGGCCAGGGGAGGCAGTTCCAGGCATTTCTGAGATTGAAATCTGCTAGCTTCAAATACATCATAAAAAGTTACTAACTATTGAACTGGAAAATTTAACTGTTTATTCTACCATAAAGTACCTATATCTTACAGTAATCTGGAATGGATCTGTGTGTATTCCACTAAACATGAAAAAGCCACATCCCTAAAACTGAGTATCCAGAAAAATTCTAATTATAAACACAGAAATAATGTTTAAAAATATTAAGGCAACTGCATGTGACATCTGATATGCATTTCTACTATTAAAATAAAATCATTCTTTAATGAAGGAACCTGTTATAGCACCTCTGTGCTATATTTAAATAAAAACCTAAGTGCACTAATACATGGACTTACCTGCAAATATGCATTTAGATCCTTTTTTCTCTTTTCTAAAAAATCTCTATCCATATTATTAAAAGTCTTTTTGCCAGGAAGCTTCAATATGCTTGACAGATTTTCAAACTAGAAGACAAAATACATTCAACAGTCTTCCTCAGTTATTAACTAAATGAGAAAATAATTTCCCAAGTTCCATTTCTATTTCTCTACATATCAAAAGCATCTTGAATGGACAATTTTGCAAAATATTTAATTATATTAAACACAAATCTGAAAATAGAAAAATGTCATCCAAATGTGTCTAAACATGTCCAAAATACAGTTCTAATGTTAATTACTATAAAGAAGTATTTGCAATCAGGAATGACAAGTATGGACAATTGATAAAGCGGGGTTATGGGCACACAGGGTTTCATTACATTCTCTCCAAATTTTGAGATTGTTCAAAATTTGCATAAGAGTTTTAAAAAATATTTTCATTAACAGCTTGTGCTGGTTTGAAAGGATGTATGTACCCTAGAAAAACCATGTTTTAATCCTAATCCCATTTTATAAATCCAGCCACTTCTTCTAATTCCTATTCAGTATGGTATGTTTGAATCTGTAATCAGATCATCGCCCTGGAGATGTGACTCAATCAAGAGTAGCTGTTAAACTGGATTAGGTGGAGATGCATCTCTACCCATGGTGGGTCTTGATTAGTTTACTGGAATCCTATAAAAGAGGAAACATTCTGGAGAAAGACGGAGATTTCAGAGAGAGCAGAGCAGGACAGAACGACATAGCCACGAGAAGCACAGAGTCCACCAGCCAGCAACCTTTGGAGATGAAGAAGGAAAATGTCTCCCGGGGAGCTTCATGAAACAGGAAGTCAGGACAGAAAGCTAGCAGATGATGCTATGTTCACCATGTGCCTTTCAGATGAGAGAGAAACTCTGAACTTCATCAGCCTTCTTGAACCAAGGTACCTTTTCCTGGATGCCTTAGATTGGACATTTCTATAGACTTGTTTTTATTGGGACATTTTCTTGGCCTGTAAACTAGAAACTTATTAAATTCCCCTTTTTAAAAGCCATTCCATTTCTGGTACACTGCATTCTGGCAGTGAGCAAACTAGAACACAGCCCTTTGAGGTGTGAATAAAATATACGTAAATAAAAATAATCTAATAAAGGCATTGTTAATATCACTAGCCATTACAATAGCTAATGATTAAAAGTAGAAAAGGATGATCTCAACATATAGGTAGTAGCTATATCACAATATACAACTATACTGATCCTTCTTTCCTGGCAATCCCATGAAAAAGAAACTCAAAGATCACACTAAAAGAAAAAACTAAGAGTCACCAGTATGTATCTTATCTTCTTCATAAAGCCACAAACACAAAGTAAGTGATGTCTAATATTTACAAACTTAACATTTGTGTTTACTTTCAAAGGTCTCCAACATGTACTAATCTGTGCTATGCTTTGCTGACGCAGAAATTTAAACCATGCTAGCTGCTAAAATAATATAAAGGCAAAGCCATTTAGTTAATGATTGTGCCTGGCAACAGAGTATATGAAACTTAAAGCAGCCTAACTACTCTTAAAAATTTTTACATATTTTTATTAGAAAAGTTGTAAGTTTACAAAAAAATTACTCAGAAAATGCAGAGTTCCCATATACCCCCCTCCCCTATTATTAACACATGCATTAGTGTAGTACATTTGTAGCAAGTGATGAAAGAGTACCATTATTCTATTAACTATAGTCCAAGGTTTATATTAGGGTTCTTTGTTTGGGTTGTACAGTACTATGGTTTTTTTTTTAATTTTGGTAACATGTATAACCTAAAACTTCCCCTTTAACCATATTTAAATAGAAGCCTCACTGTGAAATATTTTCAGCAACATTCTTTGTTTTAAAAAACTAATGGTACATTATAAAAAATGTGCTTTTATCAGCTGTAACTAATGTACCACACCAATGCAAGGTATTAATAATAGGGTATATATGGAAATCATGTATTTTACATGATTATTCTGTAAGCCCACAATTTCTCTAATAAAAAAATAAACATAATTAATCATTCTATAAAGAAAACTCTCATTCCAGAGATTAAAGAGAAGAGGAAATGAAGAGGTGTAAGATAATATTCAGCCAAAAAAGGGAAGATTTTGTTAAGCTTTGAAATTGTATGTCAATTCTGAGTTTCTTGAAGCTAAAATGTGCAGTTCATTATATGTCATCTATGAAAAGCAAAAGTAATTTTTTCAGCAATTGCTCCAATCATAGCAAGAAAAACAAAAAAAAGGGCAGAGGCAATTTACAGAGAAAATATATGCAAGAGATATTCATAAATATGATGATTCAGAAAAGTATTAGGATGGTCCTCTTTCTATAGCAAATATATGATTTAAAATTTTTAAATATTTTAAAATTTATGGAAGCAAATGCATTCTTTCAAGGTTCCTAAAAAAACATTTAATTTCCTAGAATATTACATATATACATTATCTTAAAATACTCAATTTACAAAATGCAAAATTTATTCTGGCAAGACTAGAACAAGACCAGAATATGACAGTACCTATGAAAACAATTTAGTTCAGAAATTTTAAAACATCAAACTTATTAATTAAAAAACACATAATAACCATCACAGTAAATTTTTTTAAGTCTAAATTCTCACAACACAAATATATATGACCAACAGTTTTTTCAAACACTGTCATTTTAAAAATAAGAAACAGAGGAATTAGACACTCGTTACAATCTTGGTATTTAAAAGATTATTTATAAGTTCAACTAAAAGGTAGCCCATTCCCTGAAAAGTAATATAATTCCTACTGTAAAAAACTGATAGAAACAATTTTTTAAAGGCATGTAAAAGAAATTAATTTGCCTAAAAATAACTCAAACTAAGAGTATTTCAATGTTTACAAAGGACTCAAATATTATACTATATATAAATCATGGACATTTCAAACTCAAATTCTTTCTAGATTAAACATATCAGGCTTAGTTTTCTGATAAGTTTAAAGAGCAGACTTGACATTTTATATTAGAAGGATTAAAAATTCTTCATACCCAGGCATATTACCTTATATAAATATTTCACTCAGCTACCTTAATGAATACTCAATATTATCATTTAAATCACCAGTGCTTTATCCATATTACATATATATACATTATATATAATCACTGAATAAAACATAAATATGCAATATTTCCTGAAATATAAGTCCTGGGTAGCAAGAACTTGGCTTGTTTTGTTCAGAATTATATCCCTAGAACACATAATAGTGAAAGCAGAATGCGCTCAATAAATATTTGTTGAATAAATGAATGGGCAGTTCAGGTCATTACTAAAATACTATGAATTTAACATTTTAATTATTCTCTTTTAAAATAAAACAAAGCCTTTAAAATATATATATATATATATTATTTTTTTACTACTTTAAGACCTCTGTGGAGTGAACATTTATACAGGTCAAAATTAATTACAAGTTATTGCATTTTACTTCCACTACATTACCAGAAATTTGAATTTTGAAAATACAGATACAGCAGAGCTGCAAGGCAAACTGCCTGAGTCTTACTCATAAATGCATAGTTATCTTGCTTAAACCCAAAATTTTATTTACAAGCTTAGTTTTTAATTTCTTAAGCTCGGTGAGCAATCAACACACTCAGGTTTATGTATTCATATACTACTATAATTGTTTAGGAAACAGAGAGTCAAAACATGTCCACTCCATTTCAAAAATTAATTGTGCCATTTCGATTTCATGTAATTTTTGGTGCTGTATTTAAAAGGGAGATTTCAGTATGGATTGTTTTATTAAAGTTTTTAAAAATATGTTCATTTACCTTTTTCAATATGTAGACATGATAGTTACAGTCTTGGTCAAGAACATTTAAATCTGGCAATGATTATGACTCAGTTATAGAAAAAAAATTACAACTACCACATAAAGAAAATTTCATATTAAACCAAATTCCAATTAATTTGCAAGTAAATATAACCACTCAACAACCAAAATTATTTTTTTATTATGTTTGATTAAAATGTAGGAAAGGAAAGGAAGAGATATATGAACTATATGCTTTTAGTAAAAAGTAAAGCAATTATTTCTTTAATGTTGGACAGAAAATCTTTTACCTCTGCAAACAAATCAAGCACAAAATGAAGAAAAAATCAATTAACAGCAAGAAGAGTAGACAAGACATATCCAAAATTATTTTACTTTTGACTATTCAAAATGGTCCTTTTAACATAGACTTCAGGAATCAACACACTAACTTTTGGTTTTTAATCACTTTTAAGCTCGAAGGAGTTCATTTCACTCTATCTATATTTTAATGAGATTATCAAGGTACCAATCATACTTTTTCTACTATCCTAACTGAAAACGGAATTTTCTGATTACTGAGGTAGGAAAGTATCATTTCAAAGCTTTAGCCCACCTAATCAGGTGACTCTTTTAATTGTTGTTTTTAATGGCTTAATATCAACTGTATATCTAAAAACTTGAATGAATCTAAGACTCTCAAAAGTTAAGCTTCATAAAGCACATATCCCAATTCATTCGGTAATAGTTCATTTTCTCTAAGTTCAGGAGACGATAAAATATTTAATTAACAATATGATGGAAATGATTTCTTTACATTTGTTAACTTTAAGAGTCCTTATCACTGCTTCTATACAACAAGACAGTTGTTAGTAAGAATTAAAAACATTATTTGGTTAATGTTAAATTTATTTTAGCTTGTGACTCAAAGTAACTTAAGTAATGGATCAAGAACTTAATTATTACACTTTTGGATGAGGCTGCATTTAAAAGAGCCATATCTCTGAATTATGTCCCCCAAAACAAAACCATAAAATGTCCTACAGTGATCCCCATCCCTATTTAAAACCAACTCCAAAAACCTTGGCAAAGTACAATACATACATACATGACCCTTAAAATCAGAGAGATATTCATTTTAATTTTCCTAGGTATACCACTGGTTTTTTGTCATTAGACCACAATGGTTAGGACTTATCAATATCCTATTTATTGGTTAAATGTTCAAAATCATTCTAACACGTATGCTGATTATACAAAAAAAAAAACAAAAAACCACTTCTTACCTTATTTTCATTCATTAGTTTTGGTCAATACTTAGGCATCCTCAAAGCTATTTAGAACCAAATATCAAATCAAAACACAATGTAAAGTATGTAAGCTTTAAAAACTTCATTACCTGTTCAGTGATTCTCATGTGGAAGTCATGGAAGTCACTATAACGACGATAGGTTTTCCACATCTCCTCACTGTTTAGAGTACGCCGGTGTACAGTAATGGCATATAATGCATATGTCTTTCCATGATCATTACAAACGCCTGCCACAGCATATGGGTCATAGTCAGCATATACTAGTTATTTCAAACAAAATGAAGAGGAACAAAAAGACACAAAAAGGAGGAAGATGAAGAACAAAAACAAACAAAAAAGACAACATGTAATGAAGAAGAATTGAAATGACAGACTGAGACAAAAGGATGTCACCAAAAGATGAAATAAATTCCTAGCCTCTATATCACATATAAGGCATCATATACAATTGCTATAATATGGAATAAACTAATGGTTTATAATGACACTACCAACCACAAAGTGAAGTTTATTTTGGACTCTTCCCAAAGAGCTTTCACCTATTCTTAATTATGGTGCCACAACACCACCTGAAGGCATAGCATCAGAATCTCTTAAATGGGACAAAAATAACAGAAACAAAGCAATAAACTTTTTTATTAGTCTTTGCTATTTAGTTGTAGTTTGACTAAAATCTTTCAATAAGCAGACAGCAAAAGTCACATTATCTGCTCTCTAATAATTCTCCTTCTCTTTTATATAATATTCATCAATTTACAAGGGTAGTTTATTCTGGGGGTTAAAAAAAAGAAGAAGAAAAGATTTTCCTAGTGATCTACCACATGCTATCCAAGTTAGGTGATCCTTAAAATCAAAACATGTTCCCATTTTGTACTAATATTAAGTAAGGAAGGGCACTTTGAATCTTTTTAAATTTTTCTTTTCTATTTTTCATTTTTCTCTCTGTGCTGTACTCTACCCTCTAGGTTATTTCAAGTCTCCACTTAGTTTCCCTTCATATATAGGGGGACTATCATTTAATCCATTCACTGACTTTAATTTCAATGGCTGCACTTTTTCATTTCTAGAATTTTTATGTTTTTTTTCAAACTGTAATATTCTTGCCTTCAGAGCGTATGAATCCAAATAGTTTTAATTTACCTATTTTAAAAAGTCTATCTTAGATTGTCATCTCTAAGTTCTTAGGATGCAGAGATTATCCTGGCCATGACATTCCTTGTTCCTTCTTTGTAGGGAAGCTGTGGTTCTGTAGTTCCCCTTTCCCAATGATCTGCCCTTTGTGACTCTGGGCTTTATATACAAAGGACTCAGATCCAGTTTTCCATGCCTTGTGCAATTCTTTCATCAAGGGCATTAAAAACATTATCAAAATCAAGAAAGCAGTTTTTATGTTCCTATTAGCCTCTTGCTTCAATCCTACTTGTTTCCCCGAATTTGATTTTCTCATGGTCTGTGGCCTCTGTGGAGTTTCCTCTTCAGCTATTTTTATTATGTCTTTGGCTTTGGTATGAATGGGAGGCAGAATTTCTCTTTAGGAGCTCAGAGGACCTTGTTGACCAAATACCTAAACTCCTCTCCCAATAATGGATTATAATATCTATAATGGTGGAGGGAAAACGGCCAAGATTTGGAACCGACCAAAATTTTGCAATTTTATACGTGATCAGGCAAAGAAGTATAGCTTCTTTATAAACTATTTCAATAATGAAAAAAGCTAGAAATTCATATTGGTAAATATAAATTAGACATAAACTCTCAGGGGTTTTCACCAAAAACTTTCTAACATTTTGTACTTTTTATTCAAAATGGTCTTTCATTTCCTTTCCATCTAACATCAATGCTCTTGATTTGACAAAATATTAGACTAGGAACAGACCTTTTAATCTTATTCTACAGTAATTAATTGTGGGTGGCAAAATTCCCTGTTCACCTCTTTCAATCATCTTTTTCTCAAAGTTCAACATAGATCAGACAGCACAACACTTTTACCAAGTTAAAGAACCATCATTTCTCAGTGGAGTTATTTAGCAAGGCAAAAAGTGATGGGGTTTTTATATGCTATGTCCAAAACAGGTTTGGGAAAGGAAAATAGAAAATAGAGATCCGTCAGACAACCAACTATAACTATTTAGAAGTTAACAAAAGCAAGGAGAATAGCAAGGAATGGAAAAAGAGAGAAAAGAGAAACATAAAAAGCATTATAAAAAATAAGGTCATAGATAGGAAAGAAAGATCATGAGAAGGTACATGCCCAACAGGAAAAAAATGTGAGGTTATTATAAGAGAAATGCAGAAAACAAAGAAAATTTGATTTAAAAATTCAGATAATAAGGCTACATATATTGATTTTAAAATGATGGTGAGATATTTTAAAGAAAACAGCTCACAAATTGAGTCCAGTACTATTCTTAGCAAGTGATCTGCAAATTATTTATTACTAATCTATAACCTCATCACTAAGCATATTAGTAATTGAGCTAATTTTTTAAAGGGATCTCTTAAAGGAAGCAGTGTGCACTAGACTAGTGCATAGATCACTTTTTGAGTAACATTGCACTATGTAAGTTCTTCTTCCAGTAATAGAGATGTTAAGGACATAAGGATCTAGAATCAAAGAAACTCTGTAATCCTATTGGTAAAACATTTATTGAACAAAACTCATATATGTGCTTATCATGCAAAAGGAACTTTACTAATATTAACTAATGTAATTACTCCCATGACAACCCTATGAGGTAGATACTATTATATGATCCAGATGAGATACAGGTGAGGAAATGAGGTACAAAGGAAATCATCCAAGCTTATCTAGCTATTAAGTGGCAGAGCCGGGATTTGAGCTACGCAATGTGGTCAAAAAGCTGTTCTCAACCACTGTAATATATACCTCTTCAGTATCTATACAAAAGTTTATTCTAACAGAAATAAGAATTCATTAGAAACACCTAGCACAGTACTTCCATAGATATTAAGAAGCTAATAAATACTGGTTGCATAAATGAAAAACAATGGATAATGCAGATGAAAGTCAGCATCCTCAGAGAAGAGAAAGATCAACATTAAAAATAGAGACATAAGCACCTTCCTCTACACATAAAAGTTTAAGGTTTCTAAAAAAAAAAAAAGGAAATAGGCGCACTCACCTCCCTCCATCTTGGGTTTGGTGAGTTCTGCCCGGGAGCACAGAAATACCCCCCCCCCCCCTTAAAATTTCCTGGTGTACCTTTCTTCTTTCTCATCCTTTTGCCTCCTAAACCTTTCATTTGGTGCCGGAAACCCGGGAGAGGAGCGCGGGTGCCGCCTGCTTGGCCAAGGGCGCCCCGAACTCCTCTCTCCTCCTTCCTCCACATAGCCAGCGACAAGGGATCCTTCGGCCCACCGCTACATCCACCACAGATTGGTAAGTCCCTCCCCTCCTAGCCCTGCTGCCGGGTCTCACGGTTCCGAGAGAGCCTGTCCGTTAATTACCCTCCAAAATCGTGAATTCACGTCAGGTTCTCTTCCAAAGGCTGAGGTGAGCAGGAACACCCACAAGCCTCATACCCTTTCCCGGGACTCAAAAAGCTGTGGGGATGCCCCACTTCTCGTTTCCCTCCCAAATTCAGGTCCAAGACCTGAAAGGGCCTCAAACCAGGGTGAGACGTCCCCTGGGGAGACGAGCCCCCACTCGTAAGAGCTCCGAGGCCTCTCTCAGGGCGTTGGGACGCTAACACCCCCTGGGCCAGTCCTTTCTCCTTTGAGACCCGTCAGTATGGGCAATAGGTCCTCTCTCATGGGCCTGAGGATGGGACTTTCGATTTTAATATCCTTACGAACCTCCGCAACTTTTGCCAGAGGAACAACAAATGGGCCGAAATTCCTTATGTCCAGGCTTTTTTCCTTCTGCGCTCCCGCCCCTCCTTTTGTATCCTCCTCTCCCTCACTCTACCCTCCCCTCCCTCCAGCGGCACTCCAGTCACCATCTTGCCTTTCCCTCCCCACTTCTGCTTTGGCAACATCTCAGTCGCCATCTTCTTCTCTTCCTCCTCCTGTTCTGGTAATGTCCCAGCCACCTTCTTGCCCTCCTCTCTCCCCTTCTGCGCAGGCGGCACTCCCGCCGCCATCTTGCCTTTCTCTTCCTCCTTCTCTGCTGGCGGTGCTCCAGCCGTCACCTTACCCCCCTCTTCCTCCCCCCGCTCTGGCGGTATTCCAGCTGCCATCTTATCCTCCCCTTCCATCTCCATCCAGTCCCCCACTGTCCTCAACAGCCTTGCCCTCCTCACCTATAAGCTCTCATACCCACTCTCTTTACTGTCCACTACAGGGAGTTGCGGGACCTGAGGGGTTAGTTCGAGTACGCACCCTTTTCTCCCTAGCTGACCTCTCTAATATTGAGAAACAGCTAGGTTCATTCTCCAGCGACCCAACCGCCTATACTAAGGAATTTCAATATCTAGCTAATGTCTACGATTTAACCTGGCATAACATTCATGTAATCTGCTCTTCTTCCCTAACTACAGATGAAATGGACCGCATTTTCAGTGCAGCCAGGGCTCATGCTAACCAGGTGCATATAACTGACCATATCATGCCAGTAGGGGCCGAGACTGTGCCAGACCAAGAGCCAGGGTGGAAATATCAGTTTGATACTTAAGCGGGGAGGAATGGGCAGACTAGACGGGACAAAATGCTTACATGCCTCATAGCCTGCATGCAGAAAGCTTCAGATAAAGTAGTAAACTTCCATAAGCTAAGGGAAATTACCCAGGGTCCTGAAGAAAACCCAGCCGCTTTTCTACACCGGCTCACAGAAGCCCTCTCCCAATATACCCGCTTAGACCCTGACTCGGAGGCTGGTAAAACTGTTTTAGCCACACACTTTATATTCCAATCGGCTCCAGATATTAGGCGTAAACTTAAAAAATTGAAGACGGTCCTCAGGCCCCTATCCGTGACCTGGTAAACACGGACTTTAAAATTTTTAATCCTCGTGATGAACTGGAGAGGGCAGGAAAAGGCGAATTTACAAACCGAATCCCTGATTGCGGCTCTGCGGCCCACTTCAACGGAGACAAAGCCAGCTACGACTAATCCACCACCAGGAAAGTGCTTCAAATGTGGCCTTGACGGACACTGGTCCTGTCAGTGCCCCAATCCTCGACTGCCCAAGGGACCATGTCCTCTCTGTGGTACAAAGGGACACTGGAAAAGTGACTGCCCCTCAGTGCCTGGCCATGGAGGGGCCGTCCTTCCAACCCCTGACCCACCACTGGCAGTCCCGGGCCTGGCCACCAACGACTGACAACGCCCGGCCTCAGAGACCCCAATCACCCTCGTCGAGCCCAGGGTAACAATCAAGGTAGCGGGTAAGTCCACCTCCTTTTTAGTGGACACAGGGGCTACCTTTTCTGTCCTCCCCTCTTACTCAGGTCAACTCCTTCCTTCCCAGGTCACGGTTATGGGCATAGACGGTCGTCCTTCATGCCCCTTAACTACTGGACCACTTACATGCTTAATAGAAGGGTACCCCATTATACATTCTTTCTTAGTAATGCCTTCTTGCCCCAGCCTGCTAATGGGGCAAGATCTTCTTGCCAAATTAAGAGCCTCACTACACTGGATAAAGAAACCCTCAAACAGAACTTCATAGCAAGTGCCAGACTAACGTCACTATCCACAGCACCACCTATGCCCCCAAAGGACAATATTTCTGGTGTAATGGAACTCTTACCAAGTGCCTTAACTCTACTGCCCCAGGACCATGCTTCCTGGTAACTATTGTTCCTCAATTGACCCTCTATGGGGAGTCTGAACTAACTTGGCTACTGCCCTCTCCTCATTCAAAAAGGGCTGCCTTTCTTACTATCCTAGTAGGCATCAGCCTAACTGCTTCAGTCGCAGCCTCAGCTACAGCAGGAGGGGTACTGGGCCATGGTATTTTAACCTCTCAAAACTTCGAAACTTGACTACAGGTAGCCCTGAAATCAACATCAGAATCACTCTCCTCTCTACATCGCCAACTCATCACACTAGTCCAGCTAACTCTTCAAAATCGACAGCCCTTAGACCTGCTGACAGCTGAAAAAGGAGAGGAACATGTATATTCCTACAAGAGGAATGCTGCTATTATGTCAACGAGTCAGGTCTGATGGAACAAAATACTCAAACCCTAAACAAACAAGAGACGAACCCTACCACAGAAAGCAAGGAACCAACTCTGCCTTAAACTGGTTTTCTTCTCCCCTGGCGACATGGCTCTTCCTGCTACTAAGACCAGTTATCCTAATCTGTCTCTTTTTTCTCCTAGCTCCCTGCTTCCTCAACTTCCTTCAGGGACACATGAAGGAACTATCCTGGGTAGCAGTCAATCAAATGCTCCTGCATCATTATCATCACCTGCCCTCCTCACCAGATTCCTACAGCCAGTCTCCCCACTCCCCTGACCATGACAGTTCCGGCCTATAACCCCACACCACCCCATTACAGCAGGAAGTAGCCAGAAAGATCTCGGTGCCCTATTATCACAAAAAGGCTGGAATGTTAGGTCGGGGGAATGGGGAAAGGCACTGCAACTGGAGCTGTGAAGGCTGTGTCGCCCCTCCCAACATGACTTCTGGAACTAATGAACTGCCCCTTCCAGACGTCACCTGACCTCCATCCTTAAAAGCTGCCTACTCCGAAGCCAGCATGCGCACTCACCTCCCTCCATCTTGGGTTTGGTGAGTTCTGCCCGGGAGCGCAGAAATAAACCCCCCCCACTTAAAAAAAAAAAAAAGAAAGAAAAGGACATTTGTACTTTAAGAAAAGCTCTCACATCTGGATGATATGCCAGCTAAGAAAATTGATACATTTTTTTAAATCTAAAAAACTTTAAAAAGAAAAAAAAAGTGGGGCAACTGCATCAAAAACTAAAAAGAAAAGCAACATGACCTCTGGTTTTATTGATAAGGATATTATCTAAAGACCTTTAAACACTAGCACTGGGTAATGTATATACCAAATAAAAGAAAAAGAAGCAAAAGACTTGTGAAAAAAATTGAAACAGCAATTATAGATAATTTATTCCAGAAATTTGGCAGGGAACAGAATGCAAAAAAAGAGACTTAAGTTTCAGTGAGAAACAAGAGAAAATAGATCTTTTTAAAAAGTAATCAAAATAAATTAATAACTTTTAAACTACACTTATACTGCAAAATCTCTTTAGAATCTAAAATATAAGCATGAAATTGAGGTATATACTTCAGAATGTTTGTAATTCATTATATAATCTGAAAACCATATTCTAGGAATAGTGAGAAGCTTTATTTAAAAACCATCATTATCTAGTACTCACTGGCATCATCTAATAACTCACTGTCAATTGTGGAAATGGATTATTTTTCTAGTTCACTAACCAATCTGCATGTATGCTGGCTGAGTCACAAAGTCTCAAAGGTTTCTCACCTCACCCAAGAACTTACTGAATTTCTGCATACTCCTATACATAAAGGCTTCATTTAACTGAGTTTTCTGGTCTGACTTTACAAGTATGAAAAAATAAAATTGAACTGAAATCTACTCCAGAATTATTTACTAAGAATTATACAGACAATTATCAGTTAGACTCAAGCATAAAGAGCAAAAGATTGGTTTCAGAGTTCATTAGAAATGACAAGACATTTAGAATTTAAGCATTTTTCACGTTAAGAGTGACAAGCTTAAAGGAAATAATCAAATACACAAGCAAATTGATCTTCATAGAATTAAATGAAGCAAGAAAAACATGTATAACTTAAAAACATGACTACAGAACTGAAAAAAATGGTTATTAAAAATAAATATGGAAAATGTAAATGTAATAGTAATTTTTAAAGTAAAATTTACACTACAAAGTCTCTTACCAGTATCTGAAATATAAGCATGAAGTTGTACTGAGTCATCAGAAGACACATTTGAAAGATCATCTAAAGACTAGGGGGAAAAAATAGGAAATGAACATTTAAAATTTTATAGGGAAAAAAATGTTCAAGAATTCTATATCAATTATGCACTATTCATCTTCACCCCACCTAAGCTTCATATTATTTGTCCCCCCCACCCCCAGCAACTCTCCTCTTCATTTATACTACCGGAAAAGAGAAAAGCCAAGATTAAGAAAGCATAAAGAAAAGTTATTTCGTAATCAAAATTTAAAACATCAGATTCTTTCTTCCTTCCTTGCTTGTCCACACTTACTACTTATCAATTTTATTCAATATTTTTCAAGAACATAAAAATGGGTAAAAATAAGCAGACATATTTGCAATAGCATTTTAATTTTTTTAGACGGTAAAATAACAGCCACCTCTGTATTCTTTAACTTAACATTTTGTAAATGCAGACGATTTTATTTCATAGTCCATATCTATGAAACGAGAATAATAGTTAATAACTAATAGGATACTACAAAGATTAAATAAGATACAAATATTTATGATTACCTAAACAACAGATGCTAACTTCATGATTACTTATTAAATGAAGTAAATCCATAGACTATGATAGATTTTAAATAATTAATTTTCAAAAAAAAAACCCACATATGAAATTATTACTGACTGACCCAGAATGAATCTTGTACAACTTTGGTCTCTGAGTTTTTTTTTTAACATATACACACTTAAGAAGGAAACACAATCATAAAATGTAGGCAAACTGTGCAAAAAAGTATGCCATTAAAATAACAGGCTTGACTCTCTCCAGCCAACACAACAACCAAACTGACCACCCTCCCCCTGTTTTCATGGGACATGACTCCTAGGGATGTGGATCTTCCTGGCAATGTGGGCCAGAAATCCCAGAATGAGCTGAGAATCAGCATCAAGGGATTGAGAAAAACTCTAGAATGCACTGAGACCCAGCATCAAGGGATTGAGAAAACCTTCTCAACCAAAAGGGGGAAGAGTGAAATGAGACAAAGTGTCAATGGCTGAGAGATTCCAAACAGAGTCGGGAGGTTATCCTGGAGGTTATTCTCACGCATTAAGTAGATATCACCCTGTTAGTCAAGATGTAATGGAGAGGCTGGAGGGAACTGTCTGAAAATGCAGAGATGTGCTCCAGTGGCCATGTTTCTTGATGATGATTGTATAATGATATAGCTTTCACAATGTGACAATGTGATTGTGAAAACCTTGTGTCTGATGCTCATTTTATCTACCTTGTCAACAGACGAGTAGAATATATGGAATAAAAATAAATAATAGGGGGAACAAATGTTAAAATAAATTTCGTTTGAAATGCTAGTGATCAATGAAAGGGAGGGGTAAGGGGTATGGTACGTAAAATTTTTTTTCTCTGTTTTCGTTTTGTTTTTCTGTTGTCTTTTTTTTTTTAATTTTATTTTTTTACATGGGCAGGCACCAGGAATCGAACTCGGGTCCTCTGGCATGGCAGGCAAGCATTCTTGCCTGTTGAGCCACCGTGGCCTGCCCTCTGTTGTCTTTTTATTTCTTTTTCTGAATTGATGCAAATGTTCTAAGAAATGATGTGATGAATATGCAACTATGCGATGATATTGTGAATTACTGATTATATACGTAGAATGGAATGAGCATATATTAAGAATGTGTTTCTTTCATGTATTTTAATTAATACATTAAAAATTAATAAATTAAAAAAAAAATTACAGGCTTGAGGTTGCTTTCATGAGAAAGATCTGCTTGGAAAGTTGGCCACTGACTGACACCTGAGAACTTGGATTTAAGGAGTTTCCATGTTCTCTGATAAGAGTGACTCACTGTGCCTAAAAGCTGTTTGTACAGACAATGTGGTTTATGATAAGCGCCTGTTTTCCTTCTGGGAGTACCCTTGCAGGGGGTACCCATATGACATGCCTCCAATAAAAACCTTGGGCAGTGAGTACTGAATGAGTTTCCCTGGTTGGCAATATTTCACAGGAGTTGACACAATGGCAGGGGGAATTAGATCAAATGTGACTTTCCTGGGAGAAATCTCTTGGAAGCTTATGTTTAGTTTCCTCTGGACTTTGCCCCATGCCCTTTTTCATTTTGCTTTTAATTCTTTCACTGTAATAAATCATAGCCATGAGTATGACTACATATTGAGTTCCATGAGTGCTCCTAGAAAATCACTGAACCTCCAAACATATCGGGGGACCTCAGGCACACAGACATTTTATGATTCAGACATATTTCATACTTCATAAACCATAATAACTGAATGAACTTTGGAATCCTAATGTAATATTACCAATTACTTCTTAAACAGTCATCCAAATGACTGAAATGTAGTCATGCATATCACATAAAGCCATTTAAATTAAGCAACTGCATTTTAAGGAGAAAGCCAAAAAATGTGTCTATGTGATAGACTGAGTTGTCAACTTGGCCAGGTGAACATGCCTAGTTCTGCTGCTGTGGATATGAGCCAATGGTACATGAACCTCATTGGTTGCTGATTACATCCGCAGTCAGCTAGGAGGCATGCCTGCTGCAATGAATGACGTTTGACTTAATCGGCTGGTACTTAAATGAGAGACCTCAACGTAGCACAGCCCAAGCAGCTTGGCATTCCTCATCTCAGCACTCGCAGCTCAGCCCAGGCCTTTGGAGATGCAGAAAGGAATCACCCCGGGGAAAGTTGATTGGAACCCAAAGGCCTGGAGAGAAGACCAGCAGAGACCATCCTGTGCCTTCCCACATAAGAAAGAACCTCAGTGGAAAGTTAGCTGCCTTTCTTCTGAAGAACTAACAAAATAAATCCCCTTTTATTAAAAGCCAATCCATTTCTGGTGTGTTGCGTTCCGGCAGCTAGCAAACTAGAACAGTCTACTAAAGACTGATTATTAAAAGAAGCAAAATGTGGTAATTCTATACAGATTAGACCCAGGACTTCTCTGATCAAGTGCAGGAGTAAGAATCATTATATTAAATTAGGTCTAGTTCTTGATCCACCACTGATACCTTAAGAGACACACCAACTAGCTTTTCTTGTATCTTGGTTTTCCTAACGGTATTAAAGTGGTGTTAAAACCTACTCTACATTTCTGTCAGTATAAGATATGAATGAAAACATTTTGAAAAGAAATAGAATGCACTTATTTTAAAGTAGCCATGTGGCTTATAAAACATTCTGACAAAAAGAGCAATCCTTTGCTTTAATATCATTTGTATGTGAAGGATAGAAACCTCAGAGAAAATGGAATTCTCTATCAAATTTAGGTTATTCTCTACTTTTATATTCTCTATAAAATTGATTTATTCCAATTACAAGCTAGCAACAGAGAAACCAGTTAGCACAGAAAAACAAGCTAGCGCAGAGAAACAATCAATTTTCTTAAAAAAATTATTATTAATGGTACTCTTACCTTGTAGGTAACATTTAAAAGTTAAATGTTAAAAAAAAGTTAAATGTTATTATCATTTGAAACACATTAGGATGTCATATTATGCAACCCAGAAGTTGTTAAAAATTGGTATGTAATTGTCTTTTTCACACATTTAAAATAAAGAATAAATATTATTTTCATTAAAGATGAAAAAATCTGATGCAAAAGTCTTTTCTTAAACCTCAATCACAGCTATAATGAACATGTAAATATCAAGTACACTATAAAATTATAATTGGTGAAAATATTAAAACTACACAACTACATGTTAGAAATGTTTTGAACAGTAAAAAAAAAACTGTGATTAATAAAACAAGTGCACTAATGGCATAATGCCATAAAACACAATTTGCAAAGTAATCCTTAAGTTAACATTCTTAAATTCCTCTATTATTATCTTAAATAATAATCCAGTTAATAATTTCCAGTTGTCTTAAACTGGAAATTCAAATTTAACTACGATAATCAATTCAGCAAACACAAAGGGGCAAATGCTTCTAATTTACCTGCCCATCTCAATTGCAAAATGAGTAAAATACTACACACATTAAATTCCTTTGCTTGGTATACTGAAATAAGCTATCATAATCTATTACTATTTAAAAAATGCAGCTATGTACTAAAATTTCTCAATGTACCAAAAAAGAAAAAAAATAGCAACAACTTCACCTACTTAAAAACTTGCTTTTAATACAGTTATGTGAATAACAAAATACTACAATTCAGTGACCTCAAATGTGACCTTTTTCCTCTCCAGCAACTGTTCTGGTTTCTATCACTATGACAAAAGGAAACTCTCTTATTTGAAAAAGCATTTATTTCAGACATGGAGCAGAGAAGGCCAATGATGAAGAAAGAAGATGACGAATAAAGACATTTAAGATGGTGACAAAGACAATGATAAGGAAGACAATGAAAATAAAGATGAAGAAGAAGGAGGAGGGTGGAAGGGAGGGAGGGAAGGAGAAAGAAGAAAGGAGGAAAGAGGAAGGAGGACAGAATCTGCTAGTGTTCAAACACTTACAGAAGTACTATAAATGTGAATCTTAGAAAATTTTAAACAAAAGGAAAAGTTACTTCATATTTGAAAACTTCTTCTACATAAAGAACATTATGGAAAATATTTCCTAATACTTCCTTCATGCTCTAAGAGAGTCTTCCTTTTTAAATAAGGCCCCAGAATATAATGAAGAAATGATAATGATACCAAAAATGATTTAGGAAAACAGTACTTTTTAAGTTCTAAAATATTTGGCATAACACTGTGGCTGATTTTTTTAGTGTTTTACCAGATGTTATACTTTGTATAGCAATAGTACATTTACTCAATAAGGTTATTTTAGAAATAAATATAGCAGTATAAGAGACAACATAAGACAAGCCTTTAAGCCATTTAACTGTTACAAAAGCTAAAAGAAAAAAATAGTACAGGTGGAAGAAAAAAACAGAAGATCACACACACAAAAAAAACCCCTACAAAATCTGGACTGAAACTTTTATAGAAAGTTTATATAGGAGTATTCTTCCTAACAGGATTTTAGAAAATAAGTTATTCATTGGCAGGGCTGGTTATATAAGACCACTTAATTGTTCATTATTTTACACTTTACCCTGAATATATGAAATGACATATGCTAAAAGCACATCATTCTTAAACCTCTAATCATAGTTAAGATGTCCTAGCCTAATTCACTGTAAAACTCTCTAAGTTTAAAAAACTTTACAACGACCTAAATTTTTTATATAAACATCAAAAAATATCTAGAAGTTTTCAGTTTACCCCAACTAATTTTATATATCTTTTCTAAATAAAAGAGGAGAAAAATCTGATTCCAAAGCAAACATTTAAGTGTCATTCACAAATTTACTGCCTGTCATAGCACCGATCAAAGAGTCGCTAAAAATACTAGATATTGGAATAGAAGTTAATGAAGCTCAAATTCTTTATCAGCTGACAAAGCATATTCTACTGTATTATGCAAGTTTGTCCTGAGACCACTTTTTAAAAATAAAAATGAAATTTCATTTTTAAGTTTTAACTCATAGATGACTTACATGTGCAATTAGCATTGCTTTAAAAGTATAAAAAGTTTTCATACCATTAAAGGATGGTTTGAGGGCATGTATCATATTAATTTACATGTGCTGAGGTTCAGCCTTTCACATTATTTTCAAGCCACTTTGATGTTTCAAGTACCCTTAATAGTACTTACCAAATTTATGCTTCCTGTAGGAGACCCATTAAAAGATTCTGTGAGGGGAAAAATTCATATTAGAATGCATTAAAAATGTTTAAAATGGATCCTTTATTTGAGGTTCAAATGCTAAAAATGAAAGTTACATAAGTCAAGATGTACCAGAACATTTATGTTTATATCGTTACACAATGTAAAGAAAAACTGTGGCATACTATCAAACTCCTGATCAATCCCTTAGGACCCATGGTTTTCTAAACCAAATATATCAGTGAAAATATATATGTACCTAAAGCAGGTTAAAAAAAAAAAGTCATTTATGAACAGGGGAGCAATTATTAAATGATTCTCTTAGTGTCACGTTAAGTTGTTTGATACGGTGTAAGCATGAGGAAATGCCAGTGCTATTTTATTATTTTTGTCTTACTGGATTAAGAAATACAACAAATAAATTTTTCATTAGTGTAAGGGATAAATAGTTTGATTTTTAATATATTAGGTTCACTTAATCCTGGGGTAAATTTGGCTCAAAAACATTCAAAGTCTAAATACTTATATAACAAATAAACCAAACGATACTTAAAACTCTGTATGTAAGGGTACGCAAGTGATTCAGTGCTAAAATGCTCACCTGCCATGCGGGAGACCTGGGTGCGATTCCCAGCCCATGCAGCCCTCCCTCCCCCACCGCACCCCCCACCAAAATGAAAAAACAAAAAAAACCCTCCACATTTGACATCATTTGATTAAAAGGAAACTAAGAAAAATAATTTTAAAAATTAATGTTAGGGAGTGAGTCATTTATACACTATTAAAATTAGTATCAAAAAATAATCTTTCCCCTCAGGGTTCATAATTATATCTCTTGATATAACATAATTTTATCAGTTAAAATATACCTCTGTTAAAAACACAAATGAACATATGGTAAAGCAATATTCACATGTGATTTAAAGCTAACATATGCTGTCTAGCACTTACAAGATTATTTATGAATTTGGATCTCTAAATGGGTTTCCAAAGTAAATTACCATTACATCTACAAAGAGGCAACTGGTATTGAATTCCAACTTCAACAACTCTAAACACTCAAGAATATTTCTTGGTTCATCAGAAATATTTGGTCACAAAACCTAAACAGGAAATTTCATCTAGGAATATCTCTTAGTTAATTATCCCTTAATATTAAACTGATAATTAAAATTAATAAACAAAAAGTTTATGTGTTAGTTAGGGTCAAGTGTCAACTTGGCCTGGTAAAGGTGCCTAGTTCTATTGTTGTGGACATGAGCCAACGGCATGTGAAGCTCATTTGTCACTGATTACATCTGCAGTCAGGAGGCATGCCTGCTGCAACGAATATGTTTGATTTAATTGGCTGGATGCTTAAATGAAAGAGCTCAACGCAGCACAGCCCAAGCAGCTCAGCATACCTCATCTCAGCCCTCTCAGCTCAGCCTAGGCCTTTGGAGATGCAGAAAGGAACCACCCAGGGGAAAGTTGTTGGAACCCAAAGGCCTGGAGAGAAGGCCAGCAGAGACCATCCTGTGCCTTCCCACGTAAGAAAGAACCTCAGCGGAAAGTTAGCTGCCTTTCCACTGAAGAACTATACATTTTTAACTAAATAAATCCTCTTTTATTAAAAGCCATCCATCTCTGGTATATTGCATTATGGTAGCTTTGGCAGACTAAAAAGTCTGCTATTCTTCTCATTCAATTGTATGCTTTCTACTTCCCTCTGCAGTCTGGTCTGCCCACCTCCTAAATGTTTCCACAATCACAAGTCAATTTAATAACAGGGACTACATTTAACTTTAAATAGTTTAAAGCTGAACAAACTAAAGAAAGCAATCACAAACAGAGAAAGAGAAAAAGAGGCAACTGAGAAGAAGGAGAAAGAGCATGCATGACCAAGTCATCCAGCTACCTACCTACTGAAATTTGGTTAAACGGAGTATAATTTCTTCCCCACCCAAAAAAAACCCACTAAAGGTCACTCTCACACCTGATAAATACATTCATTTTACCTCTTTGAAGTCAGCTACACAACCCTGGACTGCACAGTTATTTCAAAATAGCTAAAAAGTTGCCAACACCTCAGAATGTCTAAAAAATACCAAAGGTCCAAGAAGCTTAATTTTAAAAGTCAGAAAACCGATTTATGAAAAAATGAAAGGCTTATTTTGATCAGATCATCTGATAAAGAGAAGTATGTCATAAGCGTTACTGTTTGAAAAAGTTGTAGCAATGACCTAGAGACCTAAACACTGACAAAGACAATAAACCTGGCAGCTACTTTAAATAATAATGTTTCATATTATACCTATCATTCTAATTATTTTTTTCAACTGGTTTCAAAGAAGGGATAGGTAATTTCTTAGTTATGAAATGTATACAGTTCATCAATTTGCTTTTTTTTTTTTTTTTGCATAAGTAGACACTGGGAATCGAACCCAGATCTCTAGCATGGCAGGCGAAAACTCAGCCTGCTGAGCTACCGTGGCCCACCCTCATCAACTTGCTTTTTAAAGCAATGTCCTAGAAAGACAGTAAGATATTTAAGTACATAATTCCAAAGTACAATCAATGACTCAACTTTAGGGTCACTAAATGACTGATATCTAAGAGAGTTCATTTACCTTCAGATCTAAACCAGTTTTCAGGAAAAAAAAATCTACTTCATGTTTTAAAAGGTTTTAAGAAGTTTTAAAAGTCTGTAGATAGTGTATAAATAATTTGCTTCCATTAGTAACATACAGGAAGACAAACTGGGCTGGAAACATGAAGGGAAGCTAAAGTCAATTTGAAAACTTCGGAAAAATTCTTGCACTATAGAATCAAAAACTATTCCCATAGAATATATCACTACCTGTCATCCTCTTACTTAGAAGCTCATATAATTAATTTGTTCTGATTCAATTCGTCTTTTTTCATTCTGGGTCACTTAAATACACTTCACAAAAACTAGAAAAATCCTAAAATGAGTAAAGTTAATATAACAATATACATTTACAATAAAGGTTTTAAGATAAATAACACAGAATTGCTACCTCAAATTGCACAGCAGCTCTACAAAAGTATATTTTTAACAGAAACAGTAAATAAGTATATATAATAAATTACAAGTACACTGAATTTTACTATTCAGCTCTCACAGAAGCACTTTAAAAAAATTTCCTTAATTATGTGATCAAATCAAGTCAATAGAATATTATATATTATTCTAATTTCACAAATAAATAAGCATACCAGAAAGAAAATTTAAAAACATAAGATATTAGATCAATGATCAAAATAAAAGTTATTAAAACTCAAATGCAATCTTCTGTAATAAATTTCTTAAATTACTTAGAAAATAAAATCTCATTAGTGCAGACTACAAAGGTGGAAATGGATGTGGGTGGTGGCTGCAGAGGAATGCCAGGAGGTTTCCTTTATAGAACAGAATAATGCAGCTTTTTTTTTTTTTTTTTTTTTTTTGCAAGAGTAGGCACCAGAAATCGAACCTGGGTCTCAGGCATGGCAGGCGAGAATTCTGACACAGAGCCACTGTTGCAGTGCCTACCCTTTAACAGATCTAATGTAGTTTTTACATTTCTATAAAATAGATGTAATGTAGTTTTTATATTTTTATAAAGTATTTTTTTTTAAAGCAGTGCCTACTCTCTATAGATGTATTATATCTCCATCTCCAAGTGGTCCTGTCCATTAAACCTATCAATAAGTAAATGGTCATAATTACAGCACTGTCTTAAATATTTATTTCTTTCCCATTTAATTTTATTTGCATGGCTCATTTGTTTAGCAGAATACATCAGAAAATTTATCAAACCCTAGATAGTTAATTAGAGCTTAACAAATACTTCAGAATTAAATCACAAGTAAAATGGTCATTAGGCCTAAGAATCTGGAGACTTGGGTTTGAAGGGCTGCCTCTCTCACTATTCTTAGATAATTATTTCTTAATTATAGAAACTAATATTTATGTTTTAGTTAATAAATCATTTTTGTATATATAATTCCATGTAATCTCTCAATGATGCTGAGGTAACATATGATAATGATAACATTATTCCAGACTTTGAGAAAAATGAGGCGTAACGAAATTAAATGGTTGGTCAATCTCACACAGGTGGCAATTAGTGGAGCAGGGAGTGAAATCTCCAAATTCTGACTCTTAAAACTTGCTTTTTATGCTAAACCAGGCTGCGAGGTCTCAGTGTTTTCATTTGGGAAAAACAAAATCTGAAATAAATGACTCTTGAGACTTCTTTCAGTACTAAAAGTGTCCCATACTGTGCAAGACTGAGAAAGGGATGTAATCAAAGATAGAAAAAACTAGGAGTTTTTTTTAATATGGTGCAATATGGTTTATTTTACTCAGAATCATTATTTGTTAGCCATTTAATCTTCTCAATAAACCTACTATTAATCATGAATATTATCACTTACCAGCAAAAACTACATAAGAATATTTGAGTGATACACCTCAAGAACACATTCATTCACCTTTAAGAATTCAAGGCTTCTAAGCCCACTCATGATTATACCTAAGAGTTACCCCCCAAAAAACCTCTTTTGTTGCTCAGATGTGGCCTCCCTTTCTAAGCCAACTTTGCAGGTGAACTCACAGCCCTCCCTGCTACCTGTGACATGACTCCCAGGCGTATAAATCTCCACATAACTTGGGATATGACCCTCAGGGATGAGCCTAGGCCCGACATTGTGAGACTGAGAAAGACTTCTTAACCAAAAAGGGAGAAGAGAAATTATATAAAAGGAAACTTCAGTGGCTGAGAGATTTCAAACAGAGTCAAGGCGGCCATTCTGGAGATTATTCTTATGCAGTATATCAATATCTGTTTTCAGTTTCTGGTGTACTGGAGTAGCTAGAGGGAAATTCCTGAAACAGCTGAACTACAATCCCAGCCGTGATTCTTGAAGATGACTGAGTAACTACAGAGCTTTTAAGGTGTGATCATGTGATTATGAAAACCTTGTGACTGACACTCTCTTTATCCAGTGCATGGACAAATGAGTAAGAAAAAACAAACAAATAAATAAATAGTAGGGGGGAAGATATGAGATGTTTGAGTGTTCTTTTTCACTTTTACTTTTATTCTTATTTTTATTTTGGGGGGATAATGAAAATGTTCAAAAATTGATTGTAATAACAGATGTATAGCTATATGATACTGTGAACCACTGACTGTACAAATTGGATGATTATATGGTATATGAATATATATCTTAATAAAACTGCATTCATAAAAAAAGAATTTAAGGTTTCTAGAATTACACTCTAATCTGTTATTTAATTTTCAACACTTTAATTTGGTATAGAAAGTAAATTTCATTATTCATAGATTTCAAAATGTTCTTGGAGCCCAAATGTATGGGCTCCAAGAACATTTTGTCTTGTTTACAAGGCCTTTTATCTTATAAGGAGAATACATATAGGAATAGATATGTATACACCTATATGTAAACCGTGTGTCCCCTTACCTCCATCGCCATCATCTGATCCTCTGAAACTAGGATCTTTTAACATATCCAGCTCAGCTAACATGCGCACATAAAGTGCATTCTGTCTGAAGGAAGGGTAAAATCTTTCATCTCGCAGCATCAATTCATACACCTTATTGAAATAAAAATATTCAATTATTGATATAAGTAACGTACTTATTTTCACTAAATAAGATTTAACCAAAAGATACGAAGAAGTCTTGCCATAATGCCCAAAGACACAAAATATCGGCAATAAGACGATACCACAACTAATGAGTTTCTTCTGGTACCTCCAATAACTAAACTGCACTTAAAAAGTTCCTACTATAAAACAAGTCACAGAGTAGATTATATAGAATGTTCTGGGATGTAGTGTCCTCTAAGAAACAAGTTCACATAAAGACTCAAGGCTTATATTACAGTGGTTTGCGAGGTATTTATATATCATCAATTCATGAAGTTCTAAGACTACAATATCTGGCTCTTCAGTGAGATTAAAAAAAAAATCCAACTTAAGTATTTTCTTCATCTTCAAACAAACAAGCAAGGGCCTACTTTTCCTGTAATTGAGAGGCATTATTATTGAACTTCTTTTTTTAATGTTTTAATGTTTCAATAATTTTTTTAAAAATAAATTACATACAAGGAGAAATACACATTTTTCAAAAAAGATAAAATGATAAATTTTGTATATAATACCTTCCTTTGAATGTCATCAAAGATTTCAGGAGTTGGATCTTCATGATTCAAAGTATCTGCTAATTTTGCTACCAAATAGTCATCAACGGTAACTCTTGGAGATGCCTAGCAAACAGGGAAAATAATAGTAATAATGATCTTCAGAATTTTCAAATACAGCTCATTCTCTTGTAGAAGAATTTAATAGTGGAACTGAGCATAACTGGCAGAGAGGAATCCTTGGTTTATAAAGGATGCCTTGATACTTAGGAAGGCTGAAATAAGAACTAGACCCTTCATTCATAGTATACTACACTGTAGACTGGAAATCAGATAAACATGATTTAAATCTTGACTCTTGCACAACAAGAGGCTTCATTTTTCTATCTATAAAATGTAGATAACACCAAGTAAGGATTAAGAAAGAGATGTATGTGAGGTATGCAGCATAGTGCCTGGCACTTAAGGAACAGTGTCATCAGGACCTACTTATAGTGTTAGTATTACACACTGCTGGGTATATATTGAAATAACTGCCAAAATATTAAGCCATTTTGTAACTTATCACTTGACACTAGGGAAATAATCCTTTTAAACGGCCATTGAAACAGATTATCTTTAACCGAGATTTGTTTTTATAACCAATGCTGGAGCAAAGTTCCAGTGTGGTAAGGCAGGAAAAAAAACCTGAAAAGTTAACTTGTTATAAGAAATATCACTTCAAAGTGCATAATGTTGGCAGATACTACACAGAAATGCAAAATATTACCTTTCAATGTGAAAACTTGCTTTATTGAAAAGAAACAAATGCTGAAGAGCTACGAATATGGTCACCTTTGACATGTCAACTTTTGCATTTTTAGTTCCAAAGGCTCTGGAGGGTAAATGGGTGAGTGATAAGGGATGGTAACTTTTAGAGAAACTAGCAAAAAAATTCATAACAAATAATTTCTCTATTCTATCTGATAGATATAAAATCTAAGAAATGAAATAAAGAAAAGGAAAAAAGAGCACAATCTAAATGTGTGGGAAAATGGTTCTATAATACTACTGTTCCCTTGTCAATTCAATACTCTTATTAGTAAACACAAATAGGTTCGTTCTATGGTTGTTTTTTCTTTTGGGTGGGTGGGACGGGTACTTATTGGTTTGTACTTATTGGTTTGTGTGTGTGTGTGTCCCTTTGAAATAGGAACAGGAAAAGTAAGTATCTAACTAAGCATCTGACACAAAACAGAGAAGAATATATTAGCTGGCTTTGCCCTTGCATTTGTCCTCTAAGCTCCATAAACTCAGTTTTTAGGAAATAAAAAGGCAAATTTGAAAAAAAAAAAATAACATCCTATATTAATTTAATTTTTTCCTATAGATCTCGGGTACAAAGAATTGGTTTAATCCTTTGTATAGGGTGAACAACATTTTTGGGGAGCCAATGTGGGACTTACCCACACCAAACCTCCCCCTACTCCAAAAGTAACATATAATAAATAACTATACACATTGGTTACTACTTTACTATGAAAATAGGTTTTTTTTCCAAAATTAACTATTAATCTGTATTCTCTACTTTCCTATTACATAAATGCAGTTAAACAAAACAATTAGACTAGTTACCAGTGGCAATTAGCAATAAAGTACAATTTATTAACAAGTAATATGTATGAGAAAAACATAATAATATGCTTTATAATGTTTTGTCCTCTGATAGAACAATTTATTTTAACTTTTAAAAAACTCTACATTGAATATTTAAAATCTGCAGGCTATATATTATTATATACTTTTAAAATACATAAATGTAAGACTTTTTAAAGAAGAATACACATACAATAGGACTAAAAGATACTATCATATTTAATAAAAATAAGCAAAGACATGCTTCTTTGTCTTCCATTATATAACAGAATATTTTTATCTTTTTGGTTTTCTTTTCTAATACTACTTCTCTCAACTGCCTGCAGTACCTAGGACATCCTTCCCTTTTTTTTATGAAGTAGTAAAATTGAATTCTGTCAAACATGAAATTCACTTTCACTAACAGTTCTGGTCTTATCAAGCCCACATCACACTTTTGGTATCACTACAAGGTAATGAATTCAAGCTAAGTACTTTCAACAAAATCATTTGAGAATGGAATATTTGGGATTTTCTCCAGTAGCAAAAGCAGGCTTGTAGACTTTTAAGAATTTGTTTCTGGCTCGCAATAAAATGACCAACAGCTTTGTATCTATGTGCTTGTTCAGTAGATCATCTGTTTCTCAATTAGGTCCTCTGCATATAATTGATATAAGCTATCATATAAGCTATACATGTCTAAAATCCTCATTTCTAAACATTAAGAAGCACAACAGACATCATCAAACTTAAAACTTTATTCCTCAGGGAAAACAGTTTTAAAGGCACAGAGATAATTTGAACCTGTGGAAGTGAAGGTTGAGTCCAAACAAATTCTAGTTTTAATAAAGAAACTGAGAATACTCTGTTTAAAACTGCTGTCCTTAAGATGGATGTTGTACATAAAGGTGTAATTTATTACTACTTAAAAACTGGACAAGTGCGTTACTTGGTTTACAAACAAAATTCATCCTTAAAATTCAAAGAAAATTTTTGTACTAGTAAATATAAATTAAAATGAAAAGGTACTGGAGTAAGAGCAATCTTGAATTTGAGGATTTTTGTGTCTATAATTTTAAGTGATACTGGTTTATAGTTTTCTTCTTTAATGCTTTGTCTGATTTTAGTATCAGAATAATACTACCTTCATAAAATGGTTAGCAAGTGTTTCAGTGTTTCTCTCTTCTCTATTCCCTGGAAAAATTTGTGAAATACTGGTATTATTTCTTCTTGAAATGTGTGACAGAATTCATCAATGAAACCATCTGGGCCTGGGCTTACTTTATGGAATGATATTTAATATACCAAGTCAATTTCTTTAATTGTTATATGTATATTCAGATTTCCTATTTTTTCTTGAGTCGGTTTGATATTTTGTGTTGGTCTTTTTAAGAATCTGCAAATTTCATCTACGTTGTTTAATCTGTTTTTAATATTTGTTTATAATACTTTTGGTTTGTGTAGGGTCACTGGTGATATCCCTTCTTCATTCATGATTTTGGTGATCTGTGTTTTCTCTCTTTCTTCCCTTGGGCAGTCTAGCCAAAGGTTTGCCAATTTTTTTGATCCTTACAAAGAACTAGCTTTTGGTTTAATTGAGTTTCACTATAGTTTTCCTATTTTTATTGATTTCCATTCACATCTTTATTCCTTCTGCTTACTTTGAGCTTATTTTGCTTTTCTTTTTCTAAATTCTTATGGTATAAATCTAGATTATTGATTTGAGAGCTTTCTTTTTTTCTAATTAGGCATTTGAAAGTTATACATTTCCTCCAAGGATTGATTTAGCTGCATCCCATAAATTTTGATATGTTGTTTTCATTTTCATTTAGTTCAAAATACTCTCTAATTTTCCTCGTGATTTCTGTTTTGATCTATAGGCTATTCAGAAATGTGTTAATTTTCAAATATTTGTAGATTTCACAAATATCCTCATAATGTTGATTTCTAACTTAATTCCATTATGGTTAGAAACATATTTTGGTTATTTCAATATTTTAAAATTCAGATTAGCATATGGTCTATCCTGGACAATGTATCACAAGGATTAAAAAACATGTATATATAGGGCCACAGTGGCTCAGCAGGCAGAGTTCTCGTCTGCCATGCCAGAGGACCCAGGTTCGTTTCCCGGTGCCTGCCCATGTAAAAAAAAAAATATATATATATATATATATATTATGCTTTTGTTAGGGAGAAATGTCCTGAAGATGTACTAGGTTTCATTGGTTCAGAGTTCTTTAAGTCTTCTATATCGTTGGTGTTTTTCTAATTTTTCTATCATTAATTGAGTGGAGTATTGAAGCCTACACCTATTACTGTTGAATTGTCTATTTCTCCCTTCAATTCTGCCAGTCTTTGTTTCATGTATTTTGGAGCTTTGTATATACATCTATAATTGTTTTATCGTCTTGTTGATCTGAACTTTTACACCATTATAAAATGTTTCTCTGTTTGTCTCAAGTAACAATTTTTATCTTAAAGTTTATTTCATCTAATTTGATCATAGAAAACCAGCTCTTTTTCGGTTACTGTTTACATGGTAAATCTTTTCCCATTCTTTTACTTTCAACCTGCTTGTGTCTTCAAAACTAAAGTGTGTGTGATCTTGCAATCTTAACATTGTCATTTAATATTTGCATGACCTTGGCCATGTTAACACATTTTATAAATATCTGTTTCTCAATTTCTTCAACAGTATAATTACCTGGCTTAAGTATTGGATTATCTGCAAGTACTACAATAATCATTATTAATAATACTGCCAGACAAGAGAAGAAAACAGTAATCAAAATGTATCCTCCACCCCAAGAGACTTCTTTTGTTGCTTAAATACAGTCTTCCTCTGTAAGCCTAAACCAACACTGCAAATAAACTCACGACCCTCCCCCCTACATGGGATATGACTGATAGGGACATAAGTCTCCCTGACTACATAGGGGAACATGACTTTCAGGGATGAGCCTGGCCCTGGCAACCATGGGATTGAGAACGCCTTTCTGACCAAAAGGGGAAAGGCAATGAAACAAAATGAACTTTCAGTGGTTAAGAGATTTCAAATAGTCGAGAGGTTATGCAAGCGTCATCCAGATATTGTAAAATTGCCACAGTATGCCATGCCCCAACCAACAGTATACTTGAAAACCCTAAAAAACACCCTAGGCTCTAAGATTCTATTACAGTTTTTCTTAGTAAGTTTATTTTTTCAGAAACTGTTCCTATACCAGATAAGTCCTGAAACCCAGAGTACCAGTCTCTCCAAGAATATCAACCAGTTTCATTCCTCTACCTCCTAAGGCTGATACCCCTTTCCTGCACAAAGAAGTTAAAATGGACATTGCCCAGATATACCTAAAGATTGAGAGAATGATCAAATGAGAGGGAGGAAGTGTAACTGAGAAATTAGGATTTAACAATTGATAATGATTACTGACTCATTATAAAGATACTTCTTTTTAGTTTCTAGGGTATTAGAACAGTTAGAAAGAAATATCTGGAAATGTTGAACTGTAACCCAGCAGCCTTGATCTTTGATAATGATTGTATAACTATATAGCTTTTATCATGTGAGCATGTGATTGTAAACACCTTATGACCGATATCCCCTTTATCTGGTGTATGGGTAGATGAGTAATAAAATAAAGACAAAATAATAATAATGGGGGAACAAGACTTATGGGATGTTTTGGGTTCTCGTTTTTATTTTTATTTCCTTTTTTGAAGTAATGAATATTCTAAAATTGATTGTGGTGATGAGTGCACAATTATATGATGATTCTGTGAGCCACTGATTGTATACTTTGGATGAATTATATGGTTTGTGAATATATCCTAATACACTGCACTGAAAGATAAAAGAAATGTATCCTTACCTTTTCTGATAAATACTGTTCATAAATTCCAACAGCAGCTGCTCTTAAAAGACCTTTGGTTTGGTTGGTCTGATGTTTTCCATCTTTCTGACGACTTAATAAAACCTCTAGCTGCTGTTGGGCTGTAACCCGGTATCCTTCCACTGTCATCCAGAAGAAGAGATGTGCTTGTCCTCCAGTTTGCTGCATGTAATCTACCAAACAAAATCCATAACAACATAGATATTAAAAGTCATACATTTTGGGTATTAAAGACATAAATTTTGGGTGCGATAAGTAGGTAGAAAAGATCAAAGTTAAACATTTAAAACTACATTTTTAAAAATGCTTGAGGTGAACAGATAGCTCTATTAGAATCTGGTTAAATTAAAAACACCAGGTATATAGGAAACACAAATAGAAGCACATTAAAAAAAAAAAATTCCCATTTTTCATCATAAAATTTCTAGGGAAAGTCATGTATGTCACCAGAAGAAAAGTTGGAGATTAAAATATGGTAATGTATAATACAGTGAATCTTGGGTTGGACAATGACAGCAATTAACTGTACAAATATGAAAAAGTTCTTTCATGAACTAGAACAAATGTACAGCACTATTACAAGGCATTAATAATAAAGGGCCATATGGGAAAAATATAGCTACTGTAAACTATGGAATATAGTTAACAGTAATAATCTAATATTCTTTCATCAACAGTAATAAATGTACCACATCAATACTATGAGTCAACAATAGGAGTGGGGGAGGGGAATAAGAGGTATTTGGAGGATTTGGGTTTCCTTTTAATTTTTATTTCTTTATTGGGGTAATGAAAATGTTCTAAAACTGATCATAGTGATGGTATGCACAATTATGTGAAGCTATGAGCCAATGATTGTAAATTTCAGATGGTTTGTATGGTATGTGAATATACCCCAATAAAACTGCATTTAAAAAAGTATAAATGTGCCAACTCACATTGCTCAATATTCAAACTTGAAAAATAACAACAAAGTTGATATTAGATAATAATTCTTTTGAGAATAAATTATAATGACCACAGCAAAGTGTTTGTCTTTAGTAGTGCCAAAATTCATTTAATCATAGGTACTACCACCTTTTTATAAAACAGCATATTTACTGAGAACATGAGAAAGCATTTAGTGCCTTAACCAATATTTTTTGTGACATTAAAGCAGCTTTTCTAGGGCAGGCAACAGTGGTTTAGTGGCAGAATTCTTGCCTACCTACCAGAGACCTGGGTTTGATTCCTGATGCCTGCCCATGCAAATTAAAAAAAAAAAAAAGCTCTTCTAAAAGGAAATGTCTTCATATAGATTATAGTATTACAGGGATGTCTATTTACTTATGTTGGACTGTATGGTGTGCAAATAAAATTGGTTAAAAATGAACAGAGAGAAACAAGTGCTAGAGAAAATATGGAGAAAGAGATGCACCTATTCACTGTTGGTACTGAGAAGTGCTGCCCCTCGGGAGGGCAATGTAGTGGTTTCAAACAAGGCTAGGGGTGGGGATGCCATATGATCTTGCAACCCTGTTGGAAGGTATATACCTGGAGGAACTGAGAGTAGGGACACAAATGGACATTTGCACACTGGTGTTTATAGTGGCAGTGTTTGCTATTTGCAATGGGTGGAGGGAGCCTGAGAGTAAAACAGAAGAATGCAAGAGGGAACTGTGGTGTATACATATAACACACCACTGAGCAGTTGCAAAAAGGAACGAAGCTGTGAGGCATGCAACTAGGTGAATGAACTTTAGGGACAGTATGTTGAATAAAATGTCAGAAACAAAAAGTCACAACAAAAAACAAACAAAAAAAAGAACCAACAGCTCTTCTGCACTAATATCACTTAGAGCAAACGCCTATTTCTATGTTCACCTTATTTTAATACATTTCTTATTTTAATAAATTCTTGTTTTTATTTTAATAAATTTCCCAATATGAAAAAATATATAACTCAGATTGGGTAAAGACCTAAAAATAAAAGTTATAACTATATAACTCTTAGAAGAAAATCTAGGGGCAAATTTTCATGACCATGGATTTGGCCAATGATTCGTAGATATTATACTAAAAGCATGAGCAACAAAAGACAAAAAAAAAAAAGACAAATTGGACTTTATCAACATTAAAAACTTTTGTGCATCAAATGATATTATCAAGATGGTGGGGAAAAATCTCTAGGGAATAAATTTGCTATACAAGGCTTCATCAGAAATAAGTAACTTCACCAATATTCTGCTTTCTTTTCCCAATAATGATTATTAACCATAATATGCATATTTCCAGAAATGTTAAAAATAAGGATTAGGCTCTTTAGCAGGCCATGCACTTACATTTTTCATCATATAAATGTAGAACTAAAGAATCTGAAGAAAATATCCTCCAGATAAAAGCAATTTTAAAGGAATATTAATGAAATAGTAAGTATTTATATATGTTAATCTGGTATTTCAAACAGTTCCTCTCTCACTCATGTACAAAAATGATATTAACAGGTTATGTACACTATATGCCCCTGATAAAGTACTCTTTCTCAAATGAGATTAAATTCATAATAGAATCTCCTATGGCCTATTAGCAAATGTGTATTAGAGCTATGACAAGCATTTTTCCTGCAAAACAAAATAAATCTCTACCTCCATGGTTTCCAAAGAAAACAAACATTTAAGATCATAAAAGGGGACTGGAGTGGTACACATATGGTATACTCAATATTACTATTACACACTTAAAATGTAATATTTAAAATTATTTTAAATTTACAGACTATGTTATTTTCAAAATATGGATTTACCTACCCATAAAAAATTGTAGTGCAACATTGTCTACAAGAATGTTGTCCAGTGGGACTGTGCAAAGTTTCCCAAAGTTGGCTGCCAGTTTCACAGTATTTATTTCCTATAAATAAATGCGAATATAGGTAAATATTTTATCTATTCACTCATCTAAGTTAAAGATCTTTAAACAAATGTAAAAAAATCCCCACTAAATTAAAATGGAATAAAAGTATTTTTCCTTCCTCATGTATGTGTGTTCCCAACAAAACACCCTTGGGCCAGTGAATTTAAATTCACAGAATTTCTTAGGGTTATCTGAAGAATTGCTTAGTAAATAAATGTTAAAGGTGAGGTAAGAATTTATTTCTTCCAATATAAAATGAATCTAGATCACCGTATTTTCTACCTCTATATTTTCCAAAGGAAAGTGATCATTTCAGGGATTAACGGTTGAAGGGGACGTTTGGAATGTTTGATTTGTTCAAGAATAAACAAATCTCAACATTTTCAAGCACAGACTGAAGTCTATCTACTCAGAAAATATTTCCAAAGAGTAAATTTTTTCCTAAAAAACAGAGTAAAACTTTTAAAAAAAAAACAGAGTAAAAACTGTATAATCTTTATAGAAAAATGTACTATCTAAGCAGCAAATTATATCTACTTTTCAAAACCAAAGAGCAAAGTATCTAAAAAAGTGAAAAAAAAAAAAAAAGGATGCAAAATTTACCAAGCATCTATGTGTCAAGCACTATACTAGGGCATTACACACACTACACATCAATTAATCTCCACAGCATTCCTACTGGATAAGTATCATCAATCTCATATAACGAATGAAGAAAACAAAGATCAGAATGGTTTCCTGTGATCACAAAGCTAGTAAATATGTGGCTGCATTTTCAACCCCTGCTGACCTTTCCACTATAGCCCATGTTGTTTTTGTAAACTATTTTCACTAGCTTCTCTATATTCAAATCCATATCTCACACCATACAGAAAAAGAGAAAAAGGCAGGTTTCCTAGATAAGTTGCCTTATTGAGGGGCAGATAGTAAATTAGGCATACAAGTAGTACACAAAAATCAGGGAAAATTTTTGAGGGGAAAAAACCCAAGTCTCCCTCTGTAATCAGCATTTTCCTTCTTAAAACTTTTATAATAACTAGTAACAAACTTAAACTATCTGACATAGAGCAATATAGTGCCAGTACATGATTTCTGTTGTCCAAGTCTTCCTTCTTCCAGGATTATCACTTCTTTCTGTGATCCAGCAGCAGGTTCAAAGATTTGGGATAGGGAAGAGTATTCACTATAACTTTATTTGAAGATAAAAGAAGGGATCATCTAAAATTTCAAGGTAAGTAGCACGTTGTAAAACTGAATTTCAGTGGGAATTATGAGGTTTTCTAACTAAAGGAAAACACTATTTGGCCTAAGCTATTAGAAGGATAAAATTTGATATTCAAAATGGAAATGACAGGCTTCCAAACAGGATGCATAAATTTTAAAATAGCTCAATATCAAGAAGTGTCTGGATAAACAGACTTTATATGATGTTGAACGCTCACTAATTCTAATATCTAGATAAAGTAACCATTAAAAAAAACAAGCACAAGTGAAACCATTCACTATCCTATTCTGAATTTTCATAGGTAATTAAAATAGTTTGGAAGCCAGAGAGAAACACAACAAATGGAGGCCTCAAGTGATCTGTTTCAATGTTATAAGTGAGCTATGAAACTAAATTCTAGACTTCTTAAAGTTAAACTTTCCATTTCTTAAAGAATTTAAATATCTTGGAAAATTAAAAAGACCAAGACGTCAAATAAACTTTCAGAATGGAAAACCAGTACAAAAAAAGGTGACTACATTAAAAACCAAAGTTTCTAAAAAAAGAAAAAACATTTTTTTTTCCATTTTAAAGTCCCAAATCTCTGCTCGCTGTTAAAGTAAAACTGCTCTAACGAGCTATCTGTACTCATCATTTCTAATTTATCTCATCCCTTCTTTTCCTGGACTAATTTCAATCAGGCTTTCTCTTCACTACTCTACTGAAACTGCCCTCATCAGACAACAAAAAATCACCATGGTAGGAAACCAATTCTCAGCTCTCATCTTACTCAATTTATCAGTAACCCTGACATGCCTGAATTCTCATCCTTCTACACATAAACACTTTTGAGACCTGGCTTCTAAGATATCACACTCAGGTTTTCTTCAATCTCACCAGCCACTTATCTTTGTTCCTTTGGTTGGCTCCTCAACCTCATTCTCAACTCGAGCTGAAGTGCCTCAAGAGCAAGCCCTTGTTTCTTCTCTACCTTCACTCACTCTTTGAGAAAATCTCATCTAATCTCTTAATTTAAAAAATACATATGATAACCCAGGATACTATTCAAGTTTATCTCCAGCTCTAAACCTTCTCTTGAACTCAAAATTACCAATTAGCATCTCTACTTGAACGTCTAGTGTTCAAATTAAAATATTCAAGGCTCAATTCTCATTTCCAATCTTTCTCCTACCTCAGTTGTACTCATCTTAGTAAATGGCTCAATTCTCCGGCAGGTGCTTAGGCGAAAAACCTCGGCCAAATCTCAAGCAAATTCTATTAGTGATGCATCCAGTCTCCAATCACTTATCACAACCTCCATAGACATCTTACTTTTACTAGTGCAGTAGTCTCGCAAATGGCTCTCAGTCTCCATTTTCACTCCACTACCTCATTAGAGTCTTTTTTTTTTTTTTTACAAAGAACCAAAATGATCATTTTAACTCATAAAAATTTTATCAGGACCATTAAAACCATACATGATCTAACCACCATATTCCTTCTAATCTTACTCATACCAACAATCCCACTCATTCATTCCATAACAGCCATATTGACCTCAATACTATTCCTCTAACTCACCAAATATGTTCCTATTTCAGGGCTTTTGCACTTGACAAAATCTTCTAAGAAAGGCGAAGGACTAAATCTTTTAAGTTACTCAAATCTTTATGCTCGAATGCTACCAAACATCTCAGAAGCTATCTAAAATACTCTTGGACATTCTCTATTCCCTTACTTTGTTTTTTTTCTAGCAGTATTTGACACATATCGACTTGTTTATTTTGTTTATTTTCTGACTGCAACTAAACTGTAAGCTCTATTAAGAGAGAGACTTTGTCTATTTGGTCCACCTAAACCAGTGCCTGACTCACAAACTTCAATAGACATTGAATGATTGAGTGGATGTATGAATGAATGAATGAATAAATCAAAAAATAAAATAAAACTTTAGTACTTTTCAGTTAATACTTGGCTTGGTTTAGTATTTATCACAATATGTTGAATAACAGAAAACTTTATGACAGGTCTTTTATAGAATATCACATTGATTATTTTCTTACTTTTAATCATTTACTGGACATTTTAATTAATACAAAGTATTTATAACTAAACAGTAATTCAAGAGCTTCACTTACTTTGCCTGACTGCAACCTCTGTATTCTTGAGTCACATACTTTCTTTACAAATAATAAGCTATTTATTTGATTTTTAATAGTGTTGATATCTAAAAACAAACAAATTGATTATGAGTTATAAAGTGGTAAGTGCTATTTATGAAACACTTTAAAATGTACTTACTGTAATTTAACATAATAACCAATGAATAGAACAACTCTTTTATTCAAAGGAGCAATCTGCAATTGTACAGTTAAAATTTAATTAAAATAAAACTATACCAATTTTCTTTACTTTAGGAATAATTACAATAAACATAGCCTCGCACTCAGAGAATAATAATCCCTTACTGTTTAGTATCTGGATTTATTACAGTGAAAACAATTAATAGCATAAAATGACATTTAGGTCAAATTAATTAAGTCTTTATTTTAACATACATATATATCATTAGAGAAGTAAATTATTCTTATGCATAAATTACTTACCATCACCAGCTGTATCTAGAGATCTAAGATACTGTAATTCTTCTGCTGCTTTATCTCTGACTGCTTCTAGCTCCCCAACATTGTCACTCAATTTAATAATGTTCATAAAGGCCTCATAGTTGCAATTAGAATCACGGATCTGAAAACAAAGTTTAAAAAAGGGGTGGGGGATTCATTTATTATTTTATGGGGAAAACAGAATCTTGAGTACGTACTATGTGCCAGCTGCCTTCACTCTAACAGTCCCCATAATAAAACAAACGAAAATTCCTGTAATCATGGCATTTATATTCTTGTAGATTACAACTATAAATAAGATAAAATTACTAAAAATATATCGCATACTAGAAAGTGAGGATGCTTGGTGGTAGAAAGGAAACCATGATGGGTGGAGATGAATCAAAGAGGAATAGAGGAGTAAAGATGAAGGCAGAGGGTAAAACTTGTTACAGTAAGAATTTTGGCTTGTATTCTAAGTAAATGAGGGAGTTACTGGAGCATTTTAAACACAATAGTGGTATTCTCTGATTTAAAATTCAACAGCATCACTCTGGCTGCTACATAACAACACAAAGAAGACAGAGTCAAGAGCAAAAGCAAGAAGGGCAATTAATAACGAAGGGGAAGTACCTTAAAGGCTGTGGAAGCAGTGGGGGTATGGTAAGAAGTAATCAAATTTTGAGTAATTTTGATTACGAACACAGAGCCATAAGAAGCTACTGACAAATTAGAGGTGAGTGTAAAAGAGAAAATGAACTAATAATTACACCAGGATTTTTGGCCTAAACAATGTAAGAATGGAGTTACCATTAAACAAGATGGTGAAAACATGTAGAAAGTAGGGTTTTGCTGGGGGAAGGGATAGGTGAGGAAGGCAGAAAATCAGATGCTTGGTTTTGGCCATGTTAAATTTAAGATCCCATACAAAAGTTCAAACAGAGGTGACAGATGTGAAGCTCTAGGATTCAGGGAAAAGGGCTAGACAGAAATAAACATTTCAAAGTCATTGGTATATAAATTGCATTTAAAACTTGAAGACTAGATGGGAACATTCAGAGAATGAGTACAGCCTAAAAAGAAAAGAAACGCAAGGACGGAGACATAGAATGCTTCCAATGGGGAAAAACACAGAAAAGTCAAAAAAAAGAAAGAAAATGAGGAAAGTGTAGTGTTCTAACAAGCCAACTACAGAAGTGCTTTAACAAGGAAAGTAATGAGCTGTGTTAAATGTTTCCGATAGGTTAAAAAAAGGGTGTGGGTGGGTAAGAACTGACCATTAAATATAGTAATGTTCATCCTCTTGGCCTAGACAACTTCATTACAGGAGTTCAAAAAAGAATAAGGGAGTTCCGGGTCAAGATGGCGGCTTAACAATGTGCACATTTTAGTTCGTCCTCCAGAACAACTACTAAACAACCAGAAACAGTACAAAAGAGCTCTCGGAGCCACAATAGTGACCAGACACACAGCATACCCAGTCTGGACCAGCTGGACCGGCTGCAAGCACACCCCAGAACCGTGAGTTCCCAAAGCTGTGGCGGCCAGCGCCCCTCCCCCACAGGCCGCTTTACAGAGCGGAAAGGAAAGAAAAAATCCGTTACCAGCAGCAGGGATTGGACACAATCAAACACCAATTGTTGAACTAATTAACAAATTCTGACTACTAAAAATAGGCCCCCAGCTTAGGTGAACCTGATCAAAGCAGAGGTTGCTCATTTTTGCCAGTGCCAAGTGGGCAGGATTGACAGAAAAAGGGGGTAAAAAAAAGAAAGAAACAGAGGTTTTGTGGCTGTGTATCTACAAAGGGTTGACTGCCTCTGGATACAGCGGCAGGACTTTGCAGGTTGCAACTGCCCCAGGCATAGGCAGAAGTGAGCTCTTTTGGGGGCTGTGTTAGTTAGATTCAGTTGTCAACTTGGCCAGTTGAGCATACCTAGTCTTGTTGCTGCGGACATAAGCCAACTGTACGTGAACCTCATCTGTTGCCAATTACATCTGCAGTCAGTTAGGAGGCGTGTCTGCTGCAATCAGTGATGTTTGACTTAATTGGCTGGTGCTTAAATGAGAGACTGCAACGTAGCATTGCTAAGCAGCTTGGCATTCCTCATCTCAGCACTTGCAGCTCAGCCCAGGCCCTTGGAGATGGAGAAAGAAATCACCCTGGGGAAAGTTGTTGGAACCCAGGGGCCTGGAGAGAAGACCAGCAGAGACCATCCTGTGCCTTCCACGTAAGAAAAGAACCTCAGTGGAAAGTTAGCTGCCTTTCCTCTGAAAAACCAACAAAATAAATCCCCCTTTATTAAAAGCCAACCCGTCTCTGGTGTGTTGCATTCCAGCAGCTAGCAAACTAGAACAGGGGCTTATCTGGACCTTGTGCCTTCCCCAGGGGAGGGGTGAAGCCCCACCCAGGTAGAATCCCTCCAAAAGGAATTCAGACACCAGGGCTTGGTAATTAGAAGCCATTAAAACCAGCCTACAACCTCTCCTCTGTCTCCACCACGCCCCCAGCTGGGAGAGTCTGCCAAAGTTAAAGGTACCCTGTCATCTTATGCTGGTGGGACGTACAGTCAGACAAGCGCCACATACTGGGCAGGATAAGAAAAACAGAGTCCAGAGACTTCAAAGGAAAGTCTTTCAACCTGCTGGGTCTCACCCTCAGGGAAAACCCACGCAGGTGACTCTTTCTTCCTGATAGGAGGACAGTTTGGTCTGGGAAAATCTGGCTGGGGTCTATAATATCTAAGTAGACCCTCCTAAGTGTGTGTGTGGGGGGAAGGCACCACACAAGCAGGGCAACAAACAAGAACTGAAAATTTCTCCTCTGTTAAACAAAACTTAAGCTAAAGGTCCAGATAAAGCTGAACGGAATGTCAAAGAACAGACAGACAACAAATTCATCCAGCAAGAAAACCCTAGCTAAAAGAAGTGAAAGCAATCTCCAGAATAAACTAATTAAGGTAATTAAATGCCTAGACACCAACAAAAAATAACAAATCACCCTAGGAAAATTGAAGATATGGCCCAGTCAAAGGAACAAAACAACAATTCAAATGAGATACAGGAGCTGAAACAATTAATTCAGAATATACGAACAAACATGGAAAACCTCATCAAAAACCAAATCAATGAATTGAGGGAGGATATAAAGAAGGCAAGGAAAGAACAAAAAGAAGAAACTGAAAGTCTGAAAAAACAAATCACAGAACTTACGGGAATGAAAGACACAGTAGAAGAGATGAAAAAAACAATGGAAACCTACAATGGTAGATTTCAAGAGACAGAACACAGGATTTCTAAACTGGACGGAACATCTGAAATCCGACAAGAAACAGAAACTATAGGAAAAAAAATGGAAAAATATGAGCAGGGACTCAGGGAATTGAAAGACAATATGAAGCGCACGAATACATGTGTTGTGGGTGTCCCAGAAGGAGAACAGAAGGGAAAAGGAGGAGAAAAACTAACGGAGGAAATTATCACTGAAAATTTCTCAACTCTTATTAAAGACTTAAAATTACAGATCCAAGTGCAGCATACCCCAAAGAGAAGAGATCCAAATAGACAATACTCCAAGACATTTAATAATCAGAATGTCAGAGGTCAAAGAGAAAGAGAGGATCTTGAAAGCAGCAAGAGAAAAGCAATCCATCACATACAAGGGAAGCCCAATAAGACTATGTGCAGATCTCAGCAGAAACCATGGAGGCGAGAAGACAGTGGGATAATATATTTAAATTATTAAAAGAGAAAAACTGCCAACCAAGAATTCTATATCCAGCAAAATTGTCCTTCAAAAATGATGGAGAAATTAAAACATTTTCAGACAAAAAATCACTGAGAGAATTTGTGACCAAGAGACCAGCTCTGCAAGAAATACTAAAGGGAGCACTAGAGACAGATAGGAAGACAGAAGAGAGAGGTTGGAGAAGAGTGTAGAAAGGAAGACTATGAGTAAAGGTAAAAAGAAGGAAAATTAGATATGACATATAAAATCCAGAAGGCAAAATAGTAGAAGAAAGTACTACCCATGCACTAATAACACTGAAGGTTAATGGATTAAACTATCCAATCAAAAGACAAGTCTGGCAGAATGGATTAAAAAACAGGACCCATCTATATGCTGTCTCTACTCAAAGGACACGAGGCCAAGGACACAAATGGACATTTACACACCAATGTTTATAGCAGCATTATTAACAATTACCAAGAGATGGAAACAGCCAGAATGATCATCAACAGACAGTTGGCTAAACAAACTGTGATATTTACATAAGATGGAATATTATGCAGCTGTAAGACAGAATGAAGTTATGAAGTATGTAACAACATGAATGGACCTTAAGGACATTATGCTGAGTGTGATTAGCCAGAAACAAAACGACAAATACTGTATGGTCCACTGATATGAACTGACATTAGTGAATAAACTTGGACTATTTCCTTGGTTAACAGTGACCATCAGGAGATAGAAATAGGGTAATATATTGGGTAACTGGAGCTGAGGGATACAGATCGTGCAACAGGACTGAATATAAAAACTCAGAAATGGACAGCACAATATTACCTAACTGTAATACAATTATGTTAAAACACCTAATGAAGCTGCATATGAGAATGACAGAGGGAGGAGGGCTGGGGCATAAATGAAATCACAAAGAAAGATAGATGATAAAGATTGAGATGGTGTAATCTAGGAATGTCTAGAGTGTATAATGATAGTGACCAAATGCACAAATGTAAAAAACGTTTTTACATGAGGAAGAACAAAAGAATGTCATTACTACAGTGTGCTGAAAATAGATGGTACTTAATAGTTTAAAATTTTAACTAATGTGTGAGACTAAAGCAAAAAATGTTTATTTGGTACAAATCTATACTTTGACTAGTGCATCTCCTAATATAACCTATGTAGATAGTTGATTGAACACCTTACGTACATGGAACTTTGTACAGGATATGAGATTTTGTTGGCTTGTCCAGGTGATGCCCTGATGAATCCCAGAGTGATGTGATCAGTGAGTGGAAAAGTATTTGCAAAGTCCCCTTCGGGGAATGGTGAGAACGGGGCAAAACTCAACTTCCCCAAGTTGAATTCTTGATATTCTCACAAGCAGGGTTGGATAAACAAAGCTATAGGCTGAGCCCCCAGTCTTGGGGTTTGTTCATATGAAACTTAATCCCACAGGGGATAGGTTAAGCCTACTTGAAATTAAGCCTAAGAGCATGCAGGCCACGGTGGCTCAGTGGCAGAGTTCTCACCTACCATGCTGGAGACCCGGGTTCGATTCCCAGTGCTGGCTCATGTTAAAAAGTAATAATAATAAATAAAAATTAAAAAAAAAAAATTAAGCCTAAGAGTCACCCCCAAGAGAACCTCTTTTGTTGCTCAGATGTGGCCTCTCTCTCCAGCCAACACAGCAAGCAGACTCACCACCCTACCCCTGTCTACATGGGACATGACTACCAGGGGTGTGGATCTTCCTGGCAGTGTGGGACAGAAATCCCAGAATGAGCTGAGATTCAGCATCAAGGGATTGAGAAAAACCCTAGAATGAGCTGAGACCCAGCATCAAGGGAGTGAGAAAATCTTCTCGACCAAGAAGGGAAGAGGGAAATGAGACAAAGTGTCAATGGCTGAGAGATTCCAAACAGAGTGGAGAGGTTATCCCGGAGGTTATTCTTATGCATTAAGTAGATATCACCTTGTTGTTCAAGATGTAGTGGAGAGGCTGGAGGGAACTGCCTGAAAATGTAGAGCTGTGTTCCAGTAGCCATGTTTCTTGATGATGATTGTATAATGATACAGCTTTCACAATGTGACTGTGTGATTGTGAAAACCTTGTGTCTGATGCTCCTTTTATCTACCTTGTCAACAGATGAGAGGAACATATGGAATAAAAATAAATAATAGGGGGAACAAATGTTAAAACAGATTTAGTTTGAAATGCTAGTGATCAATGAAAGGGATCAGTAAGGGGTATGGCCTATAAAATTTTTTTTTTCTGTTTGTTATATTTTTCTGTTGTCTTTTTATTTCTTTTTCTGAATTGATGCTAATGTTCTGGGAAATGATCATGATGATGAATATGCAACTATGTGATGATATTGTGAATTGCTGAGTTGTATGCATTGGGAATGTTTGTTTCTTGTAATTTTTTTAATTAATAAAAAATTTAAAAAAAAAACCTAGACCAGTGACCCTGCTCATGCTGCAGGTAACTGACATTCTCAACAAAACAGAAGGAAAAAAACTAACAAACAAGAACAGAAAAAAGAAGTGTATTGACTCCTATGCCCCTGTAGATTCTGGTGTAAGACCAGATACCGCTGCTGCAGAGAACTCTAAAACCAAGCAATCTTCTCTAGGCCCTCAGGCATGTTCCAGAACAAACAACACAAGTACAAGATAGGAAAAAAATCAGTGAAAAGAAAGAAAAGTTGTTAGCATGATGCCAGAAGCTGCTAGTACGAAAAGGGTTGGAACTTGGATCTGTTCTGACCCCTCAGGGATCTGTCAAGTCAGGAATGCCCACACATAGAAGAAAGAAAGCAAACAGTCAAAGAAGGTGCAATCGCTCTGTAGCTCATGGTGTATGCTGGTGGGAGGTCTATAGCTGCTGGAGTTGAGTGTGCCAAAATTCAGGCCAACTTCTGGGCTGTTTCCTCAGGGATCACCCAGAAGACTAAGAGTAAGTCTGTCTTACAAATGGTGATCTCTCAGCAGCTTCTTACTTCCTGCAGGCATACTGTAACTGCTATAGATTTCCATTTTGTTTCCAAGGTTACCAGAGAGTTAATCACGATCTAATTTCAAGGTTGTTTATTATTCTAATGGAAGGAGAATTTGCAAAACTTCCTAATTCATATTATATGATTACTAAATTATTTAAGTTGAAATATGATATATATGTGATAAATGTAATTTACACATACATAGTGTGTATGTATGCATGTGTGCATTTTATTTCCATCAACTTTGTTGAGATTGCTTAGAAATTTTATTGCCTATACTTTTTTTTAGCTTAACTTTTTCCCTACACTTTCATTTGTTTTTCCCCCCTTTGTGCCTTTTAGGTTATTGATTGGTATTTGATTACTTATCATCCACCTCTAGTGAGATTTAATTTATGCTTTTTATTAATATTCTTTGAAATGCCAAATTTGTAGATATGCTTAAACTTACTTTGTTGCCTTCACTCCAACTTACATAAAGAAATAAGAGCATTTATTTCTTTTTGCTTCATTCTTTGTGCTCTAAGTAAGTCATTAATGCTGATAAAAAAAGAATAAGGAAAGAGAAAGCAGACATTCTTTTTTTAAAACTTTGTTGTAAAAACAGTAGGAAACAGTATGATAGTGTGGAAAGCAAGATCAGAGTTTTTTTGGGTTTTTTTTGTTTTTAAAGATGGGAGAATTATAATAGCACATTTGAATGCTGATGAGAATAATCTTACAGAAAGACAAAAACCAATGATAAGAAGGTGGGAAAATGACAAAACAATAGTCTGGAGTTGTCTAGAAGGGATGCAATACGGTACACTAGTAAAGGAGTCATGTTAGCTAGAAACATGTATATTTCATCCATGATAACAGGAGAATATGTAGGATATATAGGTATGCAAGTAATCAATAGATGTGATGAAAAGACCTTAGGAAAAATTTTGATGACCTCAAATTTTTCAGTGGAGTAGTAAGCAAAATTGTCAGCTCAGACTGAGGAGGGGGAAAGACGTACTTGGTTAAAGTGGCAGAAGTATCAAAGACTTGTTTACAAGAATGGGAGCAAAAACAGAAAAGGCAAATACAATAAGATTATACCTGATATTAGCAATCACTAATTTAAAATGAGATCAGTGTTGGTTTGTTTTTTTCTCCAGGCACATTAAGGTGCTTAAGAATAGGAATGGAGCAGACGATTAACTGAATTTAACCAGAACTGTGGTTTTACCAAACAAATGAGGGGAAAGTAAGTTGAAGGTGTTTGGAAGGGAGTAATCATTATAACTCTCAAAATTAAATCTAAGTAAAACTAACTAAAGCAGGAAGGGGCACAGTAAACAGGTACTAAAGTTTAGATATTGTCCATTCTTAGCAAGGATTATGTAGAATCAAAACTTTGAAAAGTAAACTCCTGGTAAATTTCCATATAAAATAAATTTATATAAATATATGTAAATTTACATGCAAATTGTATATATATGTAAATATACTTATGTACTTATTCAAGCAAGCAAAAAATTCATTTAAAGTTCCATTTCTAGAGATTAGGGAGAGGAACAAAATTTACTGAACTAAGTTTCAGTGACACAAGGCGTAGTATCAACAGTCCAATATACATGTAACTGGAGTCCTAAAATAAGAAAACAGAGAGAACAATAACTTGCAAAGCAAAATATTGCAGAGAATACACACTGTGATATTTTCTTAAAACCATACCTAATCATAATCAAATTACTGAAAATAAAAGAAAACAAAAAATCTTAAAAGCATCTAGCAGGGGGAGAAAAGATGTTACATGTAAAGGGGATCAATAATATCAATGCAGCTAATTGGCATTACAGACAATGAAGGCCAGAAAATAATGCCAACACTTCTGAACAAGTTGAAAGAAAAAAACCCATCAAACAAGAATTCTATAGTCAATAAAAGTATCCTTGAAAATTTACAATGAAATAAAGATATTTTCAGATAACAAAAAGCTGAGAGAATTTGTTTCTAGCAAACCTATAATACAATGAATAGTAAAGGAAGTTCATCAGAATGAAGGAGAATCAGAAGAGGAAATTTATCTATAAGAAGAAATGATGAACATGGAAAATAGTGTGTGAGGTAAGTATAAAAGACTTATTCTACTTCTAGTTTCGATAGAAGACTGCGACTGATGTGAAATAGCGTAATGCTGCACTGTGTGTTATATAATGCATATAAATGTAAAATATATGATAAAGCACAAATGATAGGGGGTAGTTAAATTATCCTGCTGCAAGGATTTTTACATTTTACATAAAGTGGTAAAGTACTACCTATAAATTAACAGTAAGTGAAGGAGGCACATCCTAAACCCTAGAGTAAACAGTAAAATAATGATAAGAATAGCAAAGTTCAGCTCAAAAGCCATTTGAGTAATTAATTAAAATGGAACATTAAAAACTACTAAGTTAACTCAAAAGAAAACAAGAAAGAAGAGTGAAGAACACAAAAAACGTTTTAATAGAAAACAAGTAGTAAAATGATAGACCCAATCATATCAATAATACATAAATGTAAATGGATCTAATACCCCCATTTAAAAAGCAGATTAGACCAAATGAAAAAATGAAACCCAATATACTAAAAACTGAAAAACAGGCCTGAGAGAAATTAAAGACTTAAATAAAAAGAGAAAGATACCAAGTTCCAGAATTGAAAGAGTCAATATTGTTAAGCTGTCCATTCTTCCCAAATTAATCTACAGATTCAATGCAATCACATAAAAATCCCAACAGGTTTTTAGTACAAATCAAAGTTAAGATTTACATGAAAAACAAAAGGACCTTGAATATCCAAAACAGCCTGGGAAAAAAAACGTTTTAAAGGATTCAGATTATTTGATTTCACTGTTTACTATAAAGCTACAATAATCAAGACAATGGAATCTTCATCATCAATAGGTCAGTGGAAAAGAATATAACGTGCAAAATTAGACCCAATGAGATTACAGTAAACTAATTTTTCATTAAGGTACTAAAGGAATTAATGCTATGGTGAAGGTAAGTCTTTTCAACAAATCATGCAAGAATAACTAGATATCCATATAGGAAAAAAAAAAATGAACTTCAACCCCCATCTCATTCTACACATAAAAATTTGAAATGAATCACATACCAAAATACAAAAGTTAAAATTATACCACTTCTAAAGGAAGAAAAAATATGGAACTGTTAAACTTTACCACTGGGGAAATACCTGATACTGTGTCGAACTTTCAGGATACCCAAATTAATAGGTCCCTGGTCTTGAGGCCTGCTCTTGTGAAGCTGAGAAGCTTAGGTACAGGCTACACAGGTATGCCTAAGAGTAACTTTCGGAGGACCTCTTTTGTTGCTCAGATGTGGCCTCTCTCTCTCTCTCTAAACCCAACACTACAAGTGCAACTACTGCTCTCCCTTCTAGACGGGACATGACATGCGGGGATCAAAGCTGAAATGCAGAGGGGTCAGCCTCTCCAGAACATCAACTACTTCCATCCCCATTATCATCGACAGCCCCTTCCATCATTCCATCATGAAAATGTTAGAATGGACATAGCCCAAATACCTCTAAAGAGTGGGAGAAAGATCAAAAGTGATGGTGGAGTTATACAGAAAAGGTAGGGTTTAACAAATGCGTCTGATTGCTGAATCATTAAGTTGATATTTCTTTTAGTATCCAGTATCCTAAAGCAGTTAGAATTAAAAACTTAAAATATTTACAACTGTAACCCATACCAAAACCTGAAATCTTTTCTACAACTACTTGTTGTGATGTGCTTTGAAATGGATTGTTTTTTTGTATATATGCTATTTTTCACAACAAAGAAAAATAAAAGTTGATTCTGATGATTAAAAAAAAATTATACCACTTCTAAAAGTTCACATGGGAGAAAACACCACAACTTCTAGTACACAAAGATTTCTAAGAAGGATATAAAAAGCACTGACTATAAAAAGGAAAACATGAAAGACAAAATAGACTTCATCAAAATTTTAAAGTTCTGCTCAAAAGATACCAACAAAAAAAAAAGGAAACAACAAGCCACAGACTAGAGGGAAATAGCTGTGAAACATTTGTTTGAGAAAGGATGTATTCAGAATAGGTGTAGAACTCTTACAGATAAATAACAAAAATGATAAACAATAGATGGGTCATACATTTGGCCCATATAAATATAATAAGATCTTTAATATCATCAATCATTAGGGAAATATAGGTTGAACCCAACAAAATACCTTATAATACCCATTAGAGTAATTACAGTTGCAATTATTTATCCGAAAGAAATGAAAACACATACCCATAGAAAGATTTGTACAAACCGTTTACAGCTCCATTTTTTCACAATAGCTGAAAAATGAAATCCCTAATGTTTATCAGTAGAGAACTAGATAAACAATTTGTACTATATTCATAAAAAAATAATACTCTCAGCCAAAAAAATAATAAAACTGGTGATAAACGCAACACAGGTAATTTTCAAAAATAATATGCTCAGCAAAACAAGTCAGACACAAAGGAGTACATACCCTTTCACTTCATTTATAAGAAGTTTAAGAATGGGCGAAACTAATTTATGATGATAGAAATCAGGAGAGGAGTTGCCTACAGGAAGGGGGTGGGTACAAAACTGAACTTTGGAGATGATGGAAGGATTCTGTATCTTGACTACTCTGGTGCTTAAATGTATATATTATAAAAATTCACTTAATTGTAGCATTAGGATCAATCATTTCACTTTTTAAAATTTTACCATGACATTAAAAGCAAAAGAAGCAGAAGATAAGAGATCCAATTTTTCTAATACCCTTATGAAACAATTCAATTACATTTCATTTATCCACTGTAGTTGGAAGTAACAATGTGAACCAATTAGGTATTATCTAGTCCTCAGTCAGAGACAGGACAATATTGACTCATTAGTCTTAAAAAGAAGTAAGACATATATTTAGAGATGAGCAATGCAATTCTATCCACAATATTTTTAAAAACAACCCAAGTATCATACAACAGTATTATTAGCCCAACTATGGGGAAAACAGGTAAAAATATGGTAAACTGAATTATTATTAGAGATTTTTAAGACACTCAAAATGTTTTCACCATATAATTACACAATTAATACATGCTCAGCAAAAGGAAACTGAAAAATACAGAATATTGGAAATAGGAATAAAAATAATTCCTAATCCCAGGAGCAAGAGGTAGCCATAGTTACAATTCTGGCAAACATGCTTCCTTTTATGTACTACAGTGAAGAATACACAGTTTTGCATCCTGATTATTTAAAGTTAATATACTATTATTCATTTCTTTGAGTTACTAAAAAATTCTTTTAGTATAAATTACCTATATTTTATTACTTAAATGTTTTTCAATTCTACCTGTGCTTCCCTTCTTAAAAAAATTATTCTATTACACACCCCATACTCAAAGTGCAAAAATAAACCAAAAGTAAAAACTGCCATAATCCTACATCTCCTTCCCATTTCAGTATATATCTTATTAAAAAAATCATTCATAAATATGATCGTTTCTACATTTTTAATAAAGAATGGAATTATATATCCACATATGCATCATATTTATCTCTTTCACATAAAAAACATATCATGAACATCTTTTAATATTCAAAAGGATGTATTACATCATTGTTTCTAATGGCTGATAGTATTCTATTGTACCAATATGTCTTAAACTTGCCTTAAACTAACCTCTAGGTAGGACATTTAAGTTGCTTTCACTTTTTCACCACTAAAAGCAATATCCTATGAATGGCCTTAAATACAGATTATTATAAACCTGCTCATTACCACTTAAGAAGACATTCTTAGGAGTAGGATTCCTAAACACAGGATATATATATTTGCTAAGTTTTTGATAGAGCTTAGAAGAACTTTAAACAAGTCAAAAAAAGAAAAGAAGAATGATGTTCCATGATCTCCATGAAAAGCTCTAAGAATATAAAAATGTATAAGACAATATCTGCTTACAGGTAAGCTGCAGTCTAGTGGGAGAGAAAAATGTTGAAATAACAGTAACAACAAAAACAAAATCCTGGGATAACTGATGACCGCTATGGAGAAAAAAGTAATTTCTTTTTGGGAAGGACTTTGGGAAGTATTTCCGTTGGGAATATACACTTTTAGATCTTTGGTATATATTTTTAGATCTTTGACTTGTTTTCTTGAAATAAAACAACCACAGAAAAGAAAATCCATATACAAGAAAACGAGTCAAAGATCTAAAAGTATATACCAAAGTATTCCCAATAGGAAGCTCATTTACAATTTTTTTGTTACTGTGAATTTACTGAAGAAAAGCTATATATTGAGAAAAGAAAAAGATAAAGTTGGCAAACTCAGTAATCACTAACCCTTGAATATGTCTGATGGAGAGAACTGTGATTGAGTCATCTGCTTACAGAAAGACTAATGAACTACACAAAACACGCCTCTGATTCTCAGTCTAGTGCCCTTCCTATATATTTTCCCCCATCACAGAGTATAAAATACGAAGTCTGTCACTATTTAAGGAGCTGTGGTCCCAAGTTATATTTAAAACCAAACAGTAGTTTTTACAAACACCCGTCGTCTATTCAAACAGGGGGTGGAAATAACCTTTTTTAATATAAATGGTAGCAGAAACATACTTGTAAGAAATACTAACTTTATTAACAAACTTCCTAAATAAATTTGACTAGCATATCCAACATATTTTTTTCTTTGCATGGGCAGGCATTGGGAATTGAACCCAGGTCTCCAGCATGGCGGGCAAGAACTCTGCCTGCTGAGCCACTGTGGCCTGCCCCATATCCAACATTTTAGAAATATTGAAAACATAAGGACTATCTTTATAAACACCTTTTCTTAATTTCTTTAATACATTTTTGCTTAATTATTCTGATCTCCAAATTGTGTTTTCCTATTTATAAAACTGTTTAGAAAGCAGAGACGTAATTTTAAAAAGTACTTACCATCCATATGAAATATTGATTAATATAATCAGGATCACTGAGTTGATTTATTAATGGAAGAAGAATTCCTCGTGCAAGGATTTCCTGGAAAAAGATTTAAAATATTTTAATCTAATATCTTCTCAAATTCACAACATTTGCTAACACAATGATGTTGCTTAACAAAACTAAATGAGAGATGTGAAAGTCAAACTTGATAACCGAGATAATCTTATAAAAAGATGAGCTGCTATTTGCATGCTATAGGCTATATTTAATAGGAGAATATCAACAGTACCATAGCAACACCAGGGGTAAACAATGGGAGGAGGGATAAGGTTTATGGGGAGGTCTAAATTTTCTATTTGGTGAGGGTATGTTTATTGATATCTTTCTCTTGGGAACAATGAAATTATCTAAAATTGAGAGTGTTGATGGACTGTTGATTTTGGACATTATACATGATACCCAATGAAAAGAGGTGGCTGAAGAATGCACTGACTGAGTAGATAGGCAAACGATGGCGTAGACATATAATCGAATATTGTGCTGTTTCACAAAGGAATGAAGTTGTGAGGAAGGCAACATTGTGAATGAACCTGTGGGACGTTTGGTGAGGCAAAATAAGCCAGAAAGAAAAGAGCAAATATTGTATGTTCTCATTTCAAAAATATTTACAAGAGGGGCCTAGATTATAAATTCTTGCAGCAGTCAGATTTAGTCTGGAGCAGTAATAGTGTCTCCGGATTTTGAGAGGTTGTTTTATATATGGATAACCTGGCATTTAGAGATGAGAACAAGCCAATCAGGTCAGGATTAAGGTAACTCAAAATACAGGGATAAGGAAGACACTGTCCAGATTTTAGAACCTCATCGACTGTTTCAGACCAAATGAAGAAAGGTTTATTTTGTCTAGAACCTTATTTTATGTGGCCATAATCTAACTCAACTTGTGTGGCTGGAGTATTTAAACAATCCAAATACAGAGAGCCCAGAACAAGAATGAAGGCCCTTAATTCTGCGTAACTTAATGTAACGCTTGGGTACAACCAGAGCATATTAAGTAGGGAATCAGAAAGTACTGGCAAAGTTCCTTGAGGGATGGGAGAGAAATTATGGAACTATTAAACTTGATCACTGGGGAAACCCCGAAACTGTGTTAAACATTAGGGATACCCAAATCAATACGTCAAGCCCTTGATCTTGAAGCTTGCTGTTGTGAAGCTTATGTATGTAGTGGAGAAACTTAGCTTACCTATAGGCATGCTAAAGAGTTACTTTTGGAGGACCTCTTTTGTTGCTCAGATGTGGCCTCTTTCTCTCTAAGCCTAACTCTACAAGTGAAACTACTGCTCCCCGCCCCAAGGTCACACATGACATCTAGGGGTGAAAGTCTTCCAGGCAGCATTGGAAATGACTCCCAGGAATGAGCCTGGCCCTGGCACCATGGGATCAACAACACCATCTTGACCAAAAGGGGGGTAAAGAAGTGTAACAAATAAGGTATCAGTGACTAAGAGAGTTCAAATACAGTCTAGGGGCTACTCTGGAGGTCACTCTTATGCACGCTTCATAGCTGGCCAAAACCAACCAAAACAATTCCTGCCAATTCTAAACCACACCTAGGGCATTATATAAGATTCTACAAATGTTCCATGCTCTACGGTAACTTTCAGACACCTACAATCTCCAGATGGGTCCCCAGATCAGACAAATGCTGAAATGCAGAGGGGCCAGCTTCTCCAGAACATCAACTAGTTCCATATATCAGCATGAAAAACTTAGACTGGGCATAGCCCAAATACCTCTAAAGAGTGGGAAAAAGATCAAAGGTGATGGTGGAGTTGTACAGAGAAGGGAGGGTTTAACAAATGAGTATGATCACTGAATCATTAAATTGATAAATGATTAAATTTCTTTTAGTGTCCAGTATCTTAGAGCAGTTAGAATTAAAAACCTAAAATTGTGCAGTTGTAACCCACACAAAAATCTGAAATATATTCTACAACTAACTGTTGTGATGTGCTTTGAAATTTATGGCTGTTTGGTATTTATGTTATTTTTCACAAAAAGAAAAAAAAAGTTGATTGTGATGATAAATACACAGCTATATGATGATACTGTGACTATATACTTTGGATGATTATATGATACATGAAAATATATCAACAAAAAATATACAATTAAAAAAAAGATCAAAGTAGAAGGTGGATAAAAGAGAAGACAGGATTTAACAAATGAGTATGACTCCTTAATCATTATACTGATATTTCTTTTAGTTTCCAGTGTCTCAGAACAGCCAGAAGGAAAAACCTAAAATTGTAGAACTGTAACCCATACCAAACTCTGAAATCTGTTCTATAGCTAATTGTTGTGGTGTGCTTTGAAATATATTGCTTTTTTGTATATATGTTATTTTTCACAATATGTTTATTTTCACAATAAAAAAACTTTAAAAAAAAGACAAGATACTAGACAGCAGTTAAAATAAGTGAGATAAAGTTATTTATACCAACGTGGATACATCTCCATAATGACAAAGCTGAATGAAAAAAAGCTCATCAGTATTTATGTCACTTTTTAACAAGTAAAAATATATAGAACCATAGATGTTTACAAATTAATATATCTACAAAAGTATAAAAACAGAGAGTTGCTACACTAAGGGAGGAAAAAGGGCAACTTACATAAATCTTTATTTAAAAATTTATTAAATCTGGGTAAAAAAAAATCTGGGCGGCTGGTGCATATTACTGGCTTAACAGTAAACGACAGAAGTAAAATAATAAATACGTTAACGCAACATATTCAACATTTTCTTAAATACGCCTTCATATTGTTTGTGCTCCTCCCTATTAAAATTCTACCTTTCCGTCCATGACTGACTACAGAATCAATTCTCCTATTAAATAAATAATCATTCTAGATAAACAGTGATTCATACCTTCATATCCTGTATTTATGGCACTATTACTTAGAATTCTTTTTGTGACTGCACATCTTATACTTTTTAATAGAGTACAACTATTTAGGAACACTTTCTACTGAAAAGAGATTGGTCAATTGTTCTATTGATTTACCTAACTTCGAAAATATTAACGCTCCATCTTCTCAAAATCATTAACTTAAACACTGCAGGCATTTGATAAATGTTAAATGGAAATAAAGAAATTTAACAATTTAGTGCTGATTCTATTATACAATGTTTCCACCTGGTATTATTCTCTATTCTTTGATGCGTGTGTTATCTGAATGTATGAAACATCACTTGTTAAGACTACTGGAGAGGCTGAATAACAATGAGCTTATTAACAGGATGTTTCTAAGTAAAGAAGCAGTTCATTTATTCCATGTGTCCAGATCTCTAATTTATCTGGGCCATTTTCTGATTGAATTTCATAGAAAATGGCCTTCACTTTATTCTTCTTTTGGAGGACTATTTTATACAAATCCAACTTATATAAACCGTAAAAGTCTCTTAAATATTACTTCATAATAAATTAATATTTCCAGGGGGCACTACTAGAGGATCCAGTAATTTTTTTGAAATGTCTTCTGATGAAACTTTTTATTCCCAAAGATAAGGAATTGCCTGCTCATTCAAGGTTAGAAACTTTAGTGTCTAACTTCTTAAAAATTGTATTTATTTATATAATTTCTTCCTTCAAAATTATGTCTCTAAAAGAGGGAAAATTCAACTTCCCCAAGTTGAATTCTTGATATTCTCACAAGCAGAAGGGGCAATCAAAGCTACAGGCTGAGCCCCCAATCTTGGAGTTTGTTCATATGAAACTTAACCCCACAAAGGATAGGTCAAGTTTACTTAAAATTTAGGCCTAAGAGTCACCCCCAAGAGAGCCTCTTTTGTTGCTCAGATGTGGCCTCTCTCTCCAGCCCACACAACAAGCAATCTCACCACCCTCCCCCTGTCTACGTGGGACATGACTCCCAGGGGTGTGAACTTTTCTGGCAACGTGGGACAGAGATCCTGGAATGAGCCGAGACTAAGAATCAAGGGATTGAGAAAATCCCTATAATGAGCTGAGACTCAACATCAGGGGACTGAGAAAATCTTCTCGACCAGAAGGGGGAAGAGTGAAATGAGACAAAATAAGTGTCAATGGCTGAGAGATTCCAAACAGAGTCAAGAGGTTATCCTGGAGGTTACTCTTACGCATTAAATAGATATCACCTTGTTAGTCAAGATGTAGTGGAGAGGGTGGAGGGAATTGCCTGAAAATGTGGAGCTGTGTTCCAGCAGCCATGTTCCTTGAAGATGACTGTATAATGATATAGCTTTCACAATGTGACTACGTGATTGTGAAAACCTTGTGTCTGATGCTCCTTTTATCTACCTTGTCAACAGACGAGTAGAACATATGGAATAAAGATGAATAATAGGGAAAACAAATGTTAAAATAAATTTAGAGTGAAATGCTGGTGATCGGTGAGGGGGGAGGGGTATATATGTATGATTTTTTTCTGTTTTTTTAATTTCTTTTTCTGAATAGAGGCAAATGTTCCAAGAAATTATCATGATGATGAATATGCAACTATGTGATGATACTGTAAATTACTGATTATACATGTAGAGTGGAATGATCAAAAATTATGTCTCTAGCCCCACATGCTCAAATGAAAAGCTATACTTTGTAAGGAGAAAATTCACACAAAAAATGTTTTTCCCATGTTTCTTTTCAAAATGAGAAAAGGAAAAAAAACACATGGGAAAGAGTTTAAAGTAATTTTAGTGTCTCTTATTAGTTAATATAACTTGTCAATCTGGGTTAGAAAACTACTTAGATTTCCTAATATGTGTCATAAAAGAGGTTTGGTTAGTAAGGGCTAATCATATGACACAATTTTCCTACATAGGACCTAGTGAGAGTTCAAAATACTCTGACATAAGTAGACATTTCCATGTAATGCCTACTTAAGATTCCCAAATTTCTAGAAGACAACACCAGGTGTCAAAAATAGAGGCCTAAAAGATATAAAGTCATCTTTAAATTAATAAAAGACAGGGAAAGAAAATGGAGGCAATTAACTAGCAATTAACTCAGTCAAATAATCTGATCTGTACAACATGTACAAAAATAGGAAAGAAGAAGTACTGTCAATATACGTGAAAAGTAAACTGAACTCAAGTGTACTGTTATTAAACAATAACACATGAACATAAGGCACATCTCCAGAACTGGCACCTATTTTGTTGGAAGAAAGACTAAAGAGAACATAAGCTTTCATTTTTAGGAAACTTGGAAACTTTCATCTCCCATTCAACCAGGATAAGGCCTTATATAGCTAAAAGCATTTCTCAATCATAACCAATAGCCAAGGGCAAATGTTAGTCCTCTACATCAGCACATGGAATTTACTCCAAAAACCTATAGCCAGAAAACAGAGTCCAAGACTACTGTTCTCATCCAATTTACTCATTTTCCAATTACAAGAGGCAGAATCTTAACTATCCAGATTTTGAAAGTCTCTGTCCACAAGATTTATTTTTAGCTAGCCCATTTAAGTAAAGTTATATTGAAGAAAATTTAAAACCAAATTAAATTTGGTTCTAACCACCATCATTAGAACCAAAAATCTAAGCACCTAACTCTAAGTGAAGCAGTTCTCAAATTGTTGTCTAGAGACCTGTGGGAGGGGGAGGGAGTAGGACGTCTGCATCCAAACCATCCTCATAATATTACTACAAAATTATTTACCTTTTTAATTTTATTGGCCATTCTCTCATAAGCATACAATGAAGTTCTTAGGAGTTATATGACATGTAATGATGTCATTGCTCTATCAGCTAAGGGAATAAATGCTTATGTATTCTTATGTTTTAAAAATTACTTTTACTTTTTAATATAGCAAATATTGACAGATAAAATCCACGTATACAGAAGCTCTTTGGAATTCTCAATAATTTTTCAGAGTGTAACAGACCCAAGACCAAAAATTTTGTAAAACACCATTCTAAGTTTCTTTATAGCCATGATCTGGAATGACTTAGGCTTACCCTGACAAAGTATCGTATGCTCTTGTTCTGGAAATCTCCAGGAGGTAGCAATAAATATAATAAGACCTCACACAAATCCCTTAAGAACCCTAGAAATAGAAAAGGTAGATATAATGACATCAGAAATATAAAAATCACCAAAATCACCACTCTCATAAAAAACACATGAATGAAGGGAAAAATAAGCAGTTTCCTGTTTAAACCAATTTATTTAAGGGATTAGCAAATATCAGTATTCATTAAAAATTCCTGCATTTTTCTTCAAATAGTAACTCTTCATTAATTAAACCAATATTTTAAAATTCTGCTCAATTGTAACCAATTATCTTCATCATATGAGAAACTTCAATTACAAGTTTGTTTTATTCTAAAACATAGTTTTAGCTGTAGCACATCTCATAAGTTTCTGTCACAAATTATCTTTGCATACTTAACAGTTATTTGCACACTTAAAAATAAACTTGCGATTCTTCTTTCAAGAAAGAACCTCCACTATAGTGTTTGGCAGGAAATAACAAAAGAAAAAGAATATGCTGTTCTATTCTACTGACTTAAGAGAGCTCAATTCACATCAGATGCTGCATGTCATTATATCCATTTCTTATATTTAGTTATTTCACATCAATGCTAATGAATGGCAATTAAAACCTAAATTGTACAACAAATAATTAAGGAAAAGGAAAAAAAGAAAAGCAAAGGAAAGGTAGAAAACACTTGAGCACATTTTCAAAATCTAAAAGAATTTCCACACTATATTTCCATAATGTGTACACACACACTAATGGTATATATTAATTGTATATATGTACATTAATAATTCATAAGAATACAATTATATATGATTCTGTTAATCAAAAATGTGTCAAGTAGCAAGGAACTCTTAACTATTGCAAAACTGGGGAAATATGACATTCTCAGCTAGAACTTATCTAGTCTAACCTCACACAAAGAAAAGAACATTAAAATTTTATTTGAAATCACTGTAGTCATTTGCTCAGAAAATATTAAGGCAACAAGTATAGTCTTGAAGAAGAAATAATAAATTCAAAGAGAAGATAAATTAGTGTAGTATAGATAAAAAATGTAAACTTTCAATTATAAAATGTTCATGTACTTGATACATTTTTTAAAAGATTAATTTTTAAAGATGACCTTAAAAAGGAAAAAGTAATCTGCAAATCACTTATGAAAGTTACAAAATAAAATAAAATGAAATGAACTGTAGCAGTTTACTATGCTATTTTTCTTTTGTGAGAATAATTTCACCTTTATGTTTTACCCTTAGATTTGTGTACTGGCTTTGCTAACTTGTTTTTAAACGATATGGATAGCAGCTGTTTCAAAAATTAAATTGAAAAAAAACCTTCTTCATCTTTGGGAGAAGTGCAGACTAGATCACGGCAAACTTCCTTCTCCATTTCAACTTCAACTTCAAAGAAGGTATCTACAAGATCTTCTGCTGAACCTGGACAAAAGGAGGAGCCATTCAAGTACACAGAATGATACAGGAAAATGGATTCTTAAATTCAATCTTCAAATGGAGTAAAAGTATTACCTTTTACTTGATCATCTTTCTCTGTTATTTTCTGCTGAGCTTTTCTGAATACTCGAAGATGTGTGCCAAAGTCATCTACAATGCGTGTAGTAAAATAAGGTTGCCAGTCTATTTCTTTCGACCTTACAGAAAACAAATTACATAAAAGCATTATAAAAATGCTTTTTATCAAAAAGCACAAATTCATTTTAATTACTGACAGACAACATGGCTAGCAGAAACTGCAAATCTATTTAAACCAAGGTTTTGTTCATTAATTACTATTATAGGTTAGCCCTCAGTTTTACAAGACCCAAGGTATGGAAAGTCTACTTCACTAAGTCTTCTTACAATATTACTTGAAGTATTTTATGTGCCAAAGCTTAAAAGTACTATTTAAATGCTTAAAGTACATAGAAAAAAAATTTTCTCCAGTTAAATTTGAAATAAGTCTAACAACAGCTGTATCATGAGAATTTCTTAGTCCAGAGATTAGAATATGTTAGGGATTCAAAATTCCTTCGCTTGCTTTTAAGACTGTGTGGGTTATTTCTCAGTTCCTTCTGAACCCTTTCTAAATTCTCCACATTCTTCTTCTTACTTATATAGCCCAAGTTCTAACTCAAATACTTCTAGTAGAGTGAGTCTGGATGATTTCTGTTCGTATACACCAGCACTTAAAAACTCAACCATTATAAATAAAGTCACACAGAAATGATTTAAATAAAAATGTAAAATAACACACATATAAAAGCTTGTCAAATCCCCATAAAATGGTGATTACTAATTTTATGAAGTTATTTAGTACTCTATCCCAAATACAACAGGCCTCAAGAAACATAAAATAGCACACTTTCTGCTAATTCAGTATAACAGTGAAATAAATACCACAGATAATCCAAAAGCAATTAACATTCCTCCCTGATAATTAAAAATAAATATTTTCAATACAATTTTTCTTAAATTAGCACTAAATTAATGCATTTGGTAAGGATAACAACAAGTAGATGACAAAGAGTCTATTTATGAAGATGCTGAGAAATGGGGAGCTGAAAAAGAACACCATAATTTATTATGCTACTCATACATGTATATAAAGCAATTAGTGAAAAACCTGTCGATATTACTGTCTTTTTTTTTTTTGAGGGAAAACTTAATGGGGTGAGTGGCAATGAGAAATAAAAATGTAACTTATTAACACTCATGCAGTAATTTTTTTAATGCACAACTATGAATGTGCAGTATCCATGAAAAGAAGCACACAAACACAATACAAATTAATATCATAAAGGTAATCTAAACTCAGGGAACTGAGGAAGAATTAACTTATTTAGAATAAAAGAGTCATGCATATAAGTATATACTGAACTTGGCAACAATGGTCAGCCTCAACCTAAACTAAAGCAAAAACTTCAATTTTTTAGCCTCTAGTCTTTTTATTTGTTATTTTATAAAAATTCATAATCTAGGGAGAATGCCAAGATGGCGGCTTAGTGAGGTGTGGGATTTAGTTCGCCCTCTAGAGCAGCTACTAAATAGCTAGGAACAGTACTGAACAACTGCTGTGGCCACGTCAGTGACTGGACACACACAGTGTACCCCAGTCTGGATCAGCTGGACCGGCTGCAAGCATACCCAGAAACATGAGTTTCCCCATGCTGTGGTGACCAGTGCCCCTCTACCACAGGCTGCTTCCCAGAGGGGAAAGTAAAGGGCCTTTACTAGCAGCAAGGGGCTGAGTGAAACTAAGCTCAACTGCGGAATTAATTCACAAATTCTGACTACTAAAAATAGGCTCCCAGCTCAGCTGAACCTCGAGTCAAAGTGGAAGTTGCCGGATTTGACCTGGTGCAGAGAGGGCGGGGCTGATGGAAAAAGAAAAAAAGAAACAAGTTTTTTGGATCAGATAGCACCTAATACTTGAAAGGGCCTGGGCCTTGAAGGAAAGGAGGGGGGCACACAGGACCTGAAGATACACAAAACAAACCAGCTTAAGTTTTTGATTGGCAAAACCTAGGAACGGCGGTCCTGTTCTGAAAAGGAATTTTTTCTTTCTTTTTTGTGGCTGTGTTTCTATGGGTTGACTGCCTTAGGATACAGCAGCAAGTCTTCTCAGGCTTCAACTGCCCCAGGCATAGGCAGAATGAAGCTTGTTTCAGAGCTTGTCTGGAGCCTGTGTCTTCCCCAGGAGAGGGATAGGGCCCAGCTCAGGTGGATTCCCTCCCTCAAGGAATTCAGACCCCAGAGTCTGGAAAAGTAAAAGGATTAAAGTCAGCCTACAACCTCTCCTCTGTCTCAAACACACCCCCATCAGGGAGAGTCTGCTAAAGTTAAAGATACAACATCACCTTATACTGGTGGGACCTGCAGGCAGACACGTGCCACATACTGGGCATGATAGGAAAAATGGAGAGCCCAGAGGCTTCATAGGAAAGTCTTTCAATCTGCTAAGTTTCACCCTCAGGGAAAACTGATGCAGGTGACTCTTTCCTTCTGACAGGAGGCCAGCTTGGTCTGGGAAAATTCTATATTACCTAAGTAAACCCTCCTAAGGGCAGGGCAGAGGGAAGGCACCATATAGGCAGGGCAAGAAACAAGAAAACAAGAACTGAACAATTCTGATCAGTTAAATAAAACCTAAGCTAATGGTCCAGAATAAGCTGAACTGTATGTCAAAGACCAGACAGGCAACAAAGCCACCCAGCAAGAAAATCCTAGGTAAAAGAAGAGAAAACAATCTCCAAAAATAAACTAATTAAGGTAATTAAATGCCTAGACACCAGCAAAAAATAATGAATCACTCTAGGAAAATTGAAGATATGGCTCAATCAAAGGAACAAACCAGCAATTCAAATGATACACAGGAGTTGAAACAATTAATTCAGGATGTTCAAACAGACATGGAAAACCTCATCAAAAATCAAATCAATGACTTGGGAGGATATAAAGAAGGTAAGGAATGAACAAAAAGAAGAAATCAAGTCTGAAAATACAAATCAAAGAACTTAAGGGAATGAAAGGCACAGTAGCAGAGATGAAAAAAAACCATGGAAACCTACAATGTCAGATTTCAAGAGGCAGAAGATAGGGTTAGTGAACTGGAGGATGGAACAACTGGAATCTGACAAACAAAAGAAAATATAGGGAAAACAATGGAAAAATATGAGCAGGGACTCAGGGAATTGAATGACAACATGAAGTACACGAATATACATGTTGTGGGAGTCCCAGAAGGAGAAGAGAAGGGAGGAGGAGAAAAACTAATGGAGGAAATTATCACCGAAAATTTCCAAATTCTTATGAAAGAATTAAAATTACAGATCCAAGAAGTACCACATACCCCAAACAGAATAGATCCAAACAAACATAATTCAAGACACTTAATAATCAGAACATCAGATGTCAAAGAGAAAGAGAGAATCTTGAAAGCTGCAAGACAAAAGTAATCCATCACATACAAGGGAAGCCCAATAACACTATCCATAGATTTCCCAGCAGAAACCATGCAGGTGAGAAGACAGTGGGATGATATATTTAAATTACTAAAAGAGAAAAACCGACAACCAAGAATTCTATATCCAACAAAACTGTCCACCAAAAATGGAAGGAGAAATTAAAACATTTTCAGGCAAAAAAATCACTGAGAGAATTTGTGACCAAGAGACCGGCCCTGCAAGAAATACTAAAGGGAGCACTAGAGACAGATACGAAAAGACAGGAGAGAAAGGTGTGGAGAAGAGTGTAGAAATGAAGACTATCAGTAAAGGTAAAAAGAAAACAATTAGATATGACATTTAAAATCCAAAAGGCAAAATGGTAGAAGAAAGTACTGCCTGTACAGTGCCAACAGTAAATGTTAATGGATTAAACTCCCCAATCAAAAGTCAAAAGACTGGCAGAATGGATTAAAAAATAGGACCCATCTATATGCTGTCTACAGGAAACACATCTTAGACCCAAGGATAAACATAGATTGAAAGTGAAAGGTTGGGAAAAGATATTTCATGCAAATAACAATCAGAAAAGAGCAAGAGTAGCTATACTAATATCCAACAAATTAGACTTCAAATTAAAACAGTTAAAAGAGTCGAATAAGGACACTATGTGTTCATAGAAGGAACAATTCAACAAGAAGACATAACAATCATAACCATTTATGCGCCGAGCCAGAATGCTCTAAAAAACATGAGGCAAACACTGAAAAGAAAAATAGACACATCTTCCATAACAAGTGAAGACTTCAATTCCCCACTCTCATCAATGGATAGAACACCTAGACAGATGATCAACAAAAAAACAGAGAATTTGAATAATGCAATAAATGAGCTAGACATTAACATTTATAGAACATTACACCCCACAAAAGCAGAATAAACCTTTTTCTCAAGAGCTCATGGATCATTCTCAAGGATAGACCATATACTGGGTCACACAGAAGGCTCAATAAATTTAAAAAGATTGAACTCATACAAAAAACTTCCTCAGATCATAAAGGAATGAACTGTAACTCAATAATAGGAAGAGGGCCAGAAAATTCACAAACATATGGAGGCTCAACAACACACTCTTAAACAACCAGTGGGTGAAGGAAGAAATTACAAGAGAAATCAGTAAGTATCTTGAGGCAAAGGAAAATGAAAATACAACGTATCAAACTTATGGTATGCAGCAAAGGCAATGCTAAGAGGGAAATTTATTGCCCTAAATGCCTATAGGAAAAAAGAAGAGCAAAAACTGATGAATTAACTGTTCACTTAGAAGAACTAGAGAAAGAACAGCAAACTAACCCCAAAGCAAGCAAAAGGAAAGAAATAATGAAGATTAGAGCAGAAATAAATGAAACTGAGAACATGAAAACAGTCGAGAAAATCAACAAAACCAGTAGGTGGTTCATGAGAAAATCAGTAACATTGATGGACCCTTAGCAAGGTTGACAAAAAGAAGAAAAGAGAGGATGGAATAAATAAAATCAGAAATGTAAGAGGAGACATAATCACTGACCCTGCAGAAATAAAGGAAGTTATGAGAGGACACTATGAACAATTTTATGCTAATAAACTCAACAATGTAGATGAAATGGATAACTTCCTAGAAAGGCATGAACAACCAACATTGAATCGAGAAGAAATAGACAACCTCAACAAAAACCTATCACAAGTAAAGAAATTGAATCAATCATTAGGAAGCTCCCCAAAAAGAAAAGTTCAGGACCAGATGACTTCACATGTGAATTCTACAGAGCATTCAAGAAAGAATTAGTACCAATCCTACTCAAACTCTTCAAAATAATTGAAGAGGAGGGAAAGCTACCTAACTCATTCTACACAGCCAACATCACCCTCATACCAAAGCCAGACAAAAATACAACAAAAAAAACTACAGACAAATCTCTTGTCTAAATACAGATGTAAAAATCTTCAACAATTTTTATAAAATTGTAAGCAGTATCATTATTGGTACACCTTTTGAATGTTTACCTTCACAAGCACAGGATTGGCATCTAGGTAAAAAGACTACTCAGTGGATTATGAAATCCTTTAAAAATCCCCAGGAAGTACAAATAAAAAATTACTTTTCTGTATTTAAAAAAAAAAAATCTTCAACAAAATTCTCACAAATCAAATCCAATAGCATATTAAAAGAATTGTACACCATGACCAAGTAGGATTCATCCCAGGTATGCAAGGATGGTTCAACATAAGAAAATCAATTAATGTAATACCATATCAACAAATCAAAGTGGAAAAATCACATGATCATCTCAACTGAAATGGGAAATATCTGATAAATCTTATAACAGGAGGCAGTTTCCTAGACCTTACACCCAAAGTACGAGCACTGAAGAAGGAAATAAATGGGATCTCCTCAAAATTAAACACTTTCGTGCATCAAAGAACTTCATCAAGAAAGTAAAAAGACAGCCTACACAATGGGAGACAATATTTGTAAACGATATATCAGATAAAGGTCTAGTATCCAGAATTTATAAAGAGATTGTTCAACTCAACAACAAAAAGATAGACAACCCAACTAAAAAATGAGCAAAAGACTTGAACAGACACTTCTCAGAAGAGGAAATGCAAATGGCCAAAGGCACATGAAAAGATGCTCAACTTCCCTGGCTATTAGGGAAATGCAAATCAAAACCATAATGAGATATCATCTCACACCCACTAGAATGGCCACTGTCAATAAAATAGAAAACGACAAGTGCTGGAGAGGATGTGGAGAAAGAGGCACACTTATTCACTGTTGGTGGGAATGTAAAATGGTACAAGTTCTGTGGGAGAAGGTTTGGCGGGTCCTGAGGAAGCTAAGTATAGAACTGCCATATGACCTCGCAGTCCCACTGCTAGGTAACTACTCAAAGGACAAAAGGGCAAGGACACACACAGACATTTGCACACCAATGTGTATAGCAGTGTTATTTACAATTGCGAAGAGATGGAGACAGCCAAAATGTCCATCAACAGACGAGTGGCTAAACAAGCTGTGGTAAACATATACGATGGAATATTATGCAGCTTTTGAACAAAATAAAGTTATGAAGTATGTAACAACATGGATGGACCTTAAAGACATTATGCTGAGTGAGGCTAGCCAGAAACAAAAGGACAAATACCGTTTGGTCTCACTGATATGAACTGACATTAGTGAATGAACTTGGAGAATTTCAGTTGGTAACAGAGACCATCAGGAGATAGAAATCAGGTATGATATTGAGTAATTGGAGCTGAAGGGATACAGATTGTACAACAGGTCTGACTATAAAAATTCAGAAATGGATAGCAAAATACTACCAAACTGTAATACAATAATGTTAGAATACTGAATGAAGCTGAATGTGAGAATGATAGAGGGAGGAGGGCTGGGGGCACAAATAAAATCAGAAAGAAAGACGATAAAGACTGAGATGGTATAATCTAGGAATGCTTAGAGTGTATAATGATAGTAACTAAATGCACAAATTTAAAAATGTTTTTGCATGAGGAAGAACAAAGGAATATCAGTACTGCAGGGTGTTGAAAATAGATGGTAATTAATATTTAAAAATTTTAACTTAAGTGTGAGACTAAAGCAAAACATGTTTATTTGGTACAAAATTCATATTTTGACTAGTGCAGTTCCTAATATAACTTATGTGGACAGCTTAATTGACCACCATAAGTACGTGGAACCTTGAGTAGGGCATAAGATTTTGTAGGTTTTTCCAGAGTGATGCCCTGATAAATCCCAGAGTGATTTGAACAGTAAATAAAAAAGTATTTGCAAAGTACCGTTGGGGGAATGGTGAGAAAGGAGGAAAATTCAACTTCCCCAAGTGGAGAATTCTGATATTCTCACAAGCAGTGGGGACAAACAAAGCAATAGGCTGAGCCTCCAATCTTGGGGTTTTTTCATATGAAACTTAACCCTGTAGAGGATAGTTTAACAAAATTAGGCCTAAGAGTCACCCCCAAGAGAACCTCTTTTGTTGCTCAGATGTGGCCTCTTTCTCCCAGCCAACACAAGCAAACCCACTGCCCTCCCCCTCTCTACATGGGACATGACTCACAGGGTGTGGACCTTCTTGGCAACACGGGACAGAAATCCTAGAATGAGCTAGGACTCAGCATCAAGGGATTGAGAAAAACTTCTAGACCAAAAGGTGGAAGAGTGAAATGAGACAAAATAAAGTGTCAATGGCTGAGAGATTCCAAACAGAGTCGAGAGGTTATCCTGGAGGTTATTCTTATGCACTAAATAGATATCACCTTTTTAGTTAAGGTGAAATGGAGAGGTTGGAGGGAAGTGCCTGAAAATGTAGAGCAGTATTTCAGTAGCCACGTTTCTTAAAGATGATTGTATAATGATAAAGCTTTTGCAATATGACTGCATGTGATTGTGAAAACCTTGTGTCTGATGCTCCTTTTATCTACCCTATCAACAGATGAGTAAAACATACAGAACAAAAATAAAGAATAGGGGGAACAACTGTTAAAATAAATTTAGTAGACTGAGATGCTAGTGATCAACGAAAGGGAGGGGTAAGGGATATGGTATATATGAATTTTTTTCTGTTTTCTTTTTCTTTTTTCTGAATTGATGCAAATGTTCTAAGAAATGATCATGATGATAAATATACTATGTGATGATATTGTGAATTACTGATTACATATGTAGAACGGAATGATCATATGTTAAGAATGTTTTTTGTTATATTTTTTAAAAAATTTTAAAATTAATTTAAAAAATTCATAATCTGAGCATACTTTCTTCAAAAGTCTTTACATGAATATTTGCTCACAATGATCCACAGCTTCAGGTTTTACAATTACATAGCATAGGTTATTACCTCATCATATTACCTCACCATAATCCAAAAAAGGCTCATTCTAAACAATTCAGAAGAAAACAAAATAAATAATCATTAAAGTTACATCTATCGTTTCATGCTATAATTCTATTTATTTAACTTACTGTACTTTCTGAACATTTTCCTAATTTTGGAAGGCATTTTAAACTCACCTCTATTCATTACAGAAGATGTAATGACATTTAAAGTGAGGGAAAACTAACAAGCAATGCAAATATATAAAAATTATTTTAGAATTTAAATACAAATTTCTATGTTCAGTAAACAACTATGTTGAGGGTGGGAAAAACAGGAAATCCAGTATTTAATATCTCTACCAATGGTCATTATTGCACTTTTGCTTGAATAATTTTCACTGACTACATGTAAGCAATGTAAATCTCAACTCAAAGGTGTTTTTGTTGATAAGACTAACAACAGTATATTGTCTCTTACTTATAAATTAGAAGAATAGCTACTAATAATTTCTAATAGTACTTTCATTAACAAAATTGAAAGAATATTAGTGCCAGTAAAGCGCTTTTTAAAATTATAGAGTATAAGTATATAATAAATGGAACATGAATATGAGTCAATGAAAAATAATTTCAATTTATGTAAATTCTATTGGGCTTTCTTCTATTGGATTCACAATATAGCTTCTATTAGAACACTTAATACACTATCAATTATTATTAAATTATGCCTATAGTCAACACTACTTTTCTATGTTTAAAATATTCCCCCCCCATAGGATTTCTATTCTAGCAAAACCACAAATTATTATACAATGCATATTACCTACAGTTTCACTTTATTTTTACTTAAGCTTTCATTTTTTGAATTTAAAAGTAAAAGAGCACATTTCAACATTCAACCCTCCCCTAAAAAAATAAAATTTATACCAGATCTCTTATACAATTTTGACAGAATTGTTATAAGAAATAAGAAAGTTTACCTGGGAATGCAAACAAGCAATGAAGTTTAGTTGACGCACCAAAGCAAAAGCAATACTATAATGCATCTCTGAACAAATATTTTTCATCCTCTTATCTCCATCTCTAAACCACCATCCTTGTCCTGGTCTTCTAATAAGTCTCCCTACATCCATCTCTCCTTCAATCCACTTTGAACAAAGCAGCCAGTGACATTTTAAAAATACGTATTTGATAGTGCAAATTGAGAGCTTTAAAAACCCTTCAATGGTCTCCACTGATCTTAAGGCTAAAACTGAATGCATTCTCTAAGATCTTGCATTCTTTGCTTACTCCTCAATATAATCTGTTCTACCCTCTTCTTTATTCTCTAGTCTACAGATTCACGGGTCTTCCCTCCATTCCTCAAACTCAAATTTGCCTATTTTTATCTTAATGTCTCTCAACAGACCATTCCCTCTGTCATGTTTAGTCACACCCTGCCCACTCTCCACAAATTCCCCTTCTCCCACCCTTACAATTTCCATGTATACTTTAGAGTACATTTCAAATCTCAATTCCATGTGGAGGTCTTTGTTGACTTCTACCCTCTTCCCAATTCCCTCAGACTAGGCCTGGTTTCTAGGTACATTCTCACAGCACTAAATTTTCACTTTTTATAGCACATACAACTGTGCTACAATAAAAATCTCAGGAAGGCAGACTGTTTGTTTTGTTGACAGCTGTAGTTCAAGTACCTAAACATATTGAACATTGGAGGCACCTGATACATATCCATTCATTTATTTCTCTTTCAGGATCAAGCACTTTTAGGAGCAGGTGCTTGGAAAACCATGTGAGGTACAAACAACAGTTGCTTCTTTACTCCTTAAAGTTCTGGGAGAGAACACATACAAGAAGCTTTCTTCGGCTTGCTAAACCCTATAGCTATTTAATGCCAATGCCATAAAAAGGCTAGGAATGTCCCAAATATGTGGACTGAGACTTGTATTATATAAATTGCTTAGTTTCACCTGTTTTAAACAATGTACAGTTCATAATCAGTACCATACACACACACACACAAAACCCCACCAAAATCAATTAAATATTTCTGGACAGAGCATTGGACTGGCAAAGATATGTTTGATTCAAGTAAAAGACCCCTATTTCATTAGTTATGATCTTCAGCAAGTAACATCATTTCCCAGGGTTTCTTTTCAGTAAAGACATCTCTTTACTGAAAAGTGAGTCTATTAAAGTGTGATTCTACTAAACAAATACCTAACACACAGACACAAAGAGCACAGAGAAAACTGGTAATTGGTCGAAAAGTACATCAAAATATTTTATCAAAAGAAGGACTTCTGAATACATTTCATTTTAACTTAATTCACATAAATATTTCACTGTAGACCTTTCCTTTGACTAAATTCTGCTGACTGGTAATAACGTGACCTTTGTCTTGAAAAAAAAATGCTCCCACACTGCAAAACCTATGGCTTCCAGTTTCTTCAAAATGGAATGGAAACCAGACATTTGTGAACAAATCTGAATGCAGAGACCTTCAAGACATCTCCCCAATATTTCTGTCTCCTTCCACACCTAAGTCAATGGCAAGTTTTTAAGCAACTCAATTTGAGTTATTCTAAACCAAGAGACTTAGTTTTAATAGAAGTAACTACCTTACCATACTCATATTTCTTCAGTCTATGTGAAAGTTAACTAAATTATATAATTATAAAACAAAGTGTAACTAAAATAAACAGCTTGAGAAAACTACTTTGTGTGTATGAACATGTTTAACGTTTCTCTTCTAAAATCATTTATGCCCAAGTTCACACCACAAATGAACTACATCAGATTTTCTGGGTGTAGGACACAGGCCTCATACAAACGACTTTTGAAAAAATATTTTATCTTTTAATTTTTATATTAGCAACATATATATGTAAAATTTTTCCTTTTCACAACACTGACATATATAATTCAGTGCTAAGTATCTTGCAATGTTATGCTACCATCACCACTATCCATTTCCAAAACTGTACAATAAATCCAAAGAAAAAATCTATACAAATGCAGCATTAACTATGCCCATTTCCAATCACCAATACAGCCCCTGGTAATCTATATTCTAGAGTCTAACTATGAATTTGCCTGCTCTATGTATTTCATATCAGTGAGATCATGCAATATTTGTCCTTTTTGCGCTTGGCTTATTTCATTCAACATAATTGTCTTCAAGGCTGATGCATGTTGCCAGATGAACTAGAAATTCATTTCACTTTAGTGCTGAATAATATACTATTGCATGTATATACCACATTTTGTTTATCCTTTCATCAGTTTTTCTTTGGAGTTTTTTGATGACTGAGTCAATATCTTTACTTGTAATTGGTCTACTGAGATCTTCTGTTTCTCTTCTAGAGTCAGTAGTTTGTTCATGTGTTTCTAAGAATTTATCCATTTCATCTAAGTTATCTAATTTGTTGGTATACAGTGTTCAAAGTGTTCTCTTATGATCCTTTTAACTGTCGGGTGTTCTAGTTTGTAAAAGCTACTGGAATGCAATACACCAGAATTGGAATAGCTTTTAAAAAGGAGGAATTTATTAAGTTACAAGTTTACAGTTCTAAGGCTGTGAAAATGTTCAAATTAAGGCAAGGTTATAAAAAGGTCCAAAACAAGGCATCGAAGGTAAGATACCTTAATTCAAGAAGGTTGATAACATTTAGGATTTCTGTCACAGCTGGAAAGGCACCCAGTGACATCTGCTAGCTTTCTATCCAAGCTTCTGCAACAGCTTCCTGGGGCTCTGTTCGTTCTGTTGGCTCTGTCAGTTTTGGTTGGTTTTAAAGCCTTCTCCAAAATGGTTCCCTCTTAAAAGGTTCCAGTAAGCAATCCCACCTTGCTTCCATAGAAACCACCTAATTAAAAGTGGCCACCCACAATTGGGTGGATCAGGTCTCCATGAAAATAACTTAACCAAAAAAATCATGCCCAGCAACAATGAATGAGAATTAAAGACCTTGGCTTCTCTGGGGTACACAACAGATTCAAACTGGCAACATTGGGTCAGTAATAATGTCCCCCTTCTCATTTCTGATTTTATTTATTTGCAACTTCTCTTATTTTCTGTCAGTCTAGCTACGGATTTGTCAATTTTACTGATCTTTTCAAAAAACCAACTTATTTTTTGAGAATTGAAAGAGTTTTGTTTCTTTTTGTAAAACTTATCAACAATAGTTTGAACAGAGCTAGTTTTCCTCTAGTTGTACAATGTACAATACAAAGCACCTTTTCTATGCCTTGGTGAAGTAAATTCCTTTCAAGTTTGGATCAGCTTCCAACAGTTTATCTTTTGCAATTTCAAAGTCAGGAAACAACCATCAGGTCCTTTTATGTGGAGTTTTTCTTGACATCACTTTCTCCAGAGCAGCACTTACATTAAGTTCGCCTTCGCTAAGCTTCTCTGGCTACATACCTAGAATCTCGCAAACAGGTGAAGTGTCAGCATGCCCATGGTCAGCTATTTCTACAATAACTCCACGTACGAACAATCTAAATTTCCCTTCTGTTCTTCGCATTTCTCTTCTGCACTTTCATTGTTTGTTGTCCAAATGAATAACCTTTTACTTATACACTTTGGTAAAATGTCATGTGGCTTTTTCACTGGGAGTTAAGGAAGTGGCAATACAACTACCAGTTTTGTTATCTGTGCATGAACTGAATAATAGATGCAGTCAACAATCACGGATCATGATGTATACATGCTATTTATGTAGTGATATGTGGCCTGAAGAGCTAGCCTGAGCTAGTACTTTATGCAATTACTTCGTTAATGTGCTGTGTTAACGGAAATTTGAACTTTGTTGTTGAAGGACTTGCATTATATAAATAAAAAGGTTAAGTGAACTTCATACATACTGGTCAGAAAGGGGCAAAGCAAGGACTATCTGCATTTTTAAAAAATAATGGGGGGAAGTGATTGTTGGTGGACATGTTTGTGGATAGACAGGTAAAAAGTGCTTTCCAAACTGCTAAAATCTATATAACATCTGTCTCCTTTTACACTGTTTCCAGTGTCGACTCAGTATAAGTTCATGCTAAATGAGCTTAGATTTAAGTTTTACGTTATTTACTACATCCATAGAATTTTCTCTGAAATAAAATTTCTGATGTCACTAAAGCTTGAGTTTTTAATGAAAGCTTTGCCACATGTATCACATTCGCAAGGTTTCTTCCTATTATGGACTTGCAAATGCTAAAGAAGACCAGAATTTTTACTAAACCATTTTCCACAATCTTTACATTTATATGGTTTCTCCTATGTATATTCTCTGATGGTGAAGAACATAGGACTTGGCACTGAAAGCTCTCTCACATTCATTACACTTGCAGGGTTTGTCTCCTGAGCTGATTCTCTGATGGAGAATTACACTAGAAGTGACATTAAACCCTTACCACACTCTTCACATTTGTAGTGCTCATCTCTGTGTAGATTATCTGATGTTGGATAAAATGTGTCCCTGCGCTAATAGCTTTCTCACTGTCACTGCATTTGCAAGGTCAGTTTCCGGGGCTGGCAGAATTAGACTAAAACTCACACTGAAGGCTCTTCCATACTCACTGCACTCATATGGTTTCTCTCCAGTGTGAATCCTCTGATGCTTAGTGAGGCCAGAGTTCTGCGTGAAACTTTTCCCACATTCATCACATTTAAATTGTTCTTTCCCCTTAGAATTGTTCCTTGGGTTTTCAGAGCTTCTCTTACATTTATAGGCTTCTCTATTATCAGGTCTCTGGGCACTGATTCCATTGAATCTTTCAATATCTCCACTTGGGATCTTAGTTCTTCAGAAATTTTCTGCTGCACAGTCAATTCCCTGCTGTCAATCCTGGGACTCCCACAATCCTTCTCTTGTAAGGAGAGGTTAGACTGTGGAGTTTCATTTTTTGACTGAGTTGCCAAGGACAGGAACTTGAAATGTGATGACTCTAGTACTGTTTCCTTAGGTTCTGTCTCTTTTTGGAGCATTTCCTATGTACTACCAAGATCCTGCTTACTTGGTTCATCCACGTCGCTCTTTAAATCCTCCAGCATAGTCACCACCTCCTCCCCATTTTCTGGATGCAGCTTCTACACCCAGGTCTGGAACTCCTCAGGAAGGATACTCATGAACTGCTCCAGCACCAGAAGTTCAGGATCTGCTCCTTGGTGTGGGTCTCCAGTTTTAGCCATTATCGGTAGAACTACCAAGAGCTGACTCAGAGCTACATAGTGCCCAGCTGTCTCCTGCCAGCAAAACTGCCTGAAATGCTGGCAAAAGATCTCCATGGTATAGGATTTCTTCCTTTGAAAACTAGATTCCTGACTCCAAATATGGTCATCTTCCCACAGGCTCTGGGGGATCCTGGAGGGACAAAGATGTAGCTCTTCTTGGCTCATGGTCTTATGAGTTGAAATAATGCCAACAATAAAAGATTGAACTCTATATATTGAGTGTTACTTCCCTTGAGGATCTTTGCAATGTGTAAAGGAAGTAGGAATTAATACTATGGTAGAGAGGACAACCTAGAAGTCAAATACATTTTGTTTGGTCTCTGCCTTGGCCCCTGAAGCTGGCAAATTTGACCTGCTCACCCGGACTACCCAAAGAAGCAACATTTGGTCATGCTAATGCTCTCTACTGTTTTCTCAATTTCATTTATTTCTGTCCTAATTTTTGTTATTTATTTACTTCTGCCTGCTTTGGGTTTAGCTTGCTGTTCTTTTTCTAGTTCCTCCAGGTGTATAGTTAGGTCTTTGATTTTGACTCCTTCTTCCTCCAGGTGTACAGTTAGGTCTTTGATTTTTGACTCCTTCTTCTTTTTTAATGTAAGCATTTAGGGCAATAAATTTCTCTCCCAGCACTACCTTCATGGCATCCCATATATTTTAACATATTGTGTTCTCATTTTTATTTGTCTCAATATATTTACTGATTGCCCTTGTAATTTATTCTTTGGCCTACTGTTACTTAACTACCATATTATCTGTGGATTTTCCCATTCTCTGCCTATTATCGATTTCCAACTTCATTCCATTATAGTCAGAGAAAGTGCTTTCTTTGAACCCAATGTTTTAAAATTTGAGACTTGTTTTATGGCCCAACATGTGGTCTATTGTAGAGAATGATCCCTGTGTGCTCGAGAACAATGTATATCTTCTTGTTTGGGGTTGTAATGTTCAGTGTGTCTCTCTTAGGCCTAGTTCATTTATCATATTATTCAAATTTTGTTTCCTTACTGATTCTTCAAAATTCCTTACTGATTCATCTATTGATGACAGTGGTATATTGAAGTTTCCAACTAGTACTGTAGAGGCATATATTCCTCCCTTCAGAGTTGCCAACGTGTGGTTCATGTGTTTTAGAGCACCAGGGTTAGGAGCAATAATATTTATGATTCTTTAAATAGGGTGTTCAGATACAGACCCACTCATCTATGGACAATGATCTTTGATAAAGCAGCCAAGCCAACTCACCCGGGAAGAGCAGCCTCTTCAATAAACGGTGCTCTTTAGAGAATTGAATATCCTTATGCAAAAGAATTAAAGAGGAACCATATCTCATATCTTATACAAAAATTAACTCAAAATGGATCAAAGACCCGAACATTAGAGCTAAGACAAGAAACTTCTAGAAGAAAACGGAGGGAAATATGTTATAAAACTTGTAATAGGAGGCAGTTTCCTAGATCTTATACCCAAAGCATGAGCACTGACGAAAGAAACAGATAAGTGGGAACTCCTCAAAATTAAACACTTTTGAGCATCAAAGAACTTTGTAAAGAAAATTAAAAGGCAGCCTACACAATGGGAGACAATATTTGGAAACCACATATCAGATAAGGGTTTAGTATCAAGAATATTATAAAGAGATTCTTCAACTCAACAACAAAAAGACAAACAGCCTAATTAGACAATGGGCAAAAGACATGAGCAGACATTTCTCAGAAGAGGAAATACAAATGGCTAAAAGGCACATGAAAAGATGCTCAACTTCACAGGCTATTAGGGAAATGCAAATCAAAATCACAACCACTGTGGAAAGCAGTTTGGCAGTTCCTCAGGAAGGCTAAGTATAGAACTGCCATATGACCTAGCAATACCATTGCTAGGTATCTACTCAGAGGACATGAGGGCAAGGACACAAATGGACATTTGCATACCAATGTTTACAGCAGCATTATTTACAGTTGCCAGGAGATGGAAACAGCCCAAATGTCCCTCAATGGATAAGTGGCTAAACAAACTGTGGTATATACATATGATGTATGTGGTATGGACATATGATGGAAATATACAGCTGTAAGACAGAATAAAGTCATGAAGCATGTTACAACGTGGATGGAACTTGAAGACATTATACCGAGTGAAATTAACCAGAAATAAAAGGACAAATACTGTATGGTCTCACTGATATAAACTAACATTAATGAGTAAACTTGGAGAATCTCAATTAAGAACACAGGTTATTAGGAGATAGAAATAGGTAGATACTGCGTAATTGGTGCTGAAGGGATACAGATTGTGCAACAGGACTGATTATAAAAATTCAGAAATGGATAGCATAATACTACCTGATTGCAGCACAATAATTAAGTACACTGAATGAAGCTGAATGTAAGAATGACAGAGGGAGAAGGGCTGGGGGCACATATGAAACTCAAAGGAAAGAGATGATAAAGACTGAGATGGTATAATTTAGGAATACCTAGACTATACAATGATGGTGATTAAATATACAAATTTTAAAAATGTTGGGCGGGCCATGGTGGCTCAGCAGGCACAGTTCTTGCCCACCATGCCAGAGACCCAGGTTCGATTCCCGGTGCCTACCCATGCCAAAAAAAAAAAAAAAAAAAAAGTCTTTGTATGAGGAAGAACAAAGCAATGTCAGTATTGCAGGGTATTGAAAACAGATGGTCACCCATATTTTAAAACTTCAACTTCTGTGTGAGACTAAAGGGAGAAATATTTATTTGGTTCAAAATTTATATCTGACTAGTGTATTTCCTAATTTAACTTGCATGGTAAGTTTAATTGAACACCACAAGTACATGGAACCTTGAATAGGGCATGAGATTTTGTTGGTTTCTCCAGGTTAGTGTGACGCCTCGAAAATCTCAGAGTGATGTGAACAGTGAATAAAGAAGTATTTGCAAAGTCCTTTTGGGGGAATGGGGAGAAAGGGGGAAATTTTCAACTTCGCCATTTGGAGAATTCCTGATTTTCTCATAAGCAGTGGGGACAACCAAATCAACAGGCCAAGCCCTCAATCTTGGGGTTTGTTCCTATGAAAATTAATCCTGCAAAGGATAGGAGGCTAAGCTTACTTAAAAGTAGACCTAAGAACTCTGGAAGTAGCTCTTACTTAAGCTTCAGTTAGATACTGCTACCTATCATAACTTGCCAACCCCCAACCCAAACCATTCCAGCCAATCCTAAAGAATACCTAGAGCAAGATATAAGATTCTACAAAGGTTCCATGCACTAGAACAACTCTCCAGAAACCTACAAACTTCAGGTGGGTCCCTGGACCAGATAAGTCCTGAATAGCGGGCCCCGCCTCTCAAGAACATCAGATAGTTCCATCTCCCTATCCCATATTATGGACAGGCCATTCCAACATGAATAAGTTAGAATGGCCAGAGCCCAAATAACCCTAAAGAGAGGGATAGAAAGACCAAAGGTGATGGTGGAGTTATGCAGAGAAGACAGGATTTAACAAATAAATATGACTGCTGAATCATTAAATTGTTCTCTTTTAGTCTCCAGTATCTTAGAGCAGCTAGAATTAAAAACCTAGAATTGTGGAACTGCAACCCATGCCAAACTCTGGAATCTGTTCTACAACTACTTGTGGTGCTGTGCTTTAAAATTCATTGTTTTTTGTATATATGTTATTTTTCACAAAAAAAGAAAAGAAAAAAAGAAAGTCAATTGTGATGATAAAAAATATTTATTCCTTTAGCTTCCTATATTCTGGAGAACCTAGAAGGAAAAAGCTGAGAGGATCGTATGGTAGTCCATGACAAAGTCTGGGATTTTTCCTGTAACTATTTGTTGAAGAATACTTTGAAAAATTATTGCTTTTTTCTTTCTTTGCTTTGTACATGTTATATTATATAATAAAAAAAGTTTTAAAAAATTAGCCTAAGAGTCACCCTCAGAGAAGCTCTTTTGTTGCTCAGATGGGGCCTCTCTCTCTCTCTAAGCCAACACAACAAGCAAACTCACTGCCCTCCGCCACTCTACGTGACTCCCAGGGGTATAAACCTCCCTGGTTATATGGGACAGAAATTCTGGGATGAGCTGGAACTCAGTATCAAGGGATTGAGAAAACCTTGACCGAAAGGGGAAAGAGATAAATGGGACAAAATAAAGAGCAAGTGGCTGAGAGATTTCAAACAGAGTCAAGAGGTTATCCTGAAGGTTATTCGTACACATATAAATATCCCCTTTTTAGTTTATTGTTGTGCTGGTTTGAAAGGATGTGTGTCCCCTAGAAAAGCCATGTTTTAATCTAAATCACATTTCATAAAGGCAGAATAATCCCTATTCAATACTGTATGTTTGAATCTTCACTGAGATCATCCCCCTGGAGATGTGATTTAATCAAGAGTGGTTGTTAAGCTGGATTAGGTGACGATATATCTCCACCCATTTGGGTGGGTCTTGATAAGTTTCTGGAGTCCTGTAAAAGAGGAAATATTTTGGAGAATGAAAGAGATTCAGAGGGAGCAGAGAAGAACAACATAGCCATGAGAAGCAGAGAGCCCACAAGCCAGCAACCTTTGGAGATAAAGAAGGAAAATGCCTCCCGGGGGGCTTCATGAAACAGGAAGGCAGGAGAGAAAGCTAGTAGATGACGCCTTGTTCACCAGGTACCCTCTTAGAAGAGAGAGAAACTGTGACTGTACCCGCCATGTGCCTTTTCAGAATGAGAGAAAACCTGAACATCATTGGCCTTCTTGAACCAAGGTATCTTCCCTTGGATGGATACCTTTGATTGGACATTTCTGTAGACTTGTTTTAATTGGGACATCTTGGCCTTAGAACTGTAAACTGGCAAATTATTAAATTCCCCTTTTTAAAAGCCATTCTGTTTCTGGTATATTGTATTCTGGCAGCTAGCAAACTTGAACAATTGTGTATTACAGTGGCTAGAGGAAAGTACCTGAAACTATAGATCTGTGTACCAGTAGCCATGTTTCTTGAAGATGACTATATAATGATAGAGTTTTTACAACATGATTGTGTGATTGTGAAAAGCTCATGTCTGATGCTCCTTTTATCTATGGTATGAACAGATGAGTAAAAAATAAACAAATAACAGGGGAAACAAATGTTAAAATAAATTGAATAGATTGAAATACTAGTGGTCAATGAGAGGGAGGGGTAAGGGTTGTGGTATATATGCGTTTTTTTTTTAATCTCTTTTGCTGGAGAGATGCAAATGTTCAAAAAAATGATCATGGTGATGAATACACAACTATGTGATGATACTACGAGCCACTGATTGTATACTATGTATAGAACGTTTGCATATCAAGAATGTATGATTCTTTGTTATGATATATAATAAAAATATTTAAAAAAAAAAAAAGATTACATTTGGCAGCAAATAACAGAAACCTTCCAAAACTGTAGCTTAAAGATGACAGAAGTTCATTTTAGTCTTGCAGAAATGTTCAGGAAGTGGTTCCTGGCTGGCATGAGACACCATGTTGTCAGGAACCCAGGCTCCTCTACCTTAATGTTCTGCCCTGAAGGGGTTCAACCTCACATCCTACATGATGTCATTATATTGCAAAGAACAGAACAGAGAAAGAAAGAGCAGGAGTTAAGAGAGAAGGGACTCACACTTCACTCTCTCCTAAGGAAGGTTCACAAAAACTGCCAGTCACTTCCACTTACGTGCTATTGGCTGTGCCTGGCTGAAGAGTACACTGCAAATGGCAACAAATTTGAGACTTCTCTATCCCGGGACCAACTACTGGTGAATGAATAACAAGCAGTCTTTGCCATATATTGCTTAATTATTTTATGATTTAGAAGCACGTCTTCTTTTGAATGGTTAGGAAGTGTTGAGGAGTGAGAATGGTTAGGAGTGAGAAATGTGTCAGAAAAGTGAAATAAATCTGTGTTGTGTTTACCACTGCCTTTTTAATTTTGAAAATAAGTGCAATCCAATAAAAGATCTAAAATGCTGATTAAAAAATACATACATATTTATGATTCTTATTTCTTCTTGGTGGATTGCCCCTTATATTAATATATAGTATTCTTTCTTGTCTTTTTTCACAGCTTCTAACATACAGTCTGTTTTGTATGATATCAGCATAGGTTCCCCAGTTTTTATTTGGGTACTATTTGCATGGAATATCTTTTTTCATCATTTCAGTTTCAATCTGTTTACACCTCTGGGTCTAAAGTAAGTCTCTTGTAAATAACATATAGTTGGATCATGCTTTTTTATCCATTCTGTCAGTCTGTGTCCTTTGATTGGAGAGTTTAATCCATCAACATTCAATGTTATTACAGTAAAGGCAGTACTCTAGCCATTCCTTCTTTGGTTTTTATATGTCATATCTTTTTTTGTCTCCCTTTTCCTTTATTGCTATCTACTTTTCTGCATAGATAATCTGTTGTGACATTTCTGACTGATCCCTATCTCATTACTATTTTTATATATTTTTAAAATGCTTTCGTTGTTACCCTGGTGTATTACACCACCTCTATTTATAACTTACTTATTTGAAAAGATTCCAACTTAGCTTCATTAGCAGAGCATACACTTTCTCTGCTCCGTTTCCCCTCTTTATTTTGTTTTTGTCCCTCATTACTTCTGTATATTTTTTGTGTTTGTTATTAGGACATTATGCATTTTTCTCGTTCAACTATACTCTGACTTGTACAGGAATTAAAGAGCAGAGTTGTACATTAAGGACACAATACTATTGGGTTTTGCATTTACTCTTTTCATTACTGTTATTGAAGATCTTCTTTTCTTTAAACTAACTCCAAGCCACTTTCTTCTATCTTTTCCTTTCACCCTACAGAACTCCTTTTAGTAATTATTATAGGACAGGTCTTTTGTTGACAAACTTTTTCAGTTACTGTTTATTTGTAAATATTTTTAACTCTCTCTCACTTTTGAAAGACAGTTTTTCCAGAGAAAAATTTGGAGGATGGAAATTTTTCCCTCCCAGTATCTTAAATATATCATACCAGCATCTTCTTGCCTACATGGCTTCTTATGAGAAATCAGCCCTTAGTCTTATGGAGGATCACTTATATGTGACGAATCACTTTTCTTCTGCTGCTTTCAGAATTCTCTATCTTTGGAAACTGACATTCTGATTAGTATGTGTCTGTCTATTCTGTTTGGAGTACACTGTGCTACATGTATATTTATGTCTCCTAAGGTCGGAGAAATTTTTGGCCATCATTTCCTCAAATATTTTTTCTGTCCCTTTTTCCTTCTCTTTGACTTCTGGGACACCCATGATGTACATGTTTGGATGCTTCATGCTACCACTCCAATCCTCGAGACACAGCTCAATTTTTTCTATTCTGTTCTTCTCACTGTATGATACTGATTGTACTGTCTTCTAGTTCACTGATTCTTTCTTCTCTCTTTCAAATTTGCTATTGTATGCCTCTAGTGTATTTTTATTCTCCATTATTATGTCTTTCATCCCTACAATTTGTTTCTTTTTATACTTTCAAATTCTTATGTTCACACTTTGACTTCTTAATATCCCTTATCTTTATATCCATATTTCCCTTCATCTCTGAATTAAGAGATTTTTTAAATTTCTTTGATTAGCTGTTTCAAATTCTGTATGTCCTCTCAAGTTTTACTTTGTTTTCCTTACTAAGCTATGTTTCCAGGTTCTTAGTATAGCTTGTAATTTTTTGCTGAAGTCTGGACATCTGATTATTTTGAAGTGTTAACTCTGAAAGTCAGTTACTCCCTCATCTTGGGTCTTATTGTTGATTGGCTTTGTGTTAAGGCTCTTCTTTGATGCTTGGTCAAACTTATTCTGGACCTCTAGAGTAATCCATGTTTGTCCAGATTTTCTCAGTTCTTTTTCATCAACTTTCTGTCCTACTAACACAATACAATTCTTAGGATTTTGCTTTGTGTGCAACTGTTTCAACCTTTAGGAGAAAGTTTCTGTTTCTTCTCCAGAACTCTTGCTCTGTTCTGTCTGTTTTTATGCAGAATTTTCTCCCCAGCTACTAGGATTTGTTTTAATTCTGTCACTCAGTGCCTCTTTTTCCTTACACCTTTCAGTTATGCAGCCTGTCCTGATTTGCAGCAGCTCAGTTCTCCTGGCCCCTATTTTTTTACTGTGAGGCTTTTCTGCTTCTGATTTACACTAATAATCACAATAGCATTATTTGTAATAGGCAAAAAATGCAAACAACTCAAATGTCTACAACTGATTAATTGGCAAACAAAATGTTACATATCAAAAAAATGGAATATTATTTAGCAATAAAAAAGAATGAAGTACATGTTACAACATGAATGAACCTTGAAACCATTATGCTAAGTGAAAAAGCCAATCAAATTCGCCACATGATTCATATAAATGTTCACAATAGGCAAATCCATAGAGACAGAAAGGAGAATAGTGGTTACATATGGCTGGAAGCATTAGGTGGAAACAGGAGAGTGTCTGCTAATGGATATAAGGTTTCTTGGTAAGGTCATTAACATTTGGGTAATGGTTACACAACTTTGTGAAAAGACCAGAAGGCAATGAACTGTACACTCTTACTGGGTGAAATATATGGTATGGTAAATATATCTTATTAAAGCTGTTTCTTTACTTTTTTTTTTAAAGGTAGGCAGCAAGCTAATTTTGGTCCATGGTCTTTCCTGTAGATATAAAACATTAGCTTGTTTTCTCTTCTTTTAAGTATTTAGATGGGCTCTAATTTTTTTTTCTCTACTGTCATAAGCACAACAACAATCATCTTTATAATGTCAGTTATGAGCTAAGTTTTCAAATGACAAAAATATGTAAAATGATAAAAAAGTGGGGAAGGGTAAAACTTCACTGTTGCAAATGGTCATCAATGGGGGGTTGAGTTGTGCTTGTGTTTTGGTTAAGTAAGGAGCATACTATTTATTTTCATTATTTCTATGGCAAAAGGTAATGAGAAAAATGACAAAACTTCAAGAACATGCTTCCTGTCATTCTAGAAACAATGATATCATTAGTATCATAACCAATGAATCTTGGAAACAACTTATCTGTGCCCCCACCCACTATGGGAAAACCCCTCAAGAAGGAACACAGTGGCATTACAATGTATGTCCTTTTTGCTCATTTGGGGGCTATGGGAAACAGAGTTGGAGGAATTTAGGAATCACATTTCACTTTTACAAGCAACAGGTTCCGTGTTTACTTTTATTTCCTCATGGCTTCTACATTTTCCTTACCTCCTTTTCTAGAACATCACTTATACTATTGTACTTTCTTAACATGTCCTTCATCCCTCTCTATTCATTCACAATCCAGTTTTCAGCCTCATTCCAAATGAGGTCTTTACCAGTCACTCTAATCCATCTCTACAGTACAACTGCTCTTGGTACCACACAAATGGCAACTTTATTCCTCTCCATTCCATGGACATAATTTTATCTCAACAAGCAAACAAAGCCAAGTCAAGGTCAAAGAATCTGTGTATATATCCTAGGAACATAGTAAATAATAATAAAAACAATAACAACAAAGCTAACTTTTATTGACCATAACTGTGCTGGTTTGAAAGGGTGTATACCCCCTAGAAAACCCATGTTTTAATCAAAGTCCCATTTCGTAAAGGCAGAATAATCCCTATTCAATACTGTATGTTTGCAACTGTAATCAGATCATCTCCCTGGAGATGTGATTTAATCAAGAGTGGTTGTTAAACTGGATTAGGTGATGACATGTCTCCACCCATTTGAGTGGGTCCTGCTAAGTTTCTGGAGTCCTATAAAAGAGGAAACATTTTGGAGAAAGGAGATTCAGAGAGAGCAGAGAATGCTGCAGCACCATGAAGCAGTGAGTCCATCAGCCAGCGCTTTGGAGATGAAGAAGGAAAATGCCTCCCAGGGAGCTTCATGAAACAGGAAGCCAGGAGAGAAAGCTAGCAGATGACGCTGTGCTCGCCACGTGCCCTTCCAGGCAGGAGAGAAACCATGACTGTGTTCGCCATGTGCCTTCTCACTTGAGAGAGAAACCCTGAACTTCATCGGCCTTCTTGAACCAAGGTATCTTTCCCTGGATGCCTCTGATTAGATGTATCTGTACACTTGTTTCAATTGGGACATTTTCTCGGCCTTAGAACTGTAAACTAGAAACTTATTAAATTCCCCTTTTTAAAAGCCATTCTGTTTCTGGTATATTGCGTTCTGGCAGCTAGTGAACTAGAACAACAACTGTGCCAGATTCCGTGATAAGTGTTTTACATGTACTTTTCTACTCATATAGTCATTACAACAACCCTACAAGATAATTACCCTTACGTCATTAATGTTGAGATCGAGGAACAGAAAGTTAAATAACTTACCCAAAATACCATTTATTAGTTAACAAGTACTTTACTGAATGTTTCATGCACATCATCTCATTTGCTCCTCATGACTCTGAGTTAGCTACAAGTATTTATAGAGACATCAAAAAATTTTTTCTCAGGTAACTTAATGGTAGAAATAGACACATAACTCAGAGCTTTCTGTCCTATATCATATTTCCTTTGAAAGGTGAATAAACATATGTGGGTTATCACAGATTAGTCCCCTAAAGCTCCAGCCATGTTCCCACATTCCACAGAGGGGGATCTCAAGAACACTCTGGAGGTAAAGTCAGACACCAATGCTGAAATAAGGCATTACCATTACAAAGTGCTCTTTCACATGTGATGTCATTTAATCCTTAAAGCAGTCTGATAAGGAGATATGAGTTATCTCCAGACTCTAAGAATTTATGTCTCTTGCCCATTCAAGGCCACAGAGCTTAATAGGTAATAGAACTAAAGCTCAAATCTATGACTTCAGACTCTTACATATGTCCTTTTCTTCCCACTACCCTCCTAAACTTAGGGTATTTGTTTTATGCTAGTGTTCTCTAACTGCTTTTCCAAGTTGATGAATAAATATGAACACAAAAATTAGGTGGTTCTAAATCTTTTATGAATTCATAGGCCTTTTTTTTTTTTATTTAAAATCTATGGAACCACTCACAGGAATAAAACAGTTTTATATACATTTTCAGGGCTTTGTGGGCCCCTGGTTAAGACTTATAGAAGATTTTAGGGTTGAAGGAAAGGGATGATAGCTTATACATCTGTCATATGCTTCACAGTACATGGCAGTCAGCACATAATAAGGATTAAAGAAGTACTGGAATGATGATAAACAGATCAAATTTTCTTGATGTTGGCACTGGAAACAGACATGTTAAGAGATATATTTTAAAAGTAACAGAAAAAGCCAAGGTAGGACAAAAGTTAGAAAGATCACAGAGAAGGCAGAAAGTAACAATTATGAAGCCTTACTGTTTGCTAAGGGCTTTATGTGATATTATTTTAGTTTCAAACAGCCTCCAAAGTAGTTATCAACCTTTTATAGATGAGAAAAACAAGGCTCAGAAAAGCTGCTAAATTTGTTCAAAATAAGGCTAATGGCAAAGAAAGATTTAAATTCAGATCACTCTAGGCTAGAGGAAACCTGGATTTTCCTCTAATCACTCGATATTTAGCAAAACATAGAATGTTATAGAAGGGGGGAAAACTTAAGACATCAAGTGAAGAGAAAAGATAAAAAACAAGGAAAGCAGGGCACAGAGGGAAAAGAAGGGTAGATAGACTAAGACGAACAATCTACATTATAATAAACCTGAAGGAAAATGGGGAAAAGAACACCAGACTTTTAAGAACAATCTGAATCTAATTCCACTTCTGCCCCTAATGCATACGGTATTTCTGGACTAATCACTCAACTTTTTATGGACCTTAGTTTCCTTGTTTGTGAAATTATGGGGATTGTATGGCATAAGAATTTAAATTTCTAAACTCCTTAACAAATTTTAAAACACTGTCACAAGTATTATTTTCATTTTGTTCTACTGATCAGGAAGTTTTATTCAGTATCCCCAGCAACAAGCTGGTTCAAAGATGGCACAAATTATTATTTGAATGAACAGATTAATTTGAGCCTGACAATAACCCTGTGAGGAACAAAAAGCAGGGCAGGTATTATTATGCTTATTTCACACAGGAGAAAAAACAAAGTTCAAAAACGTTAAAATATTTGCTCATAAGCCCATAGCTAAGTAGTAGAGGTAGGGAGCAAATTCAAGTCTTAAAATTACTAGTTCAAAGTTCATTCCAGGTCTAAAATTTGCTAGATTTTTACACAGTCTTATGGCAGTCAGACACAAGATTAATAAACTCTTCTTATTAATTAAGAATAAGAAGGCTAGGAAAGCCTTTAAAAGAAAAAAATCATTAGGATGTTGTTGCTATACAAAGCACTGAGTGAATGATTATTTGAAAGAGTCATCTGAAAAAATATCTAACACTCAATAATACCACATATTAAACAGAGGAGATAAAATCCAATTTCTAATTTTCTTTGATTATACCAATTATTATTTCTGTGTTTCTACAGTGAGTCTCCCTACATCTGTAATCCTGGCTGGCTACTCTGAAAATGTTTGTTGTTAATCATAAGGGAGAAAGAGCTCAAATCCTTCTCTGTAACTAAAGATATAGTTGATACCATAACTTTTACTTACAAGGATCCCAATAACCTGGGGTTGAGGAACTAAATCCTCCCCTAATTTAAAGCTTGAGGGTCAACTAGTTATAGAGGAAAGGTACTGACAGGGTAGCATGAGGTTGGAAATATCTAAGGACACACAGCAGAAAATATGGCAACAGCTTGAAAGCAAAGTTCTATTCTCTAAGATTCCCAGAATTATAACACTGTATTTCAAGAACTTAAGTGGGGAAGGGTTGGTGAGAGGTGGTTGGGTGGAGACTAATACCTTCACAATTGACAGTATTACTCATGGCTATAGCAAGTAGCCTCCTGCCTTAATTCTACAGGATAGTGGGAAAATCTTTGTGTTTTGACTAACACCTTCTTTTAACCAAAATAAAATAAAATAAAATAAAAAATTGTAAACTCTAAACTCTAAACATAACATCCTTTTTTTAAACATAATTTCTGATAAATAAATAAATAATTTCTAGAGTAACAGTTTACCCTTTCATATAATACTGCTAATTAATAAGGACTTCAAAACTAAAAGTGAAGTCGACCTAATTTAAAGAGACATGAAATGGCACCAAAAAAAAAAAATCAAATAACTTAAGTACAAGGAACCAGGCCAAAATATTTTGTCTTACGGGAAGTAGTACAGTGAGAGTGGTTTGAATAGGGTAAGAATTAAGTACACTTTACAAGAGAAAAATTCCTTAAAACAAATTCATCAAAATACACTACTCTTCTGGGGGAAAAAAAAAACCTGAATATTCTCCATTGACTTCTGCTCTTCTGGTTCTTTCTCCTCTGATTAAAAGGACTTCTATTAGCCACATGCCAAAGGTAAGAGAACAGCTATATAAAAACTACAATGGAGGAGGGCAGTTATGCTGAAACCAATCCATTCCCACAGCACATGAATAAAACAGAATATTTGGGGAAGAGGGGAAAAAAAGTATTATCAACAAATAGGGGAAAATTTTTAATAAGTACCTGACTGCACCCAGGAAAGAAACTAGTATAAGACAAAGAGAGCAGGGCTTAATGAAAAGACAAACATTTTGTAGAAATCTCAAGCCTAGGATAATTTAAAGATTTTAAGGGCTCTTATTCTATAATCTGAGGTTTATATCACAATAATTTTCTGTTCTACATACCTTTTAACCAATTGTTCCCTCGTTTAAAAATTATTTTCTATATTGGTCCAAACAATATATCTAAAATATTCTGCCTAAATACAATTTGTACAATGATCTTACCTAGTAGCAAACTGAATGAGTGCATTTTGAAGAGTCTGCCTAATTTCAAGAAGAAAAGATTCATCATCACTCAGTGTATAATACCAATACTGGACATAATCCCTCAAGGAAAACTGGATAACCTATAAAAAAAATTGGAAAAAAATACTTTTTAGGATTTAAATAGTAACAGTGGCAAACTAAGAAGATTATCTATCAATTTAAATTTATTCTCCATATCCTAAATTATAGAGATAAGTGCCTTCTTTACAAAACCATCAACATGATAAAAGCCATTTAAAACTTTTAAAAATTAATTTGGTATCTCAACTCATCCACTGCCACAAATTCTTTAAAAGTAAAAGGTTATCTATAGTTAAGCCCCACCCAAATTAAGCAAAGATTTATTTTTTTGGGGGGGGAGGGATAAATCTTCAATGCTATGACATAATAGTTTTAAGCAGTTTGACAAAATGAAATGTGAAGAAATGCCACTGGACCCTAATTTTCAAAAAGTAACAGTTTTGCCAAGATTATATCATCATATACGTTGATGACTGAATTCACTTAATTCTACTAATACCTCTGGATACTGCCAACTGTATTCAGTTAGTCAACAAATAGCAAATAATACAAATATATAATGCTCTTGTAAATCAGAAAAACTAAACATGGATTCATCTATAAAATAAATATCAGAATTTAAATGTAAATATTACAATGAATCATATAATTTCAAAAATCAATGAATAATATTTTGGGAAGAAATTGTGTTTTTTTAGCTAATTCTAATTTTGGAATACTTTTGGATCAAAACACCATCACCATTGTAAAAAGTAATAAAATTAGCTAGATATAAAAATGTCAGATTCACCAAACCATTAAACCTGTTCATCCACTAAAACACAAAATTTTAACTATGAAATTCCTAGAAACATTGTTAAATGTCATTTTTTACAGATATATTTCATAAAAATAGATTTATAAATGTCTTGTCTAAATGCAAATTCAATTAAAAGGTTTCAATATTAAGTTAATCAATTCATTACAAATTAGTTCATATATAAGGCAACAAGTTCAAGCGCAAAATCAAACTAGCATTATAATGAAATTCCAGCATATTAAAATAAAAAACAAAAAAGTATTAAATTTTCAAAAGAAAATACCTATTATACATCTATATGCTATACAGTCATCCAGAGTTTGTACTAAATTTTTGTGAAGCCCTGCATTTGTAGGGCTAATAAAAGTTTAATTAAAAAAAAAAGAATATATCTAGCACCCAAGATACATAATTCAAATACCACATATTAAAACTCACTTGCTGGAGAGGTTCATCAATTATATTGGCACCAGTCAATCTTCTATCAATCTTAATAGTCCGGGCTTCCCGTTTCATCTCTTCTAAGCACTTAAAAGAAACCATAGTATTTTATTGCATAATTTCTTGATTTAAAATCTCCCTAATAGGGGGAATACCCCTAAGTAAACTATGGACGATAGTTAACAGCACTGCTTCAATAATCTTTCATCAATTGTAACAAACGTAATTACTGTAAAAAAATAACAGAATTATAAAAAAGTGCTATCATCAATTTTAATAAATGTTCCACACCAATGCAAGTACTGGTGGTGGGGTGGGGTATGAGAATCCTGTATTTTACGCATGGTGGTTTTGTTAGCCCACGACTTCTCTAATAAAAAAAAAATTTAATAATAATAAAAATCTCTCTAGCTCACTTCTAATCAAACACTCATTGTAACTTCCCTGTCATTATCTTGAAGTCAATAAATAATGTTACTTCTTGAGACTAGTATAAAACAAACACTATTTCTCAAGTTCAAAAAAAACTAGATACCCAGGTGAAAAATCTGTTACTATGCCTGAAAATTTTAATAAAATCAACAAACGTTACTTAGAATATAGGAAAAATGAAACATAGAAGTATACTGTTGCCATTATTTCAATGAAACTTTAAAACCATAAGTCAGTGCTTCACTTAGGTCAAATCAAGTGCACTGGACAAATCCCCTCCTTTCTCCTTTTATACCACCCTCCCTTACCCCACACCAAAAGAGGAAACCAGCAGCCAGCTGAATATACTTGTTAACTGATTTTATTTAGGGATACTTTCTGATAATTTAGAACATTTATTTCTTCAGAAAGCTCAGTGGTCTGGAATATGGTAAAACGTGGTGGGAGACTTTTCAATATACAAAATATGCTTCAAGTAACAATATTACAGATTTTGTAACTATAAAAAATTTTCCTTAAAACATATCTATAAGTCTTATTTTAGAAATAGCAAATCACAATCACTATTTTTTGTGCCCTTTACTAAAAAATTGGATTATAAAGATTTAATTCATCTTAACAAGGATTTATTACTGTGTAGGACCTTATTTCTTAACATATTTGCCATTGTCTGAATGTAGCACTCAAATGAATGGAGACTATGTGTGGTTAAGAAATGGTCCAAAAAAAGAAAGGTACATTTCCTCAGAAAGACTTGTAAGCAAAGTCAACAAATATATTAATGGGAGTCCTAGAGGAGAAAAAAACATTTCAGAGATTACAAACAAGTTATAACACATACTAGAAAAAATTAGCTTATCCATATGGAAGTCAGTGGCATAAAGTAAATTTTTAAATTCTGTAATGTAAACTATTACACATTAAACAGATCTGCATCACCTACATCTTAGAACTTAATGAACAAGATAACTGTAAAGTTAAATTACTGGCATCAACTCCAAGTCATTCGTTTTTCTTCATACAAGATAAAACCAATCACCTGACTGCCACAAGAACTTGAAGACAATGCAAAATCTGAAGTCTACCTATAATCCTCGATTCCAACTTTATTTATAGTATGATACTGAAAAATAATAAAAAAGCACCATTCAAGATAATAAAATCTCAGCCTGAATTGCTATATTTGTAGATATAGAATAATTAATTACAAGCTACATTTTTCAAAATAGTTGAATAAAAAGTACCAGTTATTTTTCCTCTGGTTCCTATGCAGTTTATTTTATTCAAAACAGAATATTCATTGACATTCTTACAAATCAAACACACAATGTTTTAAAACCACTGATACAGCAGGGAAAGCAACCAAATTAATATAACCAATTTTTCTTCAAATTTGTACTCACTTTTTATATCTAAGATTAAAAGAGTTTTTCAAAATGACCTTTACTAATGCATTTTCTAAACATAATCAGATAGTCTCCCATAAACTTATAGTGAGTATCAGTGAATTATAGGAAAATCAGGCAAGCCATAAATACGGTAATCACATTATCATCATTGCAAAGAACTAGACTTTTCGGTTTCCAATTCCTTCTTGTTATTTACCTTAGGAATCCCAGTTGATGTTGGAGGGAGAAATGAGTGTTCACACTGCTCTAGGTACTTCTCTGAGTTTGTTTTTCCAAACAGGAGAGTAACCACAAAACCTCTGAAAAGAAACATTTAATTACAGATATAAAAACAATATTGTACGAAAATTTAACACACCTATTACCAAGAATATTTTTCAGATTAAATAAATCACTCACCATTACTCACGAAAAATCAACTGAAATTAACTAAAAAGTCAACTTGTGATAAATGGCAAGGAGTTGGCAGATTTTGTTATGCTCTGAGATTTCAAACACTGTAAGCATTTTGTGAATTTATATAATAATATCTTTCAATGTTTTGGTTAAATGTATTTCATGAAGTGCATCAGGAAATGCTTTTAAACTTTAGGAAAATCAGCCCTTATTAAATAAGTGGACTAGCTAATAACCCAGGATAAAGAGAAATGGGATCTCAAACTATAGTTAATTAGCAAACTTTCATAGTTCTATTAATCATTTAAGGTGAAATATTGAAAGGCTAATTGTTTTTAAAGCAATTATAGGGTCATGGTCAGATAAATACCACTTTATAACTACACTTCACTGATAAGTATTGACTAAGTGATATCAAAATTTCCCATATTTAAAATTTACCAATAAACCTAAGTACTAAAAATCCCTTAAAAAATTAAATTTCAGTCTTATAATGATCTCAGTAAAAGACTGTATTGATAAATAGGGAAATAGTCAAAAGTTAAATATGGTCAGCCAATAACTTAAAGGAAGATACTCAAGGTCCTCTGCTTTTCTTGGCTGCCTGCTATTTCACTGCTTTTCAGTACAGGTACCACCACAACAGTAGGGGTGAACTGGAGAATACAGATAAAGTCAAATCAGTTCATGTCATTGATTCTGTTTAAGAAGAAAAAAAAGTTGACTTTGGAATAAGTGAATGTCACCTATCTCTGTTTTACACCTGAGATTATGACTAAGAACAAATTGGCCCTATTTTTCAGTTTGACCTGGTTATAGGCACATTTACAGACATAATAAAATGCTTATATTATCACTGTATTTTTAAAAACATCATCATGAAACAACCTGATACAACATCAAACCTTTGCTGACAATAAGATAAGAAACTGTCTGATCTTACAAAATCCCTAAGTGTCAACCTTTAGGTTTAACCGAAAACAGGTGCTAGGAATTATTACATAACAAAACAAATATAATACAATACCATGAAATAATCCACACTATGGTACTAATGACATGCCAAACAAACAACCAAAAAGAGATATCTAAAAAAGTTTCCTCACTGGTTTTCTTTACAAAAGTTTTATTCATATATCTAAAAAAAGAAAAAAAGGATTAGCCTTGACTGTATGCAAACTATATATATATATATATACACTATCAGCATGATAGATGGGTAAAACTGCAGAGCTTGACTTTTTCATCTGAAAAACAAACAAAAAATTTTCCAGAGGAAAATGTATTAATTCCCCGCAAACCTATATTTTATGGTAAAAAAAAAAATAGTAACAACAAAGCTTTAAAAACCTACACAGCAAAAAGGAGAGGGTAGTAAAATAGTCATAAAAGTTACCAAGGGGGGAAAAAAGCCTTACATGATGAGTAAGAAAACTCATTAAGACTAAGAAATGATATTTATTTATATGTGATGAATGTATTTTATTTAAAATGACACTTAAAAGCCTATTTTGGGGAGCCACTTCTCCTTTTCCTTTTACTAGCATGTTTCGCTGGCTCCCACCTGCCTGCTCTCCCTTTGCTTTCACTGTTCCTTTCTCTCTAGCACTAAACCCGGTAAGGTTGTTTTTTTTTTTTTAAAAAAAAGCCTATTTTGTTGTATAAATTCATAATTTATATAAATTATTTTAATAGAAATGACAATCTTTCTCAATAATTAGAGATATAAGAAAGATTTTACTCAGGAAATTATGGTACCCCTCTCCTAAAACTGAGAAACCCGGGAATCTAAGCCAATCCCCTTAGATGAATTTTGGGAGCCATGCTAGTATATAAGAAAGAGGCCCTTTATATTGGCAGTGAGTGTCATTGAAATAAAAAAAAATCTGGAATAGAACATCAGATCAATTTTTATATAATAAGACCTTAGAATTCTGGACCCCACCATGGGACTCTTAATGTTATCTAAAGGGTTTTGATGCCCCTTTCATATTCTCCAACATCCCATCCTACCTAAAACTTTTATAGAACTTTACAATTCCTCAAAATTTATAAGCTCCCCAATTGTTCATTAATAAATTAACAGACTCAAAAAAGGAGCAATGAAGCATCCCATGACTTTTTAATGAATGGAATGATCACCCTTCTTTCTCATATTTTATGTGGAATATGAAATATGATATGATTCTCCACCCATTCACCTTTCAAAGGGTTCTTAGAGCTCCCACCTTTGCTGCAAATTTTTCAAGTTTGAGAAATAACCTGAAATCCTTTTCCTTCATTCTTGCCAAGGGCTTATTTAGTGAAATTAGAAGAAAGCTCTCCCTTTCTGAGAAACATCTTCTCAGGACAAATAATCTCCTTTCTGATTGGCAAGAGCAGCCTAAATGCTGTTGGGGAAAGGTGAAGCCATGCAATTCTGGCCTTAAGTTGTGCCTGAGTAGTGTAATTAGAAAGTAGTATAATTAGTACAGATTTGCCTACAAATGTATTAAAAGATCTTTAATCATTTTTATCATCAAAAAAGATACGTGAAGTCCCTGTATCTGATTCCTATGGCTTAATGCTTAATTTTTAGACAGAATACAATATCATACCTGGACATAAGTAATGAAAATACTAATTTTTCAGTATTCAGTGTCATATCTGGACATCTGTAATGAAAAGCTAACAAAATACAGTTTTATAGAGTCTTGCAGTCACTGTTCAATTTAAGCAATTCTCACTTACTCAGAAATCAGTGGCTATGCTCCCTACAAAATGGCTACAAATGATCTTCAAACCTATACTCTGAAAGACATGAGCGATGGTAGATTGATATTCAGAAGTCACCCCGTCAGTGTCTTATACAGTCTCCCAGATCGTGGCTTCTATATTTCATTCAATACATCTAAACCCTCTAAATCTATAGGCTCAAACAACCTCTATAAATGTGATTTCAAAAGATTAAAAAAAAAAAAAAGATCCAAAGGTGTTTATTCCACAAATAATTACACACATGTATTGCAACACATACACACACAGGTTTCTTAACAACAAAATAGGTACTTTGGTTAGGGCATATAAATAGAAGTCTCTCTTGTCTATACATTTTCTCACATATAATTCACATCTGATACCAAATGCTCTGCACAGGAAGCTACAATGAATCATGACTGAAATCTCCCTCACAAAACGTTTATCAACTCAAGCAAAACACAAACAATGCAAATCAAATAACATGAAGAGAAAACTGCAAAAACGGGTATTTATTTGAATTCTCTAGACCAAAAGCAAAGTATTCATTAAGGGAAATAACATTATTGTTTGAAGACTAATCAACAGAAAAATTACTATCTTCTACTATGTAAAACTTGGTATGTCATCTCAGTTTATTTACTTTAATAATATTAACCTGGATAAAGAAATTTCAACTTTAACGGGAAACAATAACAAAAGGAATTTAAAAATCTTAAAAACATTTTATATTACCCCTGAAAAGTTTAAACCAGCAGAAAATTGAAATTTTATTTTTGAAGCTACCTACCCATATATATGGTACAAATAATAACCATCACTCTTTTTCTCTCTGTGGGTATCTTAATTTTACTTTTTTAATTTTGGTAAAACAACTTATAAAAATTACCATTCACAAATAAACCACACTCACTTCTCATGGCCATTAGTTTCAATTTTGAACAGCAGATGACATATAAACTGTAAAATTATCATTGTGTATACTTACCCACCCACAAAGCAGAGGATATAAAATGCCAAATAAATTACAAAGGGTCCAAAGGTTACTAGAAAAAGGACAATGCCAAGGCTTCCCCATCCCCATATGGAAAGACTGGCCTGAAACAAAGCAAAAATAAACAAATAAATAAATCTTCATATGAATTAGAAACAAAACCTTTACATTATATATTAAATATTAAGGAAATTGTTTCAATAATTTAAAATACTCAGGAAACTTAAGTATACCTTTGGGAATTTATCTCCAAAAAAACAGTATATATCTCCAAAAACTACATATATGCATTTACAGAATATCAGCAATGATAAAAATAAAAAATCTAGTAACAATGTAAAGGTATAACAATAGAGAAATAGTTACACAAACTGTTGAATGATGTGCTGGCATAAGAAATAATAACAGTGCTTTGAAAAAACAGTCACATATTATATACAAAAAAATCTGCAGCACTTGTCCATTCCATATATATGCAAAAGCATATATAAAATATTAAGTAGACTATAAGGTTGTATTCCTTTAGAATAAACATATGGCTTTAAAATCAGTCTCAACATAACTACAGTACGTTAAAGCATTCAAAAGATAAAATTTTCAGGGTAAGAAATTCTTGTTTCATTGAAAATTGGTTTTTATTTTACTCAGATAATGTACTGAAACACATAAAATTACAACTGCAAAAGTTCCAACTCTCAGTTGTTAAAATTTACTATAATCTTGACAAAACATGTCCCCAAAATTTTCCAACCTTAAAAAAAACTATTTCATACAGAATTATACTCTTTTATCCAATAAAAGTATTTTGTTGAGGGAAAACTAAATTTTGTCAATTTAAGTCATTATGAATAGATAAGTGTATTCAATTCCCCACGTTACTGCATCCTTGCCTTGCACTGTGAGGTACACAAAGGAAGTATTTGTCCCACTCCTGTCATCAAGGAACACAGAGAAGCATGTCTTATAGGAATGAAACAATTGGACACTGAATCAAAAGAAAATAATAGAAAGCATTATAAGATGTTAAAATGAACAAAGTAACGACCATAAAACTATGGAAGAGACAACAAGTGCTGCAGATTATGAGCGAAAGAAGGGTTTTATTCATTCATTCATCAGTCATTGACTGCTTCCTATATGATAACCTGGTTCAAGGTATTGGGGACACTACAAAGAACGAAAGTTTACAGTCTAGTAAGAGGAGAAAGACAAGCACATCCTAATAAGTTTACATACCTTCATACATTTACATTTGGAGGGGAAGAAAGACAAGTAAATCATATATATTCAGATCAGATGGGGATAAGTGCTATGGAGACTATAAAGCAAACTATATATAGTTGGTCTGAGAAGCTCTCAACTAGGTGGCCTGAGCAGAAATCTTAGATAAGAAAATTTATTGTCTTCTACATCAAAATAGTATTTTCCATGTATTCATATCTTCTTTTATATCCCTCAGCATAGTCTGATTTTTTCTCCCACATAGGGTAGGGTTGGCACAATTCTTGTTCACTTGTACTTTTATCATCTCTTTTTTCCTCCAAAAACTGTGACCTTTTAAACCCCAGGACACAATATGGGCTAATTAAGTCTCTGCTCTGCCCTCACAATCTCCCACCTGAATCAGTTGGGGATACTATTTCATGTCTACAGAAGTAGTCTCCTTTGACTTCTACAGCTGCAAATAAGACAACGATTTAGAAGAAAGTCCAGCGTACCCCATTACAAAATACTTCTGACTGAATACCCACTAACTGGTCCACACTTCAAGTACTCCCAGATACCCCAGCAATGGGAAATACATGCTGTTCTCCACTCAAAAATATCCACTGACTTCCAGAAAGAATAATTCTTAACTCTCAGGAAAGCTGGATCTAGACTATGACCCAGATACTTTACTCAATCTATCTTCTCTGGTGAGATCTGATCTAATATTAGCAGTATTACCCTCTGGTATAGGGCCTAAAATTAAGGTGAAATGAAACCGGGAGAGCTTCAGATGGCCTCACCACAAGTTTCCCTCCCCAGTGGGCTCCTGTGGAAAAGGTCCCCTAGCCAAATAACCCTCCTTATCAGTGACTAGACATAGTGTCGACTTATCTCTGAACAGAGGGCTTAGTTCTCAACCAGCCTGTGGAGGTATTTAAACAAACCAATCACAACCTCCTATGGGAACTAGGAACACCATGGTGTGCAGTGTCTCCTCCCCCTAGCGGTAAGAATATGTGACCAATAAACTGCTGTTTACTTCATTTGTCCAGTGTCAGATGTCATGCATTTGGCTCTCCCTAGAACCTTAGGGAAAGGACACCTACTCTCACCAATGGAATGAAGAGGTAACGGTCAAAACATACTCTTTCTTTACTGATTTATACTTGCTAGTCAGTTTTTCAAAGCTAAACAATGTATTGTTTAAGAATATATTCAGAAGCTCAAAAATAAAAATAAAAGCAAACAAAATGCTACCTCTAGGGATACAGAAGGAGCATGCAATTGGAAGACATACATGGGTACTTCTCAAATCCTTAGTAGGGTTCTATTTCTTAACCAGGGTGATAGGTGTTTGCTTTAAAGTGCATAAATGTTTTTTATACACTATTCTGTTTGAATGATACCTTGCACAATTAAAGAAATTTTCTAAAAATAATCACAACTAGTTAATGTGAGAAAGATCAGTTAATGCAGCAATTAGTTAATATAGGTAGATGGTCAATTGTCTAAAACCTCAAATTTTCAGATTTTTATGGGTCTGCTCTTACTCATTTGAAAACTGCAGCAAAATCACCAAAACACAAACTAATATTCATTCACTAAACAAATATTATGAATACCTATATTATGCCAGATGATACCATTTAACAATAAACAAAACAGACACCACTAACATTATATATATACACACATATATATATGTATGTATGTATTTTTTTTCTTTTTAATCTACAAGAGAGGACCCTTTCCTTAATTGCATTTAAGAGAAAAATTTTAATTAACCCAAGTCAGGGGATTCAGACAATTAGATTCAATTCTGAACTTTGGTTTACATAAGTCAGAAAACAGACTATCTTCTGACAGACTGAGCAATGGCATGACCCTGAAGCTGCTGGTACCCACCCCTTAGAGCATGAAAGCAAAAGCCATTCCACAAGGGATGGACCTTAGTGATTTTTCTTTTTTTTAAGTCCTGGATCAAGCTTTGCCTCTGTGTATTCCCAGAAGCAATTTGGTTGAAGTCAGTTTGAGCTAGGTTTTCTGAGATCGAAAGAAACTTTTATACAAAATTTGTTTCATTGACCATCCAGATCTTGGCATGGTATCAGATTTTTATGACGAGGCATTTCAGAGGTTTCTTTCCATTCTTGCACGCCAAGAAAAAAATGAAAACATAACAATAGTTCAAGGCTTAGTCACAGACAACAGTGAAACTTAGTTGAGCCTATTTCATGAATAACAGTGACTATGAGGCAATTAATGATTAGTCAAAGTAAAGAGTTGTTTTGAGTTAAATAATTTATAGTATGTGAAAAACATTTGTAAGCTATGAAGCATGACACAAAAGTTAACTGTTAATATTTCAATACCATTTCGGGTATTGGCCTAATATTTAATGCCTATCTCATTGCCCCCAGGAATTCAAAAAAGCTTTCTGTTAGAAGAGGAAAGGGGGAGAAGGGATATGGTGAAGGGGGGGAGAGGAAGGTAGGAGGAAGGGAGGGGGAAGGAGAAGGGGAAGGAAGGAAAATGTTAAAGTTTGCTTTCATTTATCTAAATATTAATCACCTAAATATGCCTCCCGAGGGACAAGTCAGAAAAACACTTGTAATAAATGAAGGCAATAAATATTGGGTCTGAACATAAAATACATAACTTTCATTATTAGAAAATCAGTTTATGTATATATTAAATAAATAGCAAAGAATTTCAATTTCAAAAGTGTCAGTTTATTAGTCTGTCCAGATATCTACACATCTCAGTTCAGTTTTGAGCTTGGGACACAAAAAGATAGTAAAAAATGACCTCTGCTTCCAAGATTCTTAGACTCATGAAATAAGGATGAAAAGGATTGTATATGCCTCCTGACAACAGAAAGCAATTAAAAATAATTCAGCTCATGATATTTTATGCTTATTAAGTGTGGTATTTTGGAGCTGTATGTACCCCAGAAAACTGTGTTCTTAAAGTTAATCCATTCCTGCATGTATGAACCCACTGAAAGTAAGAATTTTTGATGAGGTTACTTCAGGATGGCCCAGGATGAGTTTTAATCCTAATACTGGAGTCCTTTACAAGCAGAATGAAACTCAGACAGAGAGAACACAAGGGGCGGGGTGGGATGGGATATAAGAAGCTGAAGTTCAAGGGAATGTGGAAGATAAGGGAGAGGCCAGAAGCTACCATGTGCATTGCCATGTGACAGAGGAACCCAGGACCAATGATTAAAGGCAGCCAGTCCCCGCACACCAGTCTTTAGGAAGAAAGCATCACCTTGATGACACCTTCATTTGAACTTTGTCTTAGCCTCAAAACTGTGAAACATTAAATTCCCATTGCTTAAGCAAACCCACTGCATGACATTTGCTTGAGCAGCCAAAAAAAACGAAAACATTAAGTCATATTGATATTTATTTCATTTAATCCTTATCACAGCTATTTATCATAGGAAAGACAGTGTATTACACTACCAAAAACAGGGTTTGTCCCTGGAATCTGTGTAACCTCTGCAGAATCACTTAAATCAGTTAAATCCTGGCTCTAGTAGATTGGCAAGTAATTTAGTTCATAATCACATAATTAATCAGATGAAGAGCCAGGATTACTCTATCCAGGCTGCAGGTAGAAATAGAACGTTTAGATCAGAAGGTGAACAGACCATCAGAGCTCCCACAGGAAGGACCATGGACTTCTGTATGAATGGTATGGATCACTCATTTTCAGAGTTATAGTCATGTGGTAAATTTGGATACATTATATACTATAGGGTAGTCAGAGATACAGGGCTGAGCATCTTAAAGCTTATACCACTTTTGGTGCCAAATCAGAAAAATTATATATATATGTATGCATGTACATATATTAGTTGAATTCAACAATAAAAACAAGCAGTCAAAATAAAAGTGGTCTTATTACAAAAGCAATAACCTTATTCCGTCTAAAATAAATTGAAAGTTCTTCTCCAAGTAGTTTCAATAGACTGTGCTCCTGACATGGGGCCTTGTCTCATATAAGTTTATTTAATCAAAGCTTTGTTCATAGAAGCTGTACACTAAAGAATTAACCAATTAATTTACTAATGAGAAAAGTGAAATGGGGGAGGGAATGGAAATGAAGGAAAGGTAGGAGGAAAGGAAAGGGGGAAAAAGAGGAAAAAATAAAAAGGAGAAGGGAAAGGAAAAGGGAAAAAGAAAAGGACCTTAAATTGAACTGCTTCTCCTCACCCTTGTCTTATGGGTTTAGGTGGGGCTACATGCTTTTAACAGTAACTCACATCAACTCTCTCCTCTAACCCTACTCCACCCCACCCTACCATGCACACACACACACACACACACACACACACAAACTATCCAAGGGCTTGGTCCTCACTCTTCCATGGGACTGATGTGCAACAATGGCACTTTCCTGCCTAACTCAACTTACCCCAATCATATCAACCACATTATTTCTTTCTCAATGAGGCAGTAACAGAAAGACAAACAGTGATCATCACTGCATTTGTGGAATCAACTAGACCCAAATCCGCTCTTTTAGTGCTCCAGTCAGGGAAATAAAGCTCCTTTTCCACTCACCCCTATTTAAGGTACTAAGTATTCTCATGAGGAATATTAAAGAACAGTGATGCTGTACAAGTTTCCAAACAAGCTTTTAGCCCAGAGGGTTTTATAGAAAGCCTGGGAAAGGGGAGATGCCTGACAAGGGTAAATACCCTTGGCTTCAAGCAGGAAAACTGGCTGGCAGGCAAAGACGGTGACACTGGGAACCTGTGGTGTTTCTCCTCCCTCTCTGAACTGGGGTGTCCATAAAAACTAGGTTAAACACACACACACACACACACACACACACACACACACACCATATATTTTCAGTTCTTTGGCAACAGAATTCCCCTTATAATTTAAATCTATTTTCCAACTTTTATACATTTCCAAGATTAATTATATATATATATATGTAGGTAACTAGCTAAACAAACCTTCTAAACGGTTTGACTAGCTAAAACAAAATGAATCAATGGTTTTAAAACGTTAAAGCCTACCAAGAGGTGTATAGGAGGATTTGGGTTTTATTTTTTCCTTTTATTTCTATTCTGAAGTAATTAAAGTGTTCTAAAATTGATCATTGGTTGTACGCACAACTATGTGATTATACTGTGAACCAATGATGTGTTAGGATATCTCAATAAAATTGGGGAAAAAATGTTACAGACCACTATATGCTAACAGAACTCCCAGCATCCAATTAGAGAGAAAACACAAAATAAAAAAGCTACTATGATTTCAGAGTTTTTTAAAATTAAATTATATCAATTATAAAATACCTATACACAGTTTTAAATAATAGCTGGTACATATATGATATGCATTATTTTTTCAGGATACAAGTTAGGCTAGCTTAGACATATGTGTATAAATTGTTGGAGCTTTTACAGTTAATGTTACAAACCCTCCCCATCCCAGTCCACACACTGCAAATCAGTGAATTAAGGTTTAGAAGCAAGTACACTGTGGTAGGATGAGTTATGTACCCAATTTTAAACATGTTCTTATCTTCATCTACTTTCCTATGAGAATCCATTGTAAACATGACCTCTTGAAGATGTTACTTTTAGTTGAGGTGTGACCCAGCTGATTGAGGGTGGGTCTTAATCCAGATTAATGAAGGCTTTATAAAGAGAAAAAAAATTGGAAGTTAGGTAGAAGGCCTCAAGAAGAAGTAGAAAGTCAGTGGAAATCTGAGACAAGGTCAGTATGGACATTGCCATGTGGTGCAAGACAGGGATTCAAATCAAAGAACCCCAAGAATTGCCCAAAGCCAGCACACCAGAAGGTGAAAGGTCTTCAGGGAGAAAGCAAGCCTTGCTGATGTCTAGATTTTAGACTTTCCCTAGTCTCAAAATCACGAGTCAAAAAATTCCTGTTATTTATATCCAAACATCGTGTGGTATTTGTGGTAACAATTCTGGCAAACCAAGGCATACAATATTAAAAAAAAAAAAAAAGGGCAGGCCACTGTGGCTCAGTGGCAGAGTTCTCACCTGCTATGCCGGAGACCCGGGTTTAATTATCAACGCCTGCCCATGCAAAAAAATAAAAATAAAAAATAAACAAAAGATCTGTATTTACCAAATCCTTTTCCTGTGGGTGAGGCAGTTGTCAAAGAATAGTCCTCAACTACAATCTTTGTATCTGACAGGCTTCCAGCAAATATCCAAAGCCTCAAACTTCAAAACTAATTTAGGAATAGGTCTGATACATATTATATACTAAATATAAAAAAACAGTCTGAACGCAAAAAATTTTAAAGCTCCCCAACAATAATACAGTTAAATTTCAATAATGTGAAATAACAGAATCATCATGGTATCAGAAAAACAAAATCCCAATTATATTTATTTGGAACATATTATGTCTTCTTTGTATCAGCATTTACCTTGATTATTTTCTGAAATTCACTTATATCCTAGCAAAGTATATATAGATTTCTTACATTTAAGAAAGGAGGGAATTATAAATACATACATCTGCTTTTTTTTTTTTTAAATGGAAGGATATACAAAAACTTTAAAACTGATGATCTATGGGGAAAGAAGAGGATATAATAGAAAGGACAGGAATAGGAGCTAGACATCTCTGAAAATGCCTTGTTTTACAGATCTGATTTTGAATGGTACAATGTTTCATATTATTACAAAATATAAAATTTAAAAAGCAACCTAAGGGTTTGTCTCCCAGTGCCTGTCCATGTAAAAAAAAAAAAGCAACCTAAGTGGGTGCAAGGGTAGTTCAGTGGTAGAATTCTTGCTGCCATGCAGAAGACTTGAGTTAGATTCCTGGCCCATGCACTTCCCAAAAACTAACAAACGAACAAAAACAAAAATTCAACAAATGGTGCTACAATGGGGGATAATACACGGAAAAAGATGAAAAGTGACCCCCACCATACAGCATACAATAAAATATATAAAAGCAACCTAAAATCCAAAAGACAATGAAACAAATGAATCTAACTAACAACAAAGTAGAATAACCACACAGAGAAAAACTATTTCAAGTGATTTTACAACATAGTAACCTTTAGCAGGGAAAATCTAAGAATAAAATGGATTACATAAAATTTCTTAAACTTTATCAGTAAAAATGTTGTTGATGATCCCACTAAAACGAATCAGGACAACTTGGAGGAATGGTTAATTTCAAGTTTAGGAAAAGAAGTATGTTTAAGATAAGCCTGAAGTATCTTGTGTGTTGTAGTCTGCAAACTCAACTCTGATTTGTCTTTCAAACATAATAAAAACTTTTTTAAAATGCATAAAACCACCACAAAATTCACTTGCCTTATAAATTCCCCTGCATTCCTTAAGAAGCCACCACTGCAGAGGTAAACAGCCTATAATATATGCTATAAACTAACCTGGAATTAAGTTTCCCATGAGTGGTTGAAAGTGAAGCAATACACACATGGCTACAGAATTAAGGAAAAAGTTCTTTTAAATATTGAACTACGAAATAATGAGTTTTAATATCCTGTTTTGCCTGGTTATGCACACATTTTATTATAAGAAATGAGAAATACTGTCTCTCAAAGTAATTACTTTGGGAGGTTTCATATTGATTCTATAATTAAGTAGCTGTATGTTAGGCCTTAATGATGCAAAGATGAATCACACAATTTCCGCCATTTAAGAACTAAAAAGATAAAATATGCATGTAACAAAACATAAATGTGATAAGTGCCATAATAAAGAGGTTTTTTAAATGTTTGGGGAAGACAGAAAAGATAATTCCTCTGGAGCTTAAGTCTATTTCTGACCTGTCTTCAAAGTATAGTTTTGCAGTTAAACAAGAAAAAACAAGGTCTTTTCTTTAGGGTTACTCACTTCTTTCCACCAAAATAATATTATACTAGAGTTCTGGTAATTTCCAAAAATAAAAACTCCAAATAAATACAGTCGCAAATGCTGAGGATATTCAAGACGTGCCTCAGAGAAAGTACTCTTTGAAATTCATTGTTCAAAAGTAGGACAGAGAATAATATTTGTTTATTGAACTTTAGCCCAGAGCTCAAGGCTATTTATACTTTTATGTCTAAACATGTTTAAAGACTTCATTTATAAATGGCAACAAAGAAAGAATATGACACTCTATATGCTCTAGTTGTGAGGGATAAATGTACTACTCAAGAATTTCCAAAAAATAAATTATTGAAACTATATATAAATAATCATAAGCACAAGATAATTTTAAAAAGCGGGAGAGGATGACAGCCACAAGGCACCAGCCATGAATGAAAATCAACTAATATCTGGCCAGTTTTATCAATGCCCCAAAGAACAAATGACAAAAGTCAAACTGCTCAAAATTCATACAGCTTTTGATAAAGTGTAGAAAAACCCATTTTCATATAATGGTAAAATGTATTTTATTCATTTCACAGATTTTATGCTCTGTCATCTCAGTACAAAAAGAAACAACAAAGATCAACTACTCTGATACAGCAAACCTTAAGAGGAATTTTAAATACATATAAAATATGAAATTTAATTCTCACACAATTATGGAAAATTGTTAGATTATTAAAATTTTAGTTGACATGATAAGTTCGAACATACTTCAATGAGTACCTAGACTCTTGGCAAACCCTCCACAAAAGGGAAAAAAAACACAATTCAAGAGCCTACTGCTTCCTGTACAACTTACTCATAATATAATCTGACGTGGTCAAAAGCTGGTTAGATTAAGAATTGACAAATCAAATTCTAATATTTCTAAATATAATTTTATATAAGCTATTAAAAATTATATAAAATATTTTAAATATAATTTTTATATAAATAGAATTTATTTACAAGGAAAATCTGGTACTAAATATAAACATGTACAATCAAAAGTATGAAAGTTCCACTTCCAAGAATTACTACTCTTTCCTTCCACAGAATCAACAAACAGAAAAGTGAAAGGTCAGTTCCAACTATCTCCTTGATTTTCCTAAAGAAATGAGTAGAAGACATCCTGTGAAAATTCTTTACCTTGTTCTAACAGGAATAAATCAATCAAGACAGTACAGTCAGCCATAAAAAATTATATTCAAGGGTGGAGTTCTTGTCTGCCATGCCAGAGTCCCGGGTTCATTTCCCGGTGCCTGCCCATGTAAAAAAAAAAATTATATTCAAGAGATTGGTAAATCAGCTGTTGACAACTGGAAACCGAGATTGATAGAAAGATTATTCATGTTGGTTACACCCTTGGGGTAAACAAAGTATTTTTTGCATGGTTTATTTTCTGTTTTTTGTATTTAAATATGCAAGATAGTAATCATAGAAAAATATCTTCCCTAATTATCCTTCCTGTTTCAAGACACTGATCGTGTTGCCCAGGATGAAGTCCTCAGCAAACAAGGAGCTGAAAGGAACTAAGATTCACTGTCAGCACTTACTATAGATAGGTCTCAGCCCCTCTGGTTTGTGGCCCCATAACTCAATCTCCCAAACTCCAAGGTATGATCTTGCCTCTTTTTCAACTATAATCTTCTCAGGTTTCCAGTGAAGGTCTCCTAGTCTAGTATTCAACCAAACAAAACACATCTCAAATATCTCAGTAGGTGATCCTAATAAGTCTTTGTTACAAAGAATTTAAGGTCTGAGAAAGGGATAAAAAGCTGGCAGGCTATGATTTATTTGGCCAGCATAATTTTCCTACCTTTCCTCTCCTTATTGCCAAAATGACCTTTGAAAGAGATCCCAGAATTGTTCTCTTGTTTCTATTCTTTAACATGAATTACTTTTTTAACTTAGTCAGAACCTGTAGTAAGGGCAGGCCATGGTGACTCAGTAGGCAGAGTTCTCGCCTGCCATGCTAGAGACACAGGTTCAATTCCTGGTGCCTGCCCATGTTAAAAAAAAAAAAAAAAAAAAAAGAACCTGTAGCAAGTTCCCTTTAAGAAAACAGCTCCAAAAAAAATTCAACAAATGTTGCTGCAATAATGGTATACAAACATAGAAAGAGAATGAAATGTGACCCCAGGCATATAGCATACCAAAAAAAAAAAATCAAACACCAAAAACATGTCAAAAATAAAAAAAAGAAACAGCTCCAACACAGATCTTCCATGAAGTTAGCTCTCCCTTAAAAGCATCTCACCCTCTTCCAAATAGAATGTTCAATCCTTAAAATCCCTGTCACTACTGCATAACTAATATTTTCAAAATTCCATGACAGTTACGTACATCTGCCTCTTCTAGACTGGAGGCTTCTTTCATCTACTCATTAAACATTTACTGAAATATACTGTATGCCTGAAAGTTAGGCTGTGCAATTTCAAAAGTAAGTTAAGCATGGATCCTGTCCTCAAGAAGCTCAGTCTACTGGAAGAAGAAGAATACAAACATGAATTGTAAAACAATATAGCAAGTAAAATCATAGCCATGGATGAGATTTCAAGTCAGTAGGAAGGAGAATGTGACCTGACCCCATCTTAAGGAATATGTGTGGAGGTACATAAGAGGAAGTCTCTTGGAGATGACACATAATTTAGTCTCAAAGAATAACCAAGAGATAGCCTGGTGAAGAATAAGATCACTGACAAAGAGAAGACAATGAAGCAAGAAGCAGAGTTCTGTGCAGAAGCCACTTCTCAGGTATACATGGATCATTCTCTAAGACAGACAATTTGTTAGACTAAATCCAACCTCAATACATTTTAAAACTGGGTTGATGTAATCAACGTGGCAACAAAAGACATACTCTGAAAAAAGCTCCCCAGAGATTCAGCAAATAAAAGGACAAATCACACATGTTTAGAACTCTGGAGGATAGAAGAAACTGGAAAACGACTCCAGAAACACTGATTTGAACAAAGAGAGAAATCATCAGGTAGGAAATTTCCATCCTGGCTAACTGACCCTGTTCTCCCACCTTTACTTAGTCCAACACAGCTTGGGAGCTGCTCCGAGGTAGTGGCCTGAATCTCTCCCTTCCTCTTGGAACAGACTATAAAACCACTGCAGCAGTGAGTTAAAGTACCACGTGTATCCAGACACAGAAAGCCAAGTCTATACAAGCCACTGAGAAGTGCTGCAGACAAAAGTGGTCCCAGGGACTGCAGGGTGGGAGGGTTGGGAAGAAAAGAAAGAGAGAGACTGTGGTAGACTAGCAGCTGTCAAAGGGTGCACTCACTAAATCCAGTTTCAGTCAGCATAACCATTTAATGATGGAAAACAGACTTTTCTGGAAAGACCCACCTTTCTGGATTGACCCTATCTGGCCCTTCAGCGCAGAACAGCTAAATGGAGAAAAAACTGGATGTAGATGACATGATGCCATATATAGAAAGCATAAAAAAGTTTACAACAAAGTTGCTAGGACTAATAAATGAATTCAGCAAAGTGGCGGGATACAAGATCAACACCCAAAAATCAGTAGTGTTTCTACATACTGTAATGAGGAAGCTGAAGAGGAAATGAAGAAAAAAATCCAATACCAACTAAAATAATCAAATATCTAGGAATAAATTTAACCAAAGATGTAAAGGACCTGTATTCAGAAAACTACAGAACACTGCTAAAAGAAAGCAAAGACAATCTAAACAAATGGGAGTGCATTCCTTGTTCATGGACTGGAGGACTAAATATCATTAAACTGTCAATTCTAGCCAAAATGATTTACAGATTCAATACAATCCCATTCAAAATTCCAACACCCTACTTTGCAGAAATGGAAAACCTACATATCAGATTTGTTTGGGAGGGTAAAGGGCCCCAAATAGCCTAAAACATCTTGAAAAAGAAGAACAAAGTTTGAGGACTCAAACTTCCTGACTATTTCAAAGCTACAGTGGTCAAAATAGCATGATACTGGCACAAGGATAGATACATTGACCAATGGAATGGAATTCAGAGATGAAAATAGACCCTCACATCTATGTATGGTCAACTGATTTTTGACAAGGCTGCCAAATCCACTCAATAAGGAATGAATATTTCTTCAACTAGTGTTGAGTTCAAGTGGTGCTGAGAGAACTGGAAAACCATATGGGAAAGAAATACATATTTCTCACACAATATACAAAAATTAAGTCAAAATAGAGCAAACACCTAAATATAAGAACCAAGACAATAAAACTCCTAGAAGAAAATGTAGGGAAATATCTTCAGGATATTGTGTTAGGTAATGGTACCTTAGATTTTATACCCAAAGCACAAGCAACAAAAGAAAAAACAGACAAATGGGACCTCCTTGAAATTACAAACGGCTGTGTATCAAAGGACTATGTCATAGAAATGAAAAGAAAATCTACTCAATGGGAGAAAATATTTGGAAGCCACATACTCAATAAGGGCTTAACACACAGAATATATGAAGAAATTCTACAACTCGACAATAAAATGACAAGCAACTCAATAAAAAATTGGGCAAAAGACTTGAATAGGCATTTTTCTCAGAGAATATAAACAAATGGCTAAAAAACTACATGGAAAAATGTTCAACACCACTAGCTATTAGGGAAATGCAAATCAAAACCACAATGAGATACCATTTCACACTCACTAGAATGGTTACTATTAAAGAAAGAAAACTGCAAATGTTAGAAGGGATGTGGAGAAATAGAAACACTTATTCACTGCTGGTGGAAAAGTAAAATGGTACAGCTACTGTGAAGACAGTTTGGGAGTTCCTCAAGAAGCTAAGTATAGAATTAACAAATGACCCAGCAATCTTGCTACTAGGTATATATCCAGGAGAATTTAAAGCAGGGACTCAAACAGATACTTGCACACCAATGTTCATAGTGGCATTATTCACAATTGCCAAAAGATGGAAGCAGATGAATGGATGAACAAAATGTGGTATATACACACAGTGCAATATTATTCAGCTGTAAAAAGGAATGATGTTCTGAGGCATTTGACAACATGGATGAGCCTTAAGGACATTATGCTGAGTGAAATAAGCAAGACACAAAAGGACAAATATTACATGATTGATATAAATTATACTAAGCAAACTCACAGACTAAGATTCTACAATAAAGGTTACCAGGGGATAGACTTGGAATAGAAAATGAGGAATTGATGTTTAATTTGTACAGAATTTCTATTTAGATTGACTGGAAAGATTTGGAAATGGATGGTGGTGTTGGTAGTATATACAGACTGTGATTAACAGCACTGAATTTCATAGGTGAATGTGGTTAAAAGGGGAAACTTAGGTCACATATGCTAACTTGAATAAAAATTAAAAGACAAAACACAGAACTGGGTAACACGGTGAACCTAATTGCAGATGACAGACCATACCTACAGTATATGAACGCTCTTTCATGAATTATAACAAATATACAATACTAATACAAGCTGTTAATAATAGGATGTACTATGGGGAAAAAAAATACCTAGTGTATTTAAAGATGATACGACACTATATGTTGAAAACACCAAAAAATCTATGGCAAAACTACTAGAGCTAATAATGAGTACAGCAAGTGGCAGGTTACAAGATCAACACTCAAATATATGTAGTGTTTTTATACACTAGTAATGAGCAATCTGAGGGGGAAATAAAGAAAAAAATTTCATTTACAATTGTAACCAAAAGAATAAAGTATTTAGGAATAAATTTAACTAAGGATACAAAAGATCTATACAAAGAAAACTACAAGAAATTGCTCAAAGAAACCCTAAATAAATGAAGATCATACCATGTTCATGGATTGGAAGACTAAATATAGTTAAGATATCAATTCTACCTAAATTGATTATAGATTCAATGCAATACCAAATTAAAATCCCAAAAACTTACTTTGCAGAAATAGAAAAACAAATAACCAAATTTATCTGGAAGGGCAGGATGCCCCAAATAGCTAAAAATATCCTGAGAAAGAAAAATGAAGTTGTCACACTTCCTGACTTTAAGGTGTACTACAAAGCTCCAGTGCTCAAAACAGTACGGTACAGGCATAAAGACAGATATATTGACCAACTGAACTGAATAGAGTGTTCAGATATAGACCCTCATCTATAGACAACTGATCTGTGATAAGGCAATCAAGCCAAATCACTTGGGACAGAACAATCTCTTCAATAAATGGTGCTTGGAGAACTGGATATTCACATGCAAAAGAATGAAAGAGGATCCATATCTCACATCCTATACAAAAGTTAACTCAAAATGAATCAAAGACCTAAACATTAGATCTAAGACCATAAAACTTTTAGAAGAAAATATACGGAAATATCTTATAAAATTTGTAATGGTAGGCGGTTTCCTAGATTTTACACACAAAGCATGAGCATTTAAGAAAAAAATAAATAGGAACTCTTCAAAATTAAATACTTTTGCGCATCAAAGAACTTTGTCAAGAAAGTAAAAAGATAGCCTACACAATGGGAGACAAAATTTGGAAGCAACGTATCAGATAAGGGTCTGATATCCAGAATATATAAAAAGATTGTTCAACATAACAAAAAGACAAAAAACCTAATTACAAAATGGGCAAAATACATGAACAGACATTTCTCAGAAGAGGAAATACAAATGGTTAAAAGGCACATGAAAAGATGTTCAACTTCCCTGGCTATTAGGGAAAAGCAAATCAAAACCACAATGAGGTATCATCTCACACCCACCAGAATGGCCATTATCAATACGACAGAAAATGACAAGTGCTGGAGAGGGTGTGGACAAAGAGGCACACTATCCACTGTCGGTGGGAATGAAAAATGGTACAACCGCTGTGGAAGGAGTTTGGTGGTTCCTCAGGAAGCTAAGTATGTAATTGCCATATGATCTGGCAATACCATTGCTAGGATCTACTCAGAGGACATGAGGACAAGAAAACGGACATTTGCACAACAATGTTTATAGCAGCAATATTTACAATTGCCAAGAGATGGAAACAGTCCAAATGTCCATCAATGGATGAACAGCTAAACAAGTTGTGGTATATACATATGATGGAAGGCTACATAGTTGTAAGACACAATAAAGTCACGAAGCATGTAACAAAGTAGATGGACCTTGAGGACTGTGGTAGTTAGGTTTAGGTGTCAACTAAACCAACTTTCACTTAGGTGCCAAGTGAAAGTGCCTAGTTTTGTTGCTGTGGACATGAGCCAATGGCATGTGGACCTTTCTGTTGCTGACTGCATCTGCAATCAGCTATGAGATCTGCCTGCTGCAATGAATTATATTTAGATTTAATTGGCTGGAAGCTTAAATGAGAGAGCTCAATGTAGCACAGCCCAAGCAGCTCAGCCTACCTCATCTGAGAACTCATAGTTCAGCCCAGGCCTTTGGAGATGCAGACAGGAATCACCCCAGGGAAAGCTGCTGGAACCCAGAGACCCAGAGAGAAGGCCAGGAGGGATCGCCCTGTGCCTTCCCATGTAAGAAAGAACCTCAGTTGAAAGCTGCCTTTCCTCTGAAGAGCTATACATTTTTAACTAAATAAATCCCATTTTATTAAAAGACAATCCATCTCTGGTGTGTTGCATGCTGGCAGCTTTGGCAGACTAAAACAAGGACATTATGCTGAATGAGATTAACCAGAAACAAAAGGACAAATACTGATATGAACTAACATTAATGAGTGAACTTGGAGAATTTCAGTTAAAAACAGAAGTCATCAGGAGATAGAAATAGGGTAGAGATTGGGTAATAGGAGCTGAAGTGATACAGATTGTGCAACAGGACTGATTGTAAAAATTCAGATATGGATAGCACAATACTACCTGATTGTAGCACAATAATGTAAGTACACTGAATGAAGCTAAATATGAGAATAATAGAGGGAGGAAGCCTGGGGGCACAAATGAAATCAGAAGCAAAGATAGATGATAAAGACTGAGATGGTATAATCTAGGAATGCCTAGAGTGTACAATGATAGTGACTAAATGTAAAAACTAAAGAACGTTTTTCATGAGGAAGAACAAAGGAATGTCAATATTGCAGGGTGTTGAAAACAGATGGTCATTCATGTTTTAAAACTTCAACTTCTGTATGAGACTAAAGCAAAAAATGTTTGGTACAAAATTTTTATTTTATCTACTGCATTTCCTAATTAAACTTATATGGACAGGTTAAATGAACACCATAAGTATATGGAACCTTGCATAGGGCATGAGATTTTGTAGGTTTGTCCAATGTAATGCCCCAATAAATCCCAGAGTGATTTGAACAGTGAATAAAGAAGTACTTGCAAAGTTCCCTTGGGGGAATGGCATGAAAGGGGGAAAATTCAACCTCCCCATTTGGAGAATTCCTGATATTCTCGCAAGCAGCAGGGACAACCAAATCAATAGGCCAAGGCCTCAATCTTGGGATTTGCTCATATGAAACTTATTCCTGCAAAGGATAGGCTAAGCCTACCTAAAATTAGGCTTAAGAGTCACCCCCAGAGAACCTCTTTTGCTGCTCAGATGTGGCCTACCTCTCTCTCAACCAACATGGCAAGCAAGCTCATTGCCTTTCCCATCTCTACGTAGGACATGACTCCCAGGTGCGTAAACCTCCCTGGTAACATAGGACAAAAATCCTAGAATGAGCTGGGACTCAGTATCAGGGGATTGAGAAAACCTTTTCAACCGAGAGGAGGACAAGAGAAATGAGACAAAATAGAATGTCAGTGGCTGATAGATTTCAACAGTCAAGAGGTTATCCTGGAGGTTATTCTTACGCATTATACAGACATCCCCTTTTCAGTTTAAGGTATATTAGAGAGGCTAGGGGGAAGTGTCTGAAACTGCAGAACTGTGTTTCAGTAGCCATGTTTTTTTAAGATGAATGTATAATGATACAGCTTTTGCAATGTGACTGTGTGATTATGAAAACTTTGTGTCTGATGTTCCTTTTACCTATGGTATGGCCACATAAGTAAAAAACAGGATTAAAAATAAACAAATAATAGGGGGAATAAATGTTAAAATAAATTGAGTAGAGTGAAATATTAGTGATTAATGAAAAGGAGTGGTAACTGGAATAGGAAAAAAAATAAGGGGAACAAAGGTTAAAATACATTGGGTAGATGGACACAATAGTGGCTAAGGAGAGCAAGGGGTAAGGGGTATGATATGCAGAGATTTTTATTTTTTATTTTTAATTCTTCTGGAGTGATGCAAATATTCTAAAAATGATCATGGTGATGAATATATTAACATGTGATGATATCGCGAGCCACTGATTTTATGCCATATACGGAATGTTTGTACGTTAAGAATGTTCATGTTTGTACTGGGCAGGATAAGAAAAATAGAATCCAGAGACTTCACAGGAAAGTCTTTCAACCTGCTGGGTCTAAACCTCGGGGGAAACCGATGCAGGTGACTCTTTCCTCCTGATAAGAGGCCAGTTTGGTCTGGGAAAATCTGGCTGGGGTCTATAATACCTAAGTAGACCCTCCTAAGTGTGTGTGGGGGGGAAGGCACCACACAAGCAGGGCAAGAAACAAGAAAACAAGAACTGAAAATTTCTCCTCTGTTAAACAAAACTTAAGCTAAAGGTCCAGATAAAGCTGAACGGAATGTCAAAGAACAGATAGACAACAAATTCATCCAGCAAGAAAACCCTAGCTAAAAGGAGTGAAAGCAATCTCCAGAATAAACTAATTAAGGTAATTAAATGCCTAGACACAGGCAAAAAATAACAAATCACACTAAGAAAATTGAAGATATGGCCCAGTCAAAGGAACAAAACAACAACTCAAATGACATATAGGAGCTGAAAAAATTAATTCAGAATATACTAACAGACATAGAAAACCTCATCAAAAACCAAATCAATGAATTGAGGGAGGATATAAAGAAGGCAAGGAAAGAACAAAAAGAAGAAACTGAAAGTCTGAAAAAACAAATCACAGAACTTATGGGAATGAAAGACACAGTAGAAGAGATGAAAAAAACAATGGAAACCTACAATGGTAGATTTCCAGAGGCAGAACATAGATTTCTAAACTGGAGGACGGAACATCTGAAATCCGACAAGAAACAGAAACTATAGGAAAAAAAATGGAAAAATATGAGCAGGGACTCAGGGAATTGAAAGACAATATGAAGCACACAAATACACGTGTTGTGGGTGTCCCAGAAGGAGAAGAGAAGGGAAAAGGAGGAGAAAAACTAATGGAGGAAATTATCACTGAAAATTTCTCAACTATTATGAAAGACTTAAAATTACAGATCCAAGAAGTGCAGCGTACCCCAAAGAGAAGAGATCCAAATAGATATACTCCAAGACATTTAATAATCAGAATGTCAGAGGTCAAAGAGAAAGAGAGGATCTTGAAAGCAGCAAGAGAAAAGCAATCCATCACATACAAGGGAAGCCCAATAAGACTATGTACAGATCTCTCAGCAGAAACCATGGAGGCGAGAAGACAGTAGGATAATATATTTAAATTATTAAAAGAGAAAAACTGCCAACCAAGAATTCTATATCCAGCAAAATTGTCCTTCAAAAATGAGGGAGAAATTAAAACATTTTCAGACAAAAAAATCACTGAGAGAATTTGCGACCAAGAGACCAGCTCTGCAAGAAATACTAAAGGGAACACTAGAGACAGATACAAAGACAGAAGAGAGAGGTTGGAGAAGAGTGTAGAAAGGAAGACTATGAGTAAAGGTAAAAAGAAGGAAAATTAGATATGACATATAAAATCCAGAAGGCAAAATAGTAGAAGAAAGTACTACCCATGCAGTAATAACACTGAAGGTTAATGGATTAAACTATCCAATCAAAAGACACAGTCTGGCAGAATGCATTAAAAAACAGGACCCATCTATATGCTGTCTCTACTCAAAGGGCACGAGGCCAAGGACACAAATGGACATTTACACACCAATGTTTATAGCAGCATTATTAACAATTATCAAGAGATGGAAACAGCAAAAATGTCCATCAACAGATAGTTGGCTAAACAAACTGTGATATTTACATAAGATGGAATATTATGCAGCTGTAAGACAGAATAAAGTTATGAAGTATGTAATAGCATGAATGGACCTTAAGGACATTATGCTGAGTGTGATTAGCCAGAAACAAAAGGACAAATACTGTATGGTCTCAGTGATATGAACTGACATTAGTGAATAAACTTGGACTATTTCCTTGGTAACAGTGACCATCAGGAGATAGAAATAGGGTAATATATTGGGTAACTGGAGCTGAAGGGATACAGATTGTGCAACAGGACTGAATATAAAAACTCAGAAATGGACAGCACAATATTACCTAACTGTAATACAATTATGTTAAAACACCTAATGAAGCTGCATATGAGAATGACAGAGGGAGGAGGGCTGGGGCATAAATGAAATCATAAAGAAAGATAGACGATAAAGATTGAGATAGTGTAATCTAGGAATGCCTAGAGTGTATAATGATAGTGACTAAATGCACAAATTTTAAAAATGTTTTTGCATGAGGAAGAACAAAAGAATGTCATTACTCCAGTGTGCTGAAAATAGATGGTACTTAATAGTTTAAAATTTCAACTAATGTGTGAGACTAAAGCAAAAAATGTATATTTGGTACAAATCTATACTTTGACTAGTGCATCTCCTAATATAACTTATGTAGATAGTTGACTGAACACCTTAAGTACATGGAACTTTGTATAGGACATGAGATTTTGTTGGTTTGTCCAAGTGATGCCCTGATGAATCCCAGAGTGATCTGATCAGTGAGTGGAAAAGTATTTGCAAAGTCCCCTTCGGGGAATGGTGAGAATGGGGGAAAACTCAACTTCCCCAAATTGAATTCTTGATATTCTCACAAGCAGGGTTGGATAAACAAAGTTATAGGCTGAGCCCCCAGTCTTGGGGTTTGTTCATATGAAACTTAACCCCACAGGGGATAGGTCAAGCCTACTTAAAATTAAGCCTAAGAGTCACCCCCAAGAGAACCTCTTTTGTTGCTCAGATGTGGCCTCTCTCTCCAGCCAACACAGCAAGCAGACTCACCACCCTACCCCTGTCTACGTGGGACACGACTCCCAGGGGTGTGGATCTTCCTGGCAACGTGGGACAGAAACCCCAGAACGAGCTGAGACTCAGCATCAAGGGATTGAGAAAAACCCTAGAATGAGCTGAGACCCAGCATCAAGGGAGTGAGAAAACCCTCTAGACCAAAAGGGAGAAGAGTGAAATGAGACAAAGTGTCAATGGCTGAGAGATTCCAAACAGAGTCGAGAGGTTATCCTGAAGGTTATTCTTATGCATTAAGTAGATATCACCTTGTTATCCAAGAGGTAATAGAGAGGCTGGAGGGAACTACCTGAAAATGTAGAGCTGTGTTCCAGTAGGCATGTTTCTTGAGATGACTGTATAATGATATAGCTTTCACAGTGTGATTGTGTGATTGTGAAAACCTTGTGTCTGATGCTCCTTTTATCTACCTTGTCAACAGATGAGTAGAACACATGGAATAAAAATAAATAATAGGGGGAACAAATGTTAAAATAAACTTAGTTTGAAATGCTAGTGATCAATGAAAGGAAGGGGTAAGGGGTATGGTATGTATATATTTTTTTCTGTTTTCGTTTTATTTTTCTGTTGTCTTTTTATTTCTTTTTCTGAACTGATGCAAATGTTCTAAGAAATGATCATGATGATGAATATGCAACTATGTGATGATATTGAAAGAATTACTCATTATATATGTAGAATGGAAAGATCACATATTAAGAATGTTTGTGTTTCTTTCCTGTAATTTTTTTTTAAAAATTTAAAAACTAATAAAAAAAGTTGGAAAAGGGACCAAACTTCAACTAGATATATGAAAGAAGCTGATCTGGATGTGACTTCAGTAGATCAGAATTAGGGTACAGGATGATATCATCCATATTTTAAAACTTCAATTTCTGTGTGAGACCAAAAGGAGAGATTTTTTTGGTGCATAATTTATATTCTGGGTAGTCCATTTCCTAATGTAACTTGTATGGTCAGTTTTGTTGAACACCATAAGTACATGGAATCCTGAATAGGGTGACATTTTGTTGGTTTCTCCAGGTTAATGTGATGCCTCGATATATCCCAGAGTAATTTGGGCAGTGAATAAAGAAGCACATGCAATTCCCCTTGGGTAACTGGGAAGAAAGGAGGAAATATTCAACTTCAATTTCTGATATTGTCACAAGTAGTGGGAACAATCAAATCAGCAGGCCAAGCCCTTGATCTTGGGGTTTGCCTCTATGAAACTTATTCCTGCAAAGGATAGACTCAACCTACTCAAAATTAGGCCTAAGAGTCACCCCCAGATAACCTCTTTTGTTGCTCAGATGTGGTCTCTCTTTCTAGGCCAACTTGGCAGTTAAACTCACTGCCGACCCCACTTCCTACATGGGACATGAGTCCCAGGGGTATAAATGTGCATTATATAGATACCCCTTTTTAATTTATGGTGCATTGGAGTGGCTAGAGGGAAGTACCTGAAACTGCTGAACTGTGTTCTAGTAGCCTTGATCTGGAAGATAACTGTATAACAATATAACTTTTACAACCTGATCATGTGATTGTGAAAACCTTGTGTCTAATGTTCCTTTTATCTAGGGTATGGACAGATGAGTAAAAAAAATAAGGATAAATAAAGTAGGGGTATAAGTGGTAAAAAAAAAAATGGGTCGACTGATACACTAGAGAGAGGGAGGGGTAACGGGTAGGACATATGAGTTTTTTTCTTTTTTCTTTTTATTTCTTTTTCTGGTTGATGCAAATGTTCTAAAAATATCACGGTGATAAATATACAACTATGTGATGATATTGTGAGCCACTGATTGTATATTTTGGATGAACTGTATGTGCATGAAGATTTCTCAATAAAATTTTTTGGGGGGTGGGCGATGGTGATGCAGTGGCAGAGTTCTCACCTGCCATGCTGGAGACCCATGCGGGTTCGATTACCAGTGCCTGCCCATGCAAAAAAAAAAAAAATTTAACACTTTCTTTAAAAGAAAAATATATTTGAGGCTTCTGCTAACAGTGTTATTTGATCTTATCATATTTCCAAGTTCAACAAAGCAAAAAACTCAAGTTATGTATCAAGCTACAAATTGGGTTTCAGTGACCAATATATTCTTACAACAAATTTGAATTGGTATAACAACTAAAAATCTCCAGTTTCATATGCAATCCCTTCAGTTAGCTAACTGAAGATTCCTTAATGAAATTCAAATTCTCTACACACAAAATTCTAATGTATATATAAGGAGAGCTTGCCTAGATAATATAAGTGCCCTTACACATATATTTCTAAGTATATATCATTTTTTTGTACACTCAAAAAAAAATAATAAATAATGGTTCACAAATCTGGGACTGATCTAAACTGTTCCTGAAACGCATCAAGTGTAAAAGTAAAGAAATAATACTAAAGGCTTTGCCACTGTTATAGCAGAGTGTCAAACTCACTCAAGCAACACATCTGAGTGAGAAGAGCAATGCTGTGCAGAACTAACTAAGCCTTGAGACTCCAGGATCTCCCCCTGTCAGTGTCAGAGCAAACAAATCAGGCCTATAACCAGTCCCTTGATAGCATGTGGAACAACAGCCTTGAACCCTAAAGCTCTCCATAAATCTTGCATTCAATTCAGATTCCTTAATAAAGAGAAGGATAAAAATCTAGGACTTCATATGAAGTCAACTCCATCAAGGTCAAGACTGACTCCTGAGAACCATTTACCCAATTTCCAACTGTCATCCTCCATGGAACTGCTCCTACATATATTCTCCAGACAAATTTTGAACCTACAATACCACCTTACAAGGCTTCTGTTATCTCTGGCCAATATCAAGAGAGAAATTTATTCAGTTATGAGTCTTCTCCTATATTCTAACCACTCTACTGTTCTTGCTTTCTCCTCAGTTATCCAATTTCTCATTGCTTTCCTCTCTTGAAAAGTTTCCCTCTATGGTCACTCTGTTCCATGGTAGTTTTACTGTCTTGCTTTAGGTAAAAGCCTGAAAGTCACAATAGAAGAAAATATTTCCCCTGCAGCCCTCTCAAACAACCTGCTTATTCTTTCATTTATCATGGATCTTAGTTTTAGGATGAAGAGACGCATGCAACCCTCTATTTTAATAACATAAACACTTCATCTCCACTAACTTTCACTGCAATTATACTTTAGCCTCTATATACACTTTAGACCTCAATGTCACTTCGCCTTCTCTGACTCTGAAATGTGGAATTAACTACCTTATTTTTTCAAAATCTTCCAATTCTAAATTAGTTATACCAACTGCATCTACTTTTCATGTCATTCAGACTTGCAGATGCTTCATTCCTCTGATTTTTACCCATGCAGCCCACTTCTTTATTTACTTCTCCATGCTATATTAGATTCCATGGTTTACATTCCAACCACTCTCTTGCTTAAATCCTCAATTATCACATTATGTTAGAATTGCCTTCATTTTTCTTGTACATGCCATATCCTATAAGACTTGTGAGGACATAAACTGTGTGTGTTCTGTTCATTGTTGAATATTTGGTGCCAAGTATGTCTGGCCATACACAAGACAACCAATAAGTATTTTGGTGAACAAATAAATTAAAACACAGTAACCTTTCTGGTCACTGTCTAAATCAACACTCTATAAATCAAGATTTTTTTTTCCAAGTGATACATCTTCACCAGGTTCTCTTCCTTTCTGATATTTAACTGGCATTTTAATACTTAGGTTACAATTGCCCTTAGTTTCTATATCAAATCAATTCAATGAGTAACTACTATCTATGGAGCAGAGGGAAAGACAGAAGATAGAGTACAAAGTATAACAATAAACAAAAACTACTGGAAAAGCAAATATTTATGCAGGAAAAGATAATCCACATCACTACCTATAAGAGCAAGTCTTAAAAATTTAATGAAAATTTTCTCATGTGGTTATACATAGACAAAGATATAGAAGCACCTTTCCTGTTTTTAATAGGGAAAAAGTAATACTTTCAATTCTTTACTTAATACACTTCTATACTGGTTGACTTTTCAAAAAAGCACAAATGCAATTTTTAAAGCAAACAACGTATCACAAAATGGCACTTTATTATTTTAGATTTAGATGGCACTTTTTCTACAAAGGACACGACACCTTTAACTCACCTTATTTATATTCAATTAATCAATAGTCATTTAAAATACTTAAATAAAGACACTACACCTAACATTTATTTCTACCAAGCAATGATCATGAAGGCTACCATGAAACCTGTACTCTACAAAGTGAAAAAACATGAAACCATCCTGTTTGAAAAAGCAGGACAAAATAGTCACATTATAGTAATAACCAGTAAAAAAATTAACATACAAAGGATTTTTAAAAAAGACATCATATAGAGGGCGGTCTGATGGTGGCTCAGAGGCAGAATTGTCACTTGCCATGCCAGAGACCCGAGTTCGATTCCCAGTGCCTGCCCATGCAAAAAAAAAGATATCATATAGAAATTTTTAAAAAGAAAAATGAATCATGCATTTGTATATTGTTAAGGTTTAATAATCTAAGTAGAAAACAAAAATTTTTAAACATTTAGACTAATCAGTAACTCTTAAAACTGAAGAAATAAATTAATAACCCAAGGAAGACATACAAATGGAAAAATAGAACATAAAAAGATGTTCATTAGACATTAAGGAAACCACAAAGAAAAGGGAAAAATAATCCTTTGAACAAATGGTGATGAGACAACTGGATAGCCATGCAAAAGAACAAAGTTGGAACCTCATCTCACACCATGAACAAAAAGCAACACAAAATGAATCAACAATCTAAATATAAGAAGTAAAACTATAAAACTCTTAGAAGAAAATATAGAGGAACATCTTCATAACCATTTGGCATGGGGTCAAAATTAGGTTTAACAATGAAAGCAAAAATAACAAAAGAATAAAACAATTATTGGACCAGAAAAATTAAGAACTTCTGTGAATCAAAGGACAGTATAAAGAATGTGACCAAAAAAAAAAAAAACCAACAAATGGGAAATAATTACAAATCACATATCTCACAAGGGTTTAATAGCCAGAAAATATAAAGAACTCCTACAACTCAACAACAGAATGACAGCTCAATTAAAAACAGGCCAAGGACTTGAATAGAAATTTCTCCAAACTAGATCTACAACTGGCCAATAAGTACCTGAAAAAATGTTCCGCATCACTGGTCCTTAAAGGAATGCAAATCAAAACCACAATGAGGTATCACTTCATACTGACTAGGTTGGCTAATTTTAAAAGAAAAAGAAAACAAATGTTGAAGATGTGGAGAAATAGGAATCCTGATACACTGCTGATGTGAATAAAAATGGTACAGCCATTTTTATTGGAGTTCTTCAAAATGTTAAGCATAGAATCACTACAGTAAACAGCAATCACATTCCTAAATATGGATATAACCAGGACAAACAGAAACATGCCCACACAAAAACTACAGGCTAATTAATTTTCATAGTAACACTATTCCTAAGAGCTAAAAGGTGGAAACAACCCAAATGCCCACAAGAATGAATAGATAACCAAACTGTGATATACACATACAGCAGACTATTATTTAGCCATAAAAAGAAATGAAGTACTGATACAAGCTGCAACCTGAATGAATCTCAAAAACATACTAACTGAAAGAAACCAGAGGCAAAAGTTTACAAATTATAGACCACTGTTAAGTGATATATCCAAAACAGGCAAATCCTTAGAGACAGAAGGCAGAGTAGAGGTTACCAGAGAATGGCAGAGAGGGTAAGGGAAAGTGATTATTCAATGGGTTTGGAGCTTTTTTTATGGGGTGATGAAAAAGTTTTGAAAATAGAGAGCGCTAGAACATTGTGAATACACTGAATACTGAATTGCACACTTTGAAATAGTCAATTTTATGTGATTTTTTCACCTCAATTTTTTAAAAGAGTAAAATTAAAAAACACGAGATACCCCTTCTCACCCCTTAAGATGGTAAGAAAAAGATAAATAATAAGAAGGGTTGAGAAGGATGTGGAAAAACTGGAACCTTTATGTATTGCTGGTGGAAATATAAAATGGAAAAGCCACTTTGAAAAACAATTTGCAATACCTCAAAAGGTTAAATATAGAGTTATTATATGACCCAGCCAATTCCACTACTAGGTATACCCAAGAACAATGAAGACATATGTCCACATAAAAATTTGTGCCTGATGTTCATAGCAGCATTATTCATAAGTCAAAGAGTAGAAACACCCCAAATATCTGTTACCTGATGAATGGATAAACAAAATGTGATCTATCCACTCGATGGAATATGATTTGACAATAAAAAGGAATCAAGTACTGATACATGTTATAACATGCACAGACAATATGCATAGTGAAAGCCAGTCAGTCATAAAGGACCACATACCGTATGATTCATTTATATGAAATGTCCAGAATAGGCAAATCCATAAGACAGGTAATGGTTGCCTAGGACTAGGGAAGGGAGAATTAAGGAGTGATGGCTAAAGGAAGGGGTTTTTCTGGGCTAATGAAAATGCTCTAAAATTTATTGTGGTGATGGATACATAACTCCACTGGTATACCAAAAGACACTGAACTGTATACATTGAATGGATTGTATGGTGTCTGAATTATAGCTCAATAAAGCTACTTAAAATTATCACTTAATAGTTAAACAACAAATGAAGAAATACAAATAAGTAGAATAGGCTAAAGGAGAGACACAGAGATCAATGCAACAGAAGAGTCAAGAAACAGACTCACAAACACATGTTCAATATATTTTTGACAAAAGTGCAAAGCAATTCAATGGAGAAAGAACAGTTTTTTCAATAAATGGCGCTGTTATAACTAGATATCTAACTCAAATACTGAGCCTGACCTATATGATTCCATATATATGCCACTCTGGAAAAGGCAAAAGGGACCAACAGTAGTTGGAGAAATGGAAACGGGTTGACTACAAAGGGTCAGCTATGATGAACTTCTGGTGGATGAGAGAGCTGTTCCGTATCTTGACTGCATATGAAATATAAAGAATGCTTAAGTAAACAGCCAATATGTACTCTAATGTAGAAAATTATCAAAATTTGAATTATGTTCATTATACAATAAACATTAAAATTTGAAATTGTAGGTAAAGTCACAATAAAGATCATCAACCATCAAAGAGACAGCAGGTAAAATGACGGCAACTGGTAAATGCTACCTATATGGCAAACACTCAAGCATCACATGATTTCTTGGCATTTTCAGTACTGCTCTACCCAGAAGTCCCCTATCACTCCTCTCCAAGAGGGACTCTGGTTGTCGGTGCAGACCTTTCAAATACCAAGCAGGCACTAGAATTCAGAATTTCAACTGCATCAGGAAGTCACTGTGGGTGCAAGATGTCAAAATGTCTTGAGCGGGATGTTTTATAAACCAAACTTGAATGCACACATGCACACCACCTTCCTCAATGTAGCTGGAAATGTCTAGTCACCTTCTATCAGCACAGCAATACCCTCACAGTACAGACAGCTGCTGACTAACCAAAGGCCACCATGCCTTGGCTATACCCAGGGAACTGGGAACAGCCAGATACCCCAAAGCGAATATCTTTGAAGAGCTGGGAAAAGAGATCAGACCCACAGGGTGGGGTGGGGGTGGGGATGGAGCAAAGAATGCAATGGAGAGACAAAAACGAGGCATCATTCACCCTAGAGGACTGGTTCAGGAGTGCTTGGGTGGAACAATGTAATGCTAGATCCTAGCCACTTTCTTAGGGTTGAAGGCTTTCCATCTTTTACAAGATGAGAAGTTACAGTTCATCTCCCCTGTTCAGATGAAACTTTGTTTTCAAAATGTTTAGTTTGTTTTTATTTCTCCCCGTTTCCCTATAATGATTAAATAGGCTCTGAACCCAGACTTTAAGCTTGAGACGAGATATGCAGGTGATTAGGATTTGTGTTTTAAACAGTTAGGAAATACCCAAGGTTGTTTTTTTTTCCCCCTTAAGCATTGATTAAAAAATATAGATGGAAAAGTTACCTATCCTCAAACTGTGGTGTTACTCTAAGATACCAATCTCACTTTCATCTTTTCTGAACGCATTTATGTTAACACAATAATTTATGTTACCAAAATTGTTCTCTGTTCCTTTTCATAAGCAAATACAACTTAAAGGATTCTGTTTTTAGTAAATACTGACAGCACATTTTACTTAATAACAGTAGTCCCAGTTTAGAAATTTAGTGATTTCTGCTTAATATAACTTTTTTTGCTTAAACATTTATATGACTATTAGTGCTTTCAAGTCAATTAAAAATTACACAAGTGAAGTCCTTCACAGGACTGGAGTAAAACTATCGAATTGTTAAACTCTCCTATCTGGGAAATCCCTGATATTTTCTCAAACATTTGAGGCTCCCAAGTTAAAAGGCCAAATCCCTGATCCTGAGCTTTGCTCTTACGAAACTTGTTTCTGTAGCAAAGAAGCTTCCTATAATTATGCTTTAGAGTTACTTTCAGGGGGCCTCTTTTGTTGCTCAGATGTGGACTCTTTCTCTCTAAGCCCAACTCTGCAAATAAAATCATTACCCTCCACCAACATGGGACATGACGTCCAAGAGTGTAAGTCTCCCTGGCAATGTGGGACATAATTTCCAGGGATGAGTCTGACCCTGGCACCATGGGGTCGACAATGCCTACCTGACCAAAAGAGGGAAAAGAAATGTAACAAAATAAGGTATCAGTGGCTAGGAGATTTCGAGTCAAGAGGCTATTTGGAGTTTACTCTATGCAAGCTTCAGCTAGATATTTTAACTGTCATGTTATGCCAAGCCCCAACCAACAGTATTCATGTAAGACCTAAAGAATACCTAGGGCTCTATCTGAGACACTATAAAGTTTCACTCACTAAGTTTATTTTTCAGAATCCTAAAACCTCCAGATGGTTCCCAGGCCAGAGAGGTCCTAAAACCCAGAGTAAGCAGTCTCTCCGAGAGCATCAACCAGTTGGATCCCTATCCCATAATGTCGACACCCCTTTTCAACATGAAGAAATTAGAATGGTCATTGCCCAGATATCCTAAAGACTGGGAGAAGGATCAAAGGAGGAGTTGTAACAGAGAAGATAGGATTTAACAAACGAGTGTGACTACTAAATCATTATATCGATATTTCTTTTTAGTCTTCAGTGTCTCAGAGCAGCCAGAAGGAAATACCTGAAATTGTGGAACTGTAACCCATTCCATACTTTGAAATTTGTTCTAAAATTACTTGTCAAAATGTACCTCGAAATTTATCACTTTTATATATATATATATGTATTTCCCAATAAAAATGTTAAAAAGAAAAAGTACACATTATAAATACAGAAGAGCAACCTATCACACCTAACAAGGACCCCTGAAAATTTTCAAACTGAGACTGTATGTAGATTTCAGTTCTGTGTTTCCTCTAAACTGATCAAAACGTCTGGGAAACGTTTTTCCCAGATAAAACTGTTTGCATCTTTGTATATATTTATTACTTGATGTAATAAATATTTATTTTAAAAAGTAAAGCTTCTTTTTATTTATTTAAATCTCTGGACAACCACAATCCTTCAGACCCTCCCCCCCAAAATCACTCCCCTAATACCCATGAAAATAAATAAGTAAAAACCTGTGTGAGAACTAAAGAAATTTTGGAGTCACAAAATTTCAGTTATTGGCACTGCAGGGGCTATCCAGAGTAAAAGGTTTATGGCCAGATTCTTTGGCTCATAAAAAAATCTGGGCTCATAAGCCCTGTGTCAGTCCTTTCCTTTCAACTGACCCACTTCCAGAGTATTCCATATAGGTATTATTAATTTCCCTGGCCTGTATCCCACCTCTGGTTACTATTTTGCTCATTAGCTGTACTATGCAACAATATTTCATTATAAATTAAAATCATCCTCAGATGAGGGCTAATAGAGAAATGATTTTAGTGTAAGCCTGAGGAACCATAAAGGAGTCACAAACTCTCTTAATTCTCTTATCACAGTGTTACCAGTAAATTACAAAACTCAGCTTAAAAAAGATAATTCTGTATTTGAAAACACTTTACAAATCAAATAATCCTTTACTAGTTACACCATTTCCAAACACAGAATAGTAAAGAGTACAGATTCCAGATTTCGACTAGTTTACTATATCATCTACAGTAAGTAACAATTTCTTTGTGCTTCAACGTTTTTATCATTAAAATGGGATACTAATAGTACCTATCACACAGAATTGTAGTGAGGATTGAATGAGTTAATGTATGTCAACCATCTAAAACAGCATTTGGTACACAATTAAAACTCAACAAATATTAGCTATTTGTACTGTTACTGTTCTGTTTATAAAACTTGTATCTAACCAAACTCAAGAATCAATGATATGGATATTATCAGAAAACATTCTCATTCTGAGGAGATTTATAAGGACATTTTGAGGAGAAGGGACATAATATTTGCAGTACATTTCAAAATGGTTCAGCCACAAAAATGACATACACAGAGTCAAAGATAAAGCAAATATGACAAAATGTTATTTTTTGGTAATTGGCATATGGGTGCTAATGGTAATATTTTTTCAACATTCTATATGTTTGAAAATTTCCATTATAAAAATTGGGTAAAAATTACCATACTGTTATGCATATCTTTTCCCCCTACAAAACACCTCACGAAAGTACTTATGATATGTAGAAAATAACTTTGATATACTGACTAAAAAAAAAAATGATAAATTATTTTATAATTAAGACCTGAGAAAGGCTTTTTAAAAAGGCAAAATCTGTAGGAAAAGACTGACATATCTGACAAAAAAATTATTTTTTATAATATAAAATAATTTTTATATTTTATTCTATATTTATTTATATATTTGTATATGATATAATTTTTATAATATAAAAATAATCATAAAGGTAAATATATATAAATATATATACTTGAAAAACTTATGCACCATACAACGAAAGGTTAAAATTCAGTGTGAGTAAAGAGACATTATAAATCATTAAGAAACAGACCAATACTCCAAAAGAAAAATAAGATGGGAACAGGTAATTAAATAAGAAAATGCAAATAGATCAATATGTATATGAAGAAATTATCAACCCACCAGCATTAAAGAATTCCAAAATTTTAAAGCAAGAGGTACTGGCACCTCTATTTGACAATTTTATGTATAATTTTCACATTAATATTCATAAATTAAATTGTTCTGTATATCTAAGGAATATTAAGTGAAGACTTAATACTTGTTCAGTCTTCATACAAATAGGAAGACTCACATTTGTATACATGATCCCATGTGTGAAAATATAACACAGAATATCAAAGGTGGAATTGTGAATTGTGGGTATTTTAGGTGATTAATATATGAAGTTTCTCTTTGTACTTATATTTAGGCTTCAAATTCGTGTTATTAAGTATTATTTTTAAAACTAACATTCCACTAAAAAAGCTATCTTGATTTGAGCAAGAAAAATTAGTTGTGAATATCTATACGAAGAAATGAGATGTCAATATATTCTGCTCAAGGCCCAAACAAATAACATACACAAGACTTTTAATTAAAATGTTATGATCTCTAACAATTTATGCACTCCCCTACCTTCAAGGTCAATATGTGAAGAAGGAAAAAAAGCTACATTGTGAAATATTAAGACAGATTCAAACAAGGTTGAAAATATGTTACTACTAATTTTGATATTTTTTGGAAATAGACATTAAAAAATTTAATGTTTCCAGTAAAACATCTACAACAACAAAAATGACTTCCAAAACTGTACTTAAATCATTTATTTAAAAAATTCTTGAATAATGAAGGTTTTAATTAATTATATTTCTTGAAATGGAAATGTTTTTCAAAGCCAGAAAGAGTACACTAAAACCAGTAACTAAAATCTTCTTTTGAGTGTCCATGTTTCTCGATAACTCTTCCCCTAGTCCATAAATACCGTTTTCTTTAGTTCCTCTGTCACTACAATACCAAATAAAATAAAATATATTATTTTGATTATAATACAGCGTTTGTACTTGACATTCCTAACCCAAAAATCTGCTTGTTCTATTTGGGCCACATTACAGTAAATAAAGATCCTCAAACCCCTAGACCATTCTCTATCAGTATCTCATACTGAAAAATATGCTCAGTTACATAGCAATTCACCTTAAGTTTCTTTAACATAACTGAATTAGAAGAATGAATTCAGTTGATAAATGACATGTCCATTCACAAGTGTTTCTCCGTTTAACATACACAACACTTTTACCACAGCAATTCACCGGTGCAAAAGCAAGATAAAACAGGTCATACCCATAAATGCTTTCCTTTCTTCCTCATTCATATAAAACTACAGCAATACAAAAATAAAAGTCCAAATATTCACAACTCTTAACTTCTACTTTTCCCCATAATCTACAATGCAAGAGGAAATCAAAATAATACAAGCCTATCACAGTCAAGAAAGTTACATCGTCAATGCACAGCATAAAAACTGAGCTGTAGCTAATTTCCTACTCTTTTTTATTTTTTATAAAAAGTACCATCCCCTAAAACAATAATGCAGGCTTATCATTTATTAAGTGTTTACTATTTGCTAGGACCTACCTATGCTAAATGAGCTGTAGATAGAGTTAACCCTCAGAACTCTATGCTATAGATTATTTATTAACTCTATTCTACTGAAGAGGAATCAAAAACCAAGAAAGTAGCTAAGTTACAGAACTGGGGTATGAAATGAGCTTGATTTAAAATCCAAATATGTTCTTAACCACTATTTTACACTGACTCTCAAGCAGATTTAAAATTTTAAAAAGCAAAATTCTGCACATGGCATCTGTATAATCAAAATGATTTAGTTAAAGATCAGATAAATCCTGAAACTCAGAGGGACCAGCCTCTCCAAGATTATCAACATATTACTTCCCCCTATCCTTTAGTGTTGACACCCCTTCTCAACATGAAAAAGTCAGAAGGAACACTGCCCAAAGATCCCTACAGATTAGGAGAAGGATCAAGAAAAGGAGGAGGTATAACAAAGAAAATATGATTTAACAAATGAATATTACTGCTGAATCATTATATTAATATTCCTTTTTAGAAGCAAAATCTGAGAGAGTGGAATGGCAGCCCGTAAAGAACTGTGGGATCTGTTCTATAACTTACTTGTTAAAGTGTGCTTCGAAAACTATTGCTTTTTCCTTTCTTTACTTTGTATATACGTTATATTTTCCATAGAAAAAAAGTTTTTTTGAAAAAGTGATTTAGTCAGACTCAAAAAGATCAATTTACCAGAAAACTCTCAACTAACTAACTTGACACTAACACTTACAGTCCTTGATACTCTTAAAGGATGGGGGCATGTATGACACCAGAATCAAAGACAGAGAATAAAGATCGAGACAGTATATCTTAGGTATGCCTAGATGGGACAATTATGGTGACTGTTTGTATATAAACTGGTCCTTCCCAGAAACTTCAGGTATTTATGTTACCTGACTCAGAGTCAGAGCTCAAAAGCAGTACCCCATACAAGAACTATTTAAGACGTTGAAAAAGGGATCAGACTGTGACTAGAGATATGAAGCAAGCTGATCAGGACAGGACCTGAGTAGATCAAAATACAGGGTAAAGGATGAATTAATCCCTATTTTAAAACATCAACTTCTGTTGTGAGACCAAAGAGAGAAAGGTTTATTTGGTACAAAATTTATATTTTGGGTAGCATGTTATCTAATTTAACTTGTATGGCCAGTTTAATTGAACACCGTAAGTACATGGAATCTTGAATAGGGCATGAATACTTATTGGTTTGTACAGGTTAGTGTGATGCTCAATTATATCCCACAGTAATTCGGGCAAAGAATAAAAAAGTATGTGCAAAGTTCCCTTGGGGGACTGGGGAGAAAAAAGGAAATATTCAACTTCACCATCTGGAGAATTTCTGATATTCTTCCAAGCACTGGGGACAATAAGTTCAACAGGCTGAGCCCTGGATCTTCATGTATGACCCTATGAAACTTACTTCTGCAAAAGAGAAGCTAAGCGTACTTACAATTATGCCTACAAGCCACCCCCAGAGAACTTCTTTTGTTACTCAAATGTGGCCTCCTTCTCAAAGGCAACTTGGCAGGTGAATTTACTGCCTCGCCCCATATAGGACATGACTCCCAGGGTGTAAACCTCCCTGGCAACATGGGATAGAAATACCAAGATGAGCTGGGGCCCCACATCACAGGACTGAGAAAGCCTTCTTGACCAAAGGGAAAAGAGAAAAATGGGATAAAGTAAAGTTTCAGTGGCTGAGAGTTTCAAACAGAGTCAAGAGGTTATCCTGGAGATTATTCTTATGCACTATATAATATTCTTTTTTAGGTTATAATGCATTGGAGGGGCTAGAGGGAAATACCTAAAACTGTTGAGCTGTGTTCCAGTAACCTTGATTCTTGAAGATGACTGTCATAACTATATAGCTTTTACAATGTAACTGTGTGATTGTGAAAATCTTGTGTTTAATGCTCCTTTTATTCAGGATATGGACAGATGAGTAAAAAAAAAAAAAAAAGGACAGATAAATAAATAAAGGGGAAATAGGGGTAAAAAAACTGGGTAGACTGAAATATTAGTGGTCAATGAGAGGGACGGGTAAGGGGTAGGATGTATGAGTTTCTTCTTTTCTCTTTTTCTGGTGTGATGCAAACGTTCTAAAAATAATCATGGTGATGAATCACCCCTAGAGAACCTATTTTGCTGCCCAGAGGTGAGCTCTCTCTCTAAGCCGCTTGGTACGATGAATACACAACTATGTGATAATTATGTGAGCCACTGATTGTACAGTGTGGATAGACTCTGTATATGTGAAAAGTTCGCAAAAAATATATTTAAAAAAGTAAGAATCCTCTGCAGACTTTATAGGTACTTTATTTTATTTAGTATTAAGATAACTTTTGGGGTATATCCTAGAGCTAGTACAGATTCATATAAATTTTCTTCACATTCTTAAGGGCTGTACAGTAACACATCAACTTTAGAACAATGACCATGAAAGTACTACCAGCAGATCCTCTTAACTCATAATAAAAAATAAAGCTCAAGGATTTAACTCACAGATGGGTCTTTTCAATGAAGATACATTTGGACCAGAGTCACACAATCATAATAGGAAATTAAACTGGGTTGTATTGTTTAAGAAAAAATATATTTAAAAGGTTCTATTTCTTCACCTTTTACATTAACAATAGAAAATAATTTTAAGCCCATATGTGGAGTATAACAGAAAAAAACTAAAAGTTCAATTCTCTATTGTGGCCTATTTCCTTTATTTGAGGAGAGGCTGAAAAGGGCAAGAATAGAAAAAAAAACATGAGAGTGAGCTGCAGTCTTATGGTCATAGAGAAGAATAAAAAGGACGAGTTCATGGGGATGAAAAAAAACGCATACACAACAAAGCAACAGCTACAAAAAAGAAGCACAGAAAGAAAAACAGATTCACCCACAAAGGACCCCGATGGCATAACCTTCAGCTAAGTAAAATATTGTTATTGTAACATGACTGTCCCACTCCTTGCGTTTAACAGTTTTTGTATTATTATTTGAACTCATAAGCAGCTGTGTTATAAAACAATCTAAATTTGTTTATATGTTTAAGATCCATAATTTGGGTCTATATAAGTGCAAATTTTATTTATAATAACAGCCCTGGGTTCTTTTAACATACTGTACAACTCTATTAACGCCAATCAAGCCAACTATATAATTTTAAAAAAGGGAGATTTTTAACATTCCCCACCTTTCTATTTCCCTTTTGGCATTAACGATTCAACAGAAGAGCTGAAATAAATTTAGAGCTACAACTATTATCAAATTAACAAGAACCTCGGTATTTTCCATGTCAGAAGACTGTACAACACTAGCATTTTTATTTATTTATTTATTTGCATGGGCAGGAACTGGGAATCAAACCCGGGTCTCCAGCATGGCAGGCGAGAATTCTGTCACTGAGCCACCATCGCACTGCCCAACACTAGCATTTTTAAAGCATACTATCAGAGTATACCACAATTTTTCTCACTCATTCCATCTACAGCAAAAGCTTTAGTGGCAGGAACATACTGGTTAGCCAAATATTCTGATTATGATCAATTCATATTATATAGGTATCATCTCTCTTGCTTTCCTAGAATTCAGCTCTTAACAGCCACTTTAGAAATGCAATACATAAATTAGAAAGGAGTTAAAACTAAGACAGAAAGTAAGGAAAGAATTAGACCACCTGGGTTAAAGAAAATCACTCTGTTCAATTTGACATTTCAAAATTTCCTCAGTGAAACAAGGACAGAACACAGAAAACAACTTCAAACATTAAATTCTAAGTTTTGAAAATAAACCACTTGGTATTTATAATAATAAATGTTAGTAATTAAGATCAAATGTAGAAGTATCTGATTATATTAATATATTAATAGTTGCAGTCTGATTAACTACAAAGGTTGTTTCTCAGCTGATAATTTTTCTGAGGAAAAAATGCTATTTCAAACTCAGAAGAAATCAAAAACAAATTGTAAAGTACAACATTATCACTTAACTAGAAAACAATGGATAATACCTATCATATTTTACAATCAGAACTTTACTTCCCAAATTTAGTTAACTGTGATAATTAGGCTCAGGTTCCAACTTGGCCAGGTGATGGTGCCCAGTTGTTTAGTTGCTGTGGACTTATGTCATCAGCAAGTGAATTTCATCTATGGCTGATTACATCTGTGGTTGGCTAAGAGGACTGTCTTCTGTGATGACTGATGTTTAATTTAATCAGCTGGAGGCTTAAAAGGAGAAGTCAGAAGAGAGAAAACAGACAGACACAGATGTTTGGAGACACAGAAAGGAAATGTCCCAGGGATAGCTGTTTGAAACCAGAAGGCAGGAGTGAAAGCCAGCAGATATTGCCAATATGACTTCCCACGTGGCAGAGGAACCCAGATGAAAGTAGCTGCCTTTCCTCCAAAGAACTGTACCACCACGGAAACCCCTAATACTGTGTCAAATATTAGGGACACCCAAATCAATAGGCCAAGCCCTTGATCTAGAGCCTTGCTCTTGTAAAGCTTACGTATATAGCAGAGAAGCTTAGCCTACCCATAACCATAAGTATGCCTAATAGTTACTTCTGGAGGATTTCTTTTGCTGCTCAGATGCGGCCTCTAAGCCCAACTCTGCAAGTGAAATCACTGCCCTCCCCTCTAAGTGGGACAAGACATCCAGGGTTGAAAGTGTCCCTGGCGGAATGGGAGATGGCTCCGAGGAATGAGCCTGGCCTTGGCACTGTGAGATCAACAATGCCATCCTGACCAAAAGGGGGAAAAGAAGTGTAACAAATAAGGTATCAGTGGCTGAAAGAGTTTAAAAAGAGCTGAGAGATGCTCTGGGGGTCACTCTTATGCAAGCTTCAATCAGATACTACTACCTATCATAGTTTGCCAAACCCCAACCAAAACCACTTCTGCCAATCCTAAAGAACACCTAGGGATTCATACAAGATTCTACAAAGGTTCCATGCACTAGGGTAACTTTCCAGAAACCTACAACCTTCAGATGGGTCCCTGGACCAGATAAGTCCTGAAATACAGGGGGGCCAGCCTCTCCAGAACATCAACTAGTTTCATCTCCCATCCCATATTATTGACAAACCCTTTCAACACAAAAAATTTAGAATGGACAGAGCCCAAATGCCCCTAAAGAGTGCGAGAAAGATCAAAGGTGATGGTGAAGTTATACAGAGAAGGTTGGGTTTAACAAATGAGTATGAGTCCTGAATCATTATACTGATATTTCTTTTAGTCTCCAGTATCTTAGAGTAGCTATTTGTGGACTTGTCACCCATACTAAACTTTGAATTCCTTCTACAACTAATTGCTGCAATATACGTTGAAATGTATTGCTTTTCTGTATATATGTTATTTTTCACAAAAAAACAAAAAAAGTCAATTATGATAATAAATGCAGAACTATATGATGATATTGTGAACCACTGGTTGCACACTTTCGATGATTACATTGTATGTGAATATATAATGTACTTTAATAAAAAATTTTTTTTAAATCTACTTTATAAAAGTCAATCGATTCCTGGTGTATTGCATCCTGGCAGCTTTAGCAGATCAAAACATTAATAAACTGAAAGGAAATGAAATCTTATTTCATACTGAACTCTTCCACTAAAACCAATCAATTTTATAATTTACAAGACTCAAATGATGATGAATCCAAAAGCCATTCTCCACACAAGCAGGTGGCCTCACAACTGTACCCTGAAATTAAAATAACTCACGATACAAAAAAATCACACATTCTTAGGGGCCAAATCAGAGCCTGGCTAAAAACAGCTCCAGAGTTTCAGAAACAAAACCAATTTGGGTTTAAAAGGAATAACATCCAAAATAATGCAGGGCTAAATTAAAGGGCAAAACCTGAGTTCCCTAAGGGGATTCACAGATGAATCAGAATTAAAAAATCCCTCAAGAAACTGGAGGAAACCCTGTAGAGAGTCAACAAGTTACTCAGATGATGTGTTAAGAGATTCTGGTACTAATTTCAAAAGCATATGGAGCAGTGGGACAGTGGCTCACTGGCAGAATTCTTGTCAGCCATGCCAGAGACCCAGGTTTGATTGCTGGTGCTTGCCCATGCAAAAAAAAAAAAAGTATATTATAAAGATTATTAAGCCATAAGGATCTCTGAAAAAAATTCTTAACATTTAAATACACTGAACTTCTCTGATACATGTTATTTCCGATACACATTGTGGATCAGTGAAAAGATTCAACAATATTCTGTCCCTAACAGTGACGATAAGTATCTTAGTCAAATCAGTGTACTAGTAGCCACCTCCTTGAAAATGTACCCCTAAAATTTCCAACTTTCTGAAACCCATTATCAAATTCTTACTCATACTTACAAGCTTTTAATTTAGCATTAGAGGTCATAAAAATTGTGCAATACTCAAAAAAGAAGGAAAATATGCATTATTGTATTAGTTTAAACAAAGCATTCAGTTCATTTCAGAAATACAAATTTCAAGTGATGCTCATATGAAATAAAAATAAAGTTGTAAGAGATGCAGGATAAAATCCAAATAGTTCTTGCATTTGTAACTGGTTATGTCAAAATAACAATAGTTGACTGAGCATTTTCCCACAGGAAATATTAAAACAGAAAGTTATTACCAACTATAGGATGGTGTTATTGTTCCCCTGAACTGATCCCAAGTACAGTATACAATCACAGTATATTTTATAAAATTTCTAACAAAAAAAATTTCTAACAGACATAGATAGTAATCAATTCCTTAGAATGAATTAACGTGATAGTTTAAATAATTTTATTTTAAAAATTTTTCATGATTACCTTAATTTTCCTGAAAGGAACATTCAACATTCATTCAAACAAAAGATGTTTACTGAAGCTTACTAATTATCAGGCTCTGTTCTAGGCACTGGGAATAAAAATGTCACTTCTATCTCAGGAATTTACTTTCTAGCAGAAAATAATGTACAATGAGCAAATACATAAATACATCATATGTGAGGGTAGGGACCAAGTTTTACCTTCACCAGGGTAATGGAATTCAGTTGGCTCTTCAGATAAAATTTGATAGGCTTCTCCAAGGAGACAAAGTAAAGAAATTCAGTTGTTGATTTGTTTGTTTTTGTTTGTTTTTGTTTTTGTTTTTTGGATTCTCTATTTTCTCCTTTTCATTTCTCTCTGTGAATTGCCTTGGAGCAAATACAGGCATTATATATGGTTACACTTATTTAGGACCTGCCATCTCATCTTAACTAGTAGTTTACCTGGAGTTGTAAAGCTATCCAAGGCATACTTACCTTTTAATTATAGTCTCAACATTTTCTACCCCTTAATTTTTCACTCTTTAGTCTCTCCCATATTACTACTTTTATTCTGACAATAGGCTTCAAGGCTTCAACTGAATGATGGACAAACTGGCACAGAGCTAAATTTAGCCCTGATAGTGAGATTTCTTTAGGACTTACCACTGTAGCACTAGAATTTAGGAAGTGCCTAACGCACAGTGTTAATAATGTTTGGTAGATAAATTAATCTATAAAAATAGATCTTCAGTACAAGTTATAACCAATTCCTTATAAATATAGGGACAACAGCTTTTCTTTTAAAGGTCATTTTAAGAATTTACTGGAGAGAATTTCAGGGAAGATAGCCGAATAGACTAGCTTGAGCTTAGCCCTGCTCCATGGAAAAGTTAGAGAGGGGACAGGAGGGTGAAAGAGGTGGCAATTCAGGAGTGCGACTGACCTGGGAGAGCCTTCTGCACTACATACGGCAGCCCTGGTTGCAGAGGCTGAGAAACTGAGAGGCAAAAAGCTGGACCCTGGCATGGAGGCGGAGCCCGGCACTAGGAAGTAAGCCAGGCTGGTTCCTTCGGCACACTACCCTCACCAGTACAGCCTCGTGACCAGTGACTCACCCCACACCCCACACACCTGAACCCTGTCATCTACTCCCATTCCCTGCATTCCAGGCGACCCCACCATCTCCCAGTGCACCCCACACCCCAAGCACCTGAACCCCGTCATCCACTCCCATTCCCTACATTCCTGGTAACTCCACCCAACCAGCCCCCAGTGCATGTACCGGCCCCACACCCCCACCCCAAGAAGGCATGGTATAATGTATTCAAAATCCTGAAAAAGAAAGACTTTCAACCAAGAATCCAGTACCCAGCCAAATTATCCTTCAAAACTGAGAGAGAGATTGAACTTTTCACAGACAAAGAAATCCTGAAAGAATCTGTCAATAAGAGACTGGCCCTATAACAAATACTAAAAGAAGTGCTGCTGGCTGAAAAAAAAAAAAAGAAAAGGAGAGCGACGTCTGGAGGAAGGCACAGAGTTGAAGAATACCACTAAAGGTAATTAAAAGAATACAAAGAGAAAGATGGAAAAGACTATACAGATCTGACAAATAAAACTAAAAAGATAAAATTAAAAAGATGGTGGAATCAAGAAACATTTTCAGTAATGACTTTGAATGTTAACAGACTAAACTCACCAATTAAAAGATATAGATTGACAGAATGGATTAGGAAACATAATCCAGCTATACGCTGCTTAAAAGAGAATCATCTTAGACACAAGGATACAAACAGATTGAAAGTGAAAGGATGGAAAAAGATTTTCCAAGCAAATTGTAACCAAAAGAAAGCAGGAGTAGCTATACTAATATCTGACAAAAAAGACTTTAAATGTAAAGACATCGTAAGAGACAAAGAAGGATACTATATACTAATTAAAGGGTCAATTCACCAAGAAGGTATAACAATCATAAATGTTTATGCTCCCAATCAAGGAGCTCCAACATACACGAGTCAGACATTGGCAAAACTGAAGGAAGCGATAGAAGCTTCAACAATAATAGCAGGAGACTTCAATACACCACTCTCTTCTATAGATACAACAAAACAGAGGATCAACAAGGAAATAGAGAGGTTAAATAACTTGATAAATGAATTAGACCTAACAGACATATATGGGTCATTGCACCCTGAAGCACAAGGTTATACATTCTTCTCTAATGCTCATGGAACATTCCTGAAGACAGACCATATGCTGGGGCACAAAACAGGTCTTTATAAATATAAAAACAATGAAATTCTTCAAAGCACTTTCTCTGATCACAATGGGATGAAGCTGGATCTCAATGACCACCAAAGAATGAGAACATTTACAAATATATGGAGATTAAATAACACACTCTTAAACTACCAGTGGGTCATACAAGAAATTGCTAGAGAAATCAGTAGCTACCAGGAGATGAAGGAAAACGAGAATACAATTTATGAGAACTTACGGGATGCAGCAAAGGCTGTGCTGAGAGGGAAATTTATTGCCCTAATTGTCTATATTAGAAAACAAGAAAGCAAAAATCAAGGACTTAACAGCAAACCTGGAAGAACTTGAGAAAGTACAGCAAACTAACCCCAAAGCAAACAGGAGAAGAGAAATAAAGAATAAAGTAGAGATAAATGAATGGGAGAACAAAAGAACAACAGAAAGAATCAATAAAACCAAAAGCTGGTTCTTTGAGAAAATCAATAAAATTGATGGACCACTAGTAAGACTGACAAAGAAAAAAAGAGAGAGGATGCAAATAAAATCAGAAATGAGAAGGGGTGCATTACCACTGACCCTGAAGAAATAAAAGAAATCATAAGCGGATATTATGAACAAATACATGCCAACAAACTAGACAGCTTAGATGAAATGGACAAATTCCTAGAGACACACAAACAAGCTATAATGATTCAGGAAGAAACAGAAGATTTCAACAAACCAATCACAAGTAAAGACATTCAGTCAGTCATCAAAAATCTTCCTTACAAGTAAAGCCCAGGGCCAGATGGCTTCACTGGGAAAGTTTAGCAAACATTCCATAAAGTGCTCAAACTTTTCCAAAAATTGAGGAAAAAGGAACTCTACCTAACTAATTCTATGAAGCTATTATGATTTTAATACCAAAATCGGGCAAAGATGCTATAAGAAAGGAAAGCTACTATCTCCCTAATGAATACAGATGCAAAAATTCTCAATAAAATATTAGCATATCAAATCCAACAGCACATTAAAAGAATTTATACACCATAATTAAGTGGGATTTATACCAGGAATGCAAGGATGGATCAACACAAGAAAATCAATTAATGTAATACAGCACATTAACAAATCGAAGGAGAAAAATCACATAATCATCTTGATTGATGCTGAAAAAGCATTTGACAAAATTCAGCATCCTTTTCTGATAAAAAACACTCCAAAAGACAGGATAAAGCAAATATATGAAAAACTGACAGCCAGCATTATACTCAGTGTAGAGAAACTGAAAGCGTTCTGCCTAAGATCAGGAACAAGACAAGGATGCCCACTGTCACCACTATTATGTAATATTGTGCTAGAAGTTCTAATGGAGCAATCAGGCAGGACAAAGAAATAAAAGGTATCCAAATTGGAAAGAAAGAAGTAAAACTCTCATTATTTGCAGATACTATACTTGAAAGATTCTGAGAAATCTACAGCAAAGTTACTTGAGCTAATCAATGAATTCAGCAATGTGGCAGGATATAAAATTAATGTGCAAAAATCAGTAACATTTCTATACACAAGCAATGACCCAGCTGAGGAGTCAGTTAAGGAAAAAATTCTATTCAAAATAGCAACCAAAAGAATTAAACACTTAGGAATGAACTTAACTAGGAATGTAAAGGACTTGTACACAGAAAACTACATAACATTACTAAAAGAACTCAAAGCAGATCTAAATAAGTGGAAAGATATTTCCTGCTCATGGATAGGAAGGCTAAATATAGTTAAGATATCAATTCTCCCCAAATTGATCTACAGATTCAACACACTACCAATCAAAAGTCCAACAATCTATTTTGAAGATTTGGAAAAGCTAACTACCAAATTCATCTGGAAGAGAAAGAGACCCCAAATAGCTAAAAGCATCCTAAAAAAAGAAGAACAAAGTGGGAGATAAACACTTCCTGATTTTAAGAACTATTACAAAGCCACAGTGGTCAAAACACAAAGACAGAAGCACTGTCCAACAGAATCAAACTGAGAGTGCAAAAATAGACCACGAAATCTATGGTCAACTGACTTTTGACAAGGCCCCAAATCCTCTGAAATGGGACAAAATAGTCTTCAATAATTGGGCACAGAAGAACTGGACATCAATAGCCAAGAGGATGAAAGAGGACCCCTATCTTACACCCTACACAAAAATTAAATCAAAATGGATCAAACACCTAAATATAAGAGCCAGTACCATAAAGTTTATAGAAGAAAATGTAGGGAAACATCTTCAAGACCTAGTAATAGGAGGTAGCTTCCTAAACTTTACACCCAAAGCACAAGCAGCAAAAGAAAAAACAGACAAATGAGAACTCCTCAAAATCAAATGCTTCTGCACCTTTTAAGACTTTGTCAAAAGGTGAAGAGGCAGCCAACTCAATGGGAGGAAATACTTGGAAATCACATATCGGACAAAGGTTTGATTTCCTGTATACATAAAGAAATCATACAACTCAACAACAAAAGAACAAACAACCCAATTACAAAATGGGCTAAAGATATGATAGGCATTTTTCTGAAGACCACATACAGATGGCTCAAAAGCACAGGAAGACATGCTCATTTTCACTGGCTATAAGGGAAATGCAGATCAAGACTACAATGAGATACTACCTCACACCTCTAAGAATGGCTGCTACTAAACAGTAAACTATAAATACTGGAGAGGATGTGGAGAAACTGAGACACTTATGCAGTGCTGGTGGGAATGTATAATGGTGCAGTCACTATAGAAGACTGTTTGGTGGTTCCTTAGGAAACCAAATATCGAGTTTACTTGGTAGAGTCATAGGGAATAGCATTAGTTGGTATATACCCAAAAGAGCTGAAAGCAACGACACAAACTGACATTTGCACACGAATGTTCATAGCAGTGCTATTCACAATCGCCAAAAGATGGAAACAAACCAAATGCCCATAGACAGACAAGTGGATCAACAAAATGTGCTATATACATAGAACAGAATATTATGCAACAGTAAGCCAAAAAGACGTCCTGATGTCCATGACAAGATGGATGAACTTTGAGGACATCATGCTGAGCAAAATTAGCCAGACACCAAAGGATAGATATTGTATGATTCCACTTTTATAACCAACATAAAGGTATAATCAGTGACTTATAATACAGAATATAGGGGACTTAGAGGTACATAGAAATTAGAGATGGGGGAACCATTAGCTAACAAGGCTGAACTCCAATGTAAGCGAATAGATAGTAACAAAGGTGATTCTCTAGTGGGTCTAGAAGTAATATCACTATATTGAAGACGAACAAGATTGAAAGGGGTTGTATAGACCTATGTGTCTCACTGATTCACACTAGAAATATGAATCAGTTCTAGTAAAAATCACTTCAAAGATTTGATTCTTGTATAAAGACTGTTTAAGTCCAGGGTACAGGGGGAAAACTGCTATTGCATGCTATATGAGCTATGTTCAACAGGAAACCATCAGCACTATCACAGCAACAGGAGAGGTAAAAATAATGGGGTGAGGGTCAAGAGTTAAGAGGAGGTTCAGATTTTCTATTTGGCGAGGGTGTGTTTATTGGTTTTCTTTCTCTCGGGAACAATGAAATTACCTAAAATTGAGAATGTTGATCGACTGTGGACTTTGGGCCTACTACATGATGCTTGATGAACGCAGGTGGCTGAAGGATGCACTAACGGAGAAGTAGATTGGCGAACAATGGTGTATACTTATGAACAAAGGTCATGCTACTACAAAAAGGAACAAAGTCGTGAGGCATGCAATGATGAGAATGAACATGTGGGACATTTGGTGAGACAAAATAAGCCAGAAACAAAAGAACAATGGTATGGTCACCTTTAGAAAAGGCTTATAAGAAAACAGGGGCCTAGATTGTAAGCTTTTAGAGCAGACACATTAAGTTTGGAGTGGTGATTAACATCTTTGGATTTTGAGAGGCTGTTTATATTTAGAGATAAGATATTTAGAAATAAGAATGAAGCTGAACAGATTGGGGTTAAAGTAATTCAGAAGACAGGAGTAAGGAAGACAGCGTCTATATTTTAGAACCTGTGGTAGTTAGATTCAGTTGTCAACTTAGCCAGGTGAAGGCACCTAGTTCTGTTGCTGTGGACATGAGACAATGGTATGTGAACCTCATCTGTTGCTGATTACATCTGCAGTCAGCTAGGAGGCATGCCTGCTGCAATGAATGATGTTTGATTTAATTGGCTGGTGCTTAAATGAGAGAGCTCAACGTAGTACAGGCCAAGCAGCTCAGCATACCTCATCTCAGCATTCACAGCTCAGCCCAGGCCTTTGGAGATGCAGAAAGGAATCACCCCTGGGAAAGTTGTTGGAACCCAGAGGCCTGGAGAGAAGGCCAGCAGAGACCATCTTATGCTTTCCCACGTAAGAAAGAACCTCAGATGAAAGTTAGCTGCCTTTCCTCTGAAGAATTAATGAAATAAATCTCCTTTTATTAAAAGTCAATCCGTCTCTGGTGTGTTGCATTCTGGCAGCTAGCAAACTAGAACAGAATCACGCATACTCTCTGAGAGCAATGGAAGAAAGGTTTATTTGATCCAAACTGAAATTTTCTGTAGTGTGTAATCTAATTTAATCTTTCTGTATAGCTCATTTGAACAAGTGAAACACAGGAAGCACAGAATAACAAAGAGGGCTTTTAATCCTGTACGGATTACTGTACTGCCTGGAAACATCCTAAAGTACATTAGGCAGATAATCAAAAAGTATTCGCAAAGTCCCCTGAGGGAGGGGAGAAAGAATATGAAACTATTAAACCTTACCATCAGGGAATCCCCTGATACTAGTGTCAAACTTTAGGGACACCCAAATCAATAGGCTTACTTTTTGCCTTCGATCATTAGGCTTACTTTTTTTAAAAATTTATTTATTAATTTAAAAAAATTAAGAACAAACAAAAACATTAACATATCATTCCATTCTACATATATAATCAGCAATTCTCAACATCATCACATAGCTGCATATTCATTATTTCTTAGAACATTTGCATCAACTCAGAAAAAAACAAAAAGACAACCAAAAAAGAAATAAAATGATAACAGAAAAAAAAAAGATTATACATACCATACCCTTTACTCCTCACTTTCATTTATCACTAGCATTTCAAACCTAATTTATTTTAACATTTGTTTCCCCTATTCCTTATTTTTATTCCATATGTTCTACTGGTCTGTTGACATGGCAGATAAAAGGAGCATCAGACACAAGGTTTTCACAATCACATAGTCACATTGTGAAAGCTATATCATTATTCAATAGCTCTGCATTTTCGGGCAGTTCTCTCCAGCCTCTCCACTACATCTTGAATAAGAAGGTGATATCTACTTAATGCGTAAGAGTAACCTCCAGGATAACCTCTCGACTCTGTTTGGAATCTCTCAGCCATTGACACTTTGTCTCATTTCACTCTTCCCCCTTTTGGTCGAGAAGTTTTTCTCAATCCCTTGATCCTGAGTCTCAGCTCATTCTAGGGCTTTCTCAATCCCTTGAGGCTGAGTCTCAGCTCACTCTAGGATTTCTGTCCCACGTTGCCAGGAAGGTCCACACCCCTGGGAGTCATGTCCCACATAGACAGGGGGAGGGTGGTGAGATTGCTTGTTGTGTTGGCTGGAGAGAGAGGCCACATCTGAGCCACAAAAGAGGCTCTCTTGGGGGTGACTCTTAGGCCTAAATTTTAAGTATCCTTTGTTGGGTTAAGTTTCTTATGAACGAACCCCAAGACTGGGGGCTCAGCCTATAGCTTTGGTTTTCCACACTGCTTGTGAGAATATCAAGAATTCAACTTGGGGAAGTTGAATTTCTCCCCGTTCTCACCATTCTCCAAAGGGGGCTTTGCAAATACTTTTCCACTCACTTATCGAATCACTCTGGGATTCATCGGGGCATCACTCTGGACAAACCAACAAAATCTCATGTCCTACCTGAGATTCCAAGTACTTATGGTGTTCAATCAAACTATCTACATAAGTTATATTAGGAAATGCACTAGTCAAAATATAAATTTTGTACCAAATAAGCATTTTTTGCTTTAGTCTCACCCATAAGGTGACATTTTAAAATATTATCATCTATTTTCAGCACACTGCAGTAATGACATTCCTTTGTTCTCCCTCATGCAAAAGCATTTTTAAAATCTGTACATTTAGTCACTATTATTATACACTCTAGGCATTCCTAGATTATACCATCTCAATCTTTAACATCTATCTTTCTTTCTGATTTCATTTATGCCCCAGCCCTCCTCCCTCTATCATTCTCACATGCAGCTTCACTCAGTGTTTTAACATAACTGTATTATAGTTAGGTAGTATTGTGCTGTCCATTTCTGAGTTTTTGTATTCGGTATTAGGCTTACTTTTGTGAGGTTTATATACAAAGCAGAAAAGCTTAGACTACCTATAGGCATGCCCAAGAGTTACTTCTGTTGTTGCTCAGATGTGACTTCAGTCTCTCTAAGCCCAACTCTGCAAATGAAATCATTGCCCTCCCCGCTACGGGGGACATGCCATCCAGGGGTGAAAAGCCTCCTGGTGATGTGTGAGATGACTCCCAAGAATTAATCTAGACCTGGCACCATGGGATCAACAATTCCATCCTGACCAAAAGAGGGAAAAGAAGTGTAATTAATAAAGTATCAGAGGCAGAGAGAGTTCAAATAGAGTAGAGAGCCTACTCAGGAGGTTGCTCTAATCCAAGCTTCAGGTAGACCTTGCTATCTATCATAATCTGCCAACCCCCAACCAGGACCATTCCAGCCTAAAGAACATCTAGGGCAATTTTTAAGATTCCACAAGGGTTTCAGACACTAGAGTAACTTGCCAGAAACCTACAACCTCCAAATGGGTCCCTGGTCCAGATAAGCCCTGAAACTTAGCCTAGCCTCTGAAGAACATCAGATAGTTTCATCTCCCTACCCCGTATTAGTAACAGATCCTTCCAATATCAAAAATTTAGAACTGCAATAGCCCAAACAACCCCAATGAGATGTATGGAAAGATCAAAGTTGATGGTGGAATTATGCACAGCAGATAGGATTAACAAATGTATATGAACGCTGAATCATTAAATTGATATCTCTTTTAGTCTCCAGTATTTTAGAGCAGCTAGAAATAAAAAGCTATAATTATGAAATTGTAACCCACGTCAAAGTTTGAAATATGTTCTACAACTAATTGTGGTGCTGTGCTTGGAAATTTATAGCTTTTTTGTATATATGCTATTGTTCACAAACAAATGAAGGGAAAAAAAGTCGATTTGATGATAAAGTATTTATTTAAGCCCTCTAGCCTCCTATATTCTGGAGCAGCTAGAAGGAAAAATATTGGAGGATCGTATGGTAGCCCATGACAAACTCTGGGATCTGTCCTGTAACTACCTGTTGAAGAGTGCTTTGAAAAGTATTGCTTTTTTATTTCTTTGCTTTGTATATATGTAATACTACACAATAAAAAAAGTTAAAAAAAAAGAAAAAGAAAAAGAAAAATTTACCAGAGTTGAACCACAGTAATAAGAGATTTCTTTTTCCACAAATGTTTCAGAATATATACATATGAACAACTACTAACCCTCAAATATGTTACCTCTTTCAATATATTTTTGGGGACTTACTTTCAGAAATACTTTGGAATCAGTTTACCAGCCACATAAGAAACTATCTTCAATTACTAATTTGACAAATGCACTAGCAGCCTGTTTTTTATCTTAGCAGCCTGTTTTTTATCTTCGGCTTTTTTAGCCTATTCCCTGACTGCCTTGCAACTGTACAAGTGGCCTGTGGATACCCCCATCTTTTCAGCCCAACCGAGTAGCTACAGAGCAGTAAAACCTAATGAAGCCTAGGCCTTGAGTTCATATTAATACAAAGTATATATAGAAAAAAAAATGTGATGTATTAACCACTATTTCTATAATGATGGACAGTTTACAAAGAATTATACTGTCCATTACCTATGTGAACTTCACAACAATGTGAAGATAGCTCAGAAGGTGGTATTATCCCCATTTTACACAGAGGAAACTAAAACTTAGAAAGTCCAAACTTCCCCAAAGTCATACCAAAAGTGTAAAGTTGGAGCTCATTCCTTAAAATTAGTTTGACATATAGGTTCATTTGTGTATTGTCTTACTACTATAGTAAGGTATAATTTGTCGACAGACATTAAAGTGTATTATCATGACAGCCTGTAGTCACTCAATTTGAACCACTTTTCAAGTGTTAAAATTCAATTCAAGAACAGTCCACTTGCTTTAATTCTAAGTTCTTGCAGTCAGAAATATTTAAGGCATCATATTATCAAAATTAAACCTGATTCAAAATAGAGTATCAATGCTAGATTAACCATCAATTGAGGAGACATTTGATGGTCTATGAAACCACAGAATTTCAAAACACAAATTAAAAAGCCATGACCTGAGACCCTCATATGGAAAAAGCTATAAAGCTATTAAGCTTTGCCACCAAATGGTTGTAAATGGCCAGAATTAGAAACTCTTATCCTTGATAGAATGTATTTTCGTTTCTTCCTCCTTTCCCATGATTGCTAAACTAATGCCGCTTAATTGAATCCACATAAAGCAATCTATTTCAAACATCCTCTTACACCCTTTTTCTTCCTTTATTCTCTAATTTTCTTTATTCCATAACTAAACCAGAAATTAAATTAACCATAAGAATACTTTTAACACTATGATTATACTAAGCTATAACACACCTTTTATACTCTGTAAAAGCCTATATCCATGCTGGCAATTATTACACTGAGATCAAAAGCCAAACATTTTGCAATGAATCAATAATGCAAACTAATGCCTTAAATTTCTTAGCCTTCAAAAAATTTTAACTTACTTCCTACTCTGCTTCATAGTCCCAATGTTCCCTCAAATAAAATAAAAATTTGTAGCAATTCATGCTATGACACTTTTAATCATGAACATGTATTACATACATTGGGCTGGGCTAGCTATCAATGATCAATTTCTATGGAAACTTGGTCAACAAACTTTGGAACAAATCCATGTGAAAACCAGAGAGTTGATGAAGGGTCAATACAAAAATGTGTGGAGGACGTCAGTTTGGAGTAATGGAAAAATTTGGTAATGGATGGTGGTATGGTAGTATAACACTGTGAATGTGACTGATGACACTGAATTTTATGCATGAGAGTAGTTGAGATGGGAAATTTTAGGTTGTATACTTGTTACCAAAATTTTAAAAAGAAAAATTAAAGAGACAATGACAAAACAATGCAATACATGATCCTGGACTGGATCTAATAATGGAGGAGAAAATGTCCAGGGTGATATTATTAGACAATTGGAATGGATTATATGCTTTATATGAATATTAAATTTCTTGAACTTGATAACTGTACTTAGATGTGGTTTCACACGTGCATATCTTTGTTCTTAGGAAAAATACATGGAAGCGTTAAATGATCAAAGAGTATGATACATGCAAACTACCTTCAAATGTTTAAAAGAAAATTAGATAGGCAAGGAAGGAAGGGAGAGGAGGAGGGAAAGAAAAAGGGAAAACAAATGTGACAAAATGTTTAAAGTTGGTAAATTTGAGTGTCTGGGCAGGGGATATTGGAGTTCTCTGTGTTACTTATTACACATTTGCAATTTTCCTATAAATTTGAAATTATTTCAAAATATTTTTAATGGAAAGGAAAAATAGTAGTCTTATATAATGATATCTCCCTACCTAGGATTCCCAAGGATGGTTAAGTCTAAAGTCTAAAGTCTAAAAACTAATTTTTAATATTTTGAAATGTCTTATGGAAGATACATCTGACATAAAGTTGGAAGGCTTAACTCAATTATCACATACATTTTTCTTTTGCTTGCAATTCCATTAACTTGACAAGGTGACACTAGCTGACTGCTGATCAGTAGAGCTGATATGTGTACTGTATTAATAAAATATAGTGAAAATAATTGGTTAATAAGTGTAATTTACTTATAAGCTCTCTGAAAACTTGGAATCAAGGGAGGAAAATACAAACTCCCTTCACAATTCATGAGAAATGGTTGACAATATTCAATCTGTCTTGTACAAAAATGCTGAACAATGTTGTATGTAGAGTGGCATGCCAGACTTATTCTAGATAGGGGTGTCCTTCAATCCCATTATAAAGTCCCTTTCCTACCCCCTGTACCCTTTGAATGCCAAAGTTTCAATGTCTCTACTAGCAAAAAGCCTTTGCAATGACCTTACCTAATAATAGAAGAAATAATTCACAGTTTAAGGAATAACATGTTGCAAGAGTACTTCCATTAAAAATGCATTAATAACACCATGAAAACACGTTTTACTAAACATTTACTAAGTGCATGACACTGTGTGGGCTCCAACCTTTGGACTCCAAAAAGACATGTTTTTTCCAAACGCAAAATATATTCATTCCATCATAATATCAGAAAGCCTTAAACCATTTCAGTAACAATACAAATGCAATACAAGCCAGAAATAGCACAAAATCTCATTAGAGTCAACTATGGTCACGGTCTGTCCTAAGGCAAAACTGGGACAAAATTGGGGAAACTACCTTTTTCTAGGCTCCACCTTCTCCTAGCATCACACCCAGACTCTGTGCCATTTCCAGGGCACACGCAGCCAGGCTCTCCCCAAACCCCAAGGAATGTTCTCCACCCTCTCCAAGGCCTGAAGTGGCACAACTCTTTCACTGCAAAGTGTGGGAAGGCCCACCTTCTGCCTTCAGGGCAAATACCCTCTCCAAGTACTTGGGTGGGTCTGTTCTCCTGGCCTGAGGTCTTCTGACTTCAGACCTTAACCTCCATGGTTCTGCCTCTGAAGACATCCTACCTTCACTTGTTCCTCTCCTGAGTCTTTCAGTCCAGACTGGCAGCAGTTCCGTTTATACAGATCCCACAACTCTCGTTGGCTTTCTATGTAGGCAAGGACCACGTCCATCAGACAAAAGGAGTTTCCACAAATCCTTCCTGGATAACTCCATCTCCAATTCTGGCTTTTTATGAAATGGCTGACTGCTTCCACATTTGGTTAAATCCTCAGGCGGGATTCTATTCTCTGGGAGACTCCCTTCCTGGAAGGCCAGAATTTTCCAGACCATCAATTTCTGGTTCCTTTGTACCCAAGTGTTCAGTTCTCAACCTATCTCTTTCTCTCCCATTTTACTACAAGCTTCAAGGAGCAGCCAAACTGCATTTTCTACATTTAGTTTGGAAATTTCTCCTGCTAAATATCCAAGTTCATCACTCTCAAATTCTACACAGAAAGTCTTCCTTCCAGTTTGGAAAAACACATTCATCATTTCTGCCTAATGTCTCATCAGAAGTATCTTTACAGTCCACATTTCTACCAGCAGTCTCTTCAAAATGTTCTAGCCATTCTCTATCAAACTCCTCACAACTCTTCCAGAATCTTCCCCTTATTCATTTAAAAAGCCGTTCCAACATGTTTGGTATTTGTAAACTGCAGCACCCCACTTCTCTAGTACCAAATTCTGTTCTAGTTTGCAAGGTGCCAGAATGAGATATATCAGAAACGGGGGAATTTATTAAGTTGCAAGTTTACAATTCTAAGGCCATGAAAATATCCAAATTAAGGCAAGGCTTTGGAAATGTCCAAATTAAGGCACCAACAAGAGGTTATCTTCATTCAAGAAAGGCTGATAAAGTTCAGGATTTCCTTCTCAGCTGAAGAGCACATGGGGAATCTGCTAGCTTTCTCTTCCAGCTTCTTGTTTCATGAAGCTTCCCTGGGGGCATTTTTCTTCATCTTCAAAGGTCTCTCTCTGACTGCATGGGCTCTAGTTGCTCTTATGGCTCTCAAGCTTAAAACAGTTCCCTCTTATAGGGCTCCAGTAAGCAACCCCACCTTGAATGGGTAAAGACACAGCTCCACGGAAACCATCCAATCAAAAGATACCACCCACAACTGGGGGGGTCACATCTCCATGGAAACAATAAAAGAAATACCACCCAGCAATAATGAATGAGGATTAAAGGACATGGCCTTTCTGGGATACACAACAGATTCAAACCTGCACAGTGCGTATATATGTTTAAAGTCCTGAGATCCTTTCTTATTTCACCAAGTACAACACATGAAACTCTAGTCTTCTGAACACCAAAAACATTAAGTCTTCATGGATAAACAATTGTACAAATTCCATCAATCTCTATGAGAATCAGCCACCTATTATTAAAAGCTCTAAGAAGCCCTGAAGACAACAAACCTATTTAACTTCCTTTAAGTAACTATCCTCCAAATTTATTTGAACTACAAAACCTTTCACTCTCTTACCAACTATTAACCTGGCACTTTCAAGTGCTGCAATTATGCCTTTCCCCCTCATCCGTATTCTGTCAACCTCAAAACTGAGAATCAGAGCAACTTATAAAATCAATAAATCTGGATGGAAGTAACAACATAAATATAAACTATTTTTATGTAACATTCACTTAATGCCCTACATGTACACACAAGCCCAACAACCAAGAATTTCAAATAACTACAGTCTGCAGTCGTTATTTTTTTAAGCATAAGTTACAACAGGCTAATTGGTTTTTATGCAAAAACAATCACCAGAGTATGCCACAGGACTAGTACAAATTCAGCACATTATTCTACGTCTATACCTTTAGCTCTCTGTAATAACAAAATGCTTAAATAATAATTTAATAGCTTTTGAAATATTAAGAAAAGTTTAAAGTATATTTAGTGAAGATTCCCTGGTAAAATTTCAATGAAACAAACTCTCAGGTAAACAAATACCCCATCCCCTAATTCTGACATATGCAATTTTACTGTTATTAAAAAAGAGGTGGGGGGGACAGTTTGTCAGTTCCTCAAAAAGTTAAACACAAAATTATCACGTGACCTGACAACTGCACTCCTAGATACCTACCCTAAAAATTGAAATAAGGACTCAAATACTTGTACATCAATGTTCATAGCAGCATTATACAAAACATCCAAAAGATGGAACAATCCAAGTGTCCATCAACAGATGAATGGATAAACAAACTGTGATATATACACACAATGGAATATTATTCAGCCATGAATAACAATGGAATGAAATACCGACACATGCTACAACATAGTTGCATCTTGAAAACATTCTGCTAAGTGAAATAAGCCAGACACAAAAAACACAAATATTGTATGATTCCACTTACAGGAACTATCCAGACTATGCACATTCATAGAGAAAGAATGATTAGAGATTGGGGGCTACGGTTAGGGAGTTATTTAATGGATAGATTTTTTGTTTGGGGTGATGAAAAGTTTAGGTAATGGATGGCAGTGATGTAGCACAACATTACAAATGTAATTAATACTACAGAATTGCACACTTAAAATGGTTAAAAAGGAAAATTTTTAAATATATATATTACCTCAACAACAGAAATACTTTTTAAAGAGAGCGAAGTGAGTGTTAATTTTCAAGTATATTATGACAAATTTTTTGCCAAGTATTGTAGGAATAACAATGAATTAGAAGTGCTAACAAGAGCAAAGGCAGTAGAAGGGGGGAAAATGTAACTGGGCATTAAAGTAAAATCATACAAACAAAAAAAACTCTCATCAATGTGGAATATGCAAAGGACACAAACACACAGATTTACCCAGCAAATCTTCTAAATAAATCAACTGTATTTAGAACAATAACACATATCAAAACCAAAAAGTTTAAGAACCATGTACCTCTTATCTACTCAAAAAAAAAGAAACCAACACAACCTAGATTGTACTTTCAATTCACACTAACTCATATTTTACAAGTTTCAAAGTTCAAGGCATATATTAGCTTGTTCAACTAAGAAATTCTTCCTTTTAGCTTAATATAACCCTTAATCATTTGCATGGCTTTCAATTCTGAAAGAGTTTCAATTAAAAGTCTATTTTAACAAAAAACAAAACTAAAAAGAGTTTCATACGAATGGTTATCATTACTGTTATTATTATAAATTTATTTAACAACCTCACTTAGGTTTTAAAAAAAGACAACAAAAAATAGTATACTGAAAATATTAGCTACAAAAAAATTAATGATGTTCTGAGCAACAGGAGCAGCACATAATTTGGTATAAGAGGACCTAGATGTGACTAGGGATTCCTCCACTTACATGATGATTTAATGAAAGTTACCTTAAACTCTATACTTCTTCAGTTTTCTCATCTGACTAATGGGGACATTGCCTACTTCAGTGGTGAGATATAAAGGAACTGAGGACATAATACAATTTGCCAAACACTTTCTGAGCAAAGAAAATGCTTGCTAAACCTAACTAATGTAAAGACACTTCATTGCATGGCTCATTATTATATATTTTGAGATTTAAAATAAATTAAAGACACCTCCTAAAACCTGCTGATCTGAGTTAGCACTAACAGTGGCAGTAAAGAGAAGTTCCATAATATTAATTTTTAAAGAAAATTTTATGCCAAAAACATTTCAAACATCTCAGTCTTACTTAAAAAATAAATAAATAAAAAGCTAAGGTAAAGCTAGTTTTCCTCAAGCAAAAATAATTCTCAGTTCAACTCCTAACAGTCAAATAAGGAAGTATGTTTTAAAATCTATCAAGAGAGCTAAAAACTCCTCACCTGAAAGGCACCTAAGAGGAATGGTCAGAGTTGTGTACCATGATAGAACCCTATTTTAAACTTTGCTAATTAATACTTGTTTGACCTTGGACAAGCCTCTGGGCTTCATTTTCCAAATCTATAAAATGACTCTAAAAGACATAGATACAAGTGAAGCACCATTTAATCTCGAAAGGCAATCCAGTATAGAGGTTAAGAGAACGGACATGGTAGCACCAAGGTTGGAACCCTGGCTCCACATGTGCTGTCAACACACAAAGCACTAAAATACATCTTACTGTTATCAATTTATAGTCTAAAATATTTCACTGAAACACAAAATTACATAATATGAAAGCTTAGAAAGTTCTTTTTCAAGCCATTATGTCACTACCAAACACAGAATTCATGTCAAAATATAAAAACTTAAAAAGTGCTAACCCAAGCCAAATTTAACCTAAGCCACCTCATAAAATATTATACATTAGACAGCACTAAAAATCTATAAAGCCAATTATTTCCACCAAAATATTACACTGTGCAAAAATAGTACTTCTGCTACTTACAGGTCTTTTTTAACCTGATAACTGCTAATGACAGCAAGAAGCTTATGACATACCATATAATCCCCATTTGGATAAATATTCTCTGGGAATGAAAAATCTGTAGAATTTAGAAATGCACAGTGAGTTCAAACTAGTAGAAAGAAGTAGTTCGCTTTAGATGTAGTTTGCTTCTGAAGTACAAGCTTTAGAAGTTAAAATCAAAAGGTATTTACCAAACACATCATATGTCAGCCTCTGTATAGGACTTATGAAATACCAGTACCAAAATATGAAGTTCCTCAGAGTTTGCCATCAAGATGGGAAGACAAGTCCTTTATCATGACTTTTCACACAATAAAAGCCACTCATCTAGACATATTTTTTCTTTAAAAGTCATAATGGGACTTCTTCCCAATGTCCGTTAAAACTGTTTACCAAACCCAGGTCAGACCACAAAGATGATTAAGCCAGTATCTGAGATCCGGCATAAGGATTCTCACAACACTTGTGCTGAATAACTTCTAAGAACATATTTCATCAACTCCACAAGCTTCAGAATTCTTCTTTAATGACACGGACAGCTGCATATATCACTTCATTATAGCTGTTAGCTGGCGTCAAGTTCCTAGTTGCGCCCATTTAGCTCTTCCTCTTAAGAGTACTGCTAGTAAGGACAATCTCCACTTTTTCAAAAAGTCTGCTTTTTGCAATGGACACTGGCACTAGAAAAGGGAAACTGATTGCTTAGCCGTAATTGCCCTACTTTCATTTCAGATCCAAGGGAAAAACTGTTCCACAGTGAGTAGCCAGGGGGCCGTTCACAAACCAAGAGGTCAGATGCTAGGCTCAACTTTCTAAACGCCACAATTTAAGCGAAAGGGGACGCGATGGGTGGGATGGGCTATACAAGTGTGGCTCGGCGAAAAAGGAGGTCCACCTCCCTAAGGAGTCCAAGCGGAGGGTGGGAAACAAACCTGTCTGGCCCAGAGGCAAGCCCAGGATGCTGACCGCGGCCCTGGAGGCCGGGAACACAAGGGAGACCTCGGGCAAACGTAAGGAACTGGGACCAGCACCAAGGCAAAGAGGCCAACACCGCCACAGGGCAGCGAGTAAGGTGACACGGACACCACGAAGGGAGCGATGAATTACGCCGTGGAAACAGCGACAGGGAGCCCAGAGCCAGGGACGATGGACAAGTGGCAAATGCCAAAGGCGAGGCACGGGCAGCCGAAGGCGGAAGGACTCTGTTGAGTCAGCACAGCTACTGCTCAGGAGGCACTTGTAGGCTCCCCGCTCTCCTTGGACCCCAGAACCCGCTGCCTAGGGTCCGGCCCAGCGGGTGGGAGAAGTGCTGTGCTCTTACCGGCTGACGCCGGCCCTTCCCCATGTCACAGGTAAACACTGGCCGCCGCCGCCGCTTACCTCTGTTAACATTATTACACCCCGGGGAAGTGCGCTCCTCCCTAGCCTCGCCGCATGGCAACAGCCGCAGCAGCAGCGAAAACCGCCCGGGCTGCCGCCGACCGCGGCAACTGCTCTTTCAGGTTTCTCCCGGGCGGCGGCTTTACTCTTCTTCGCCGGCTTCCCCCCGGCCCAGAGGCTCGCGACGGACGCGCCGCCATCTTGGAAGAGCGGCGTCCGCGTCCCCCCGCGACGTGCATTCCCATTGGCGGGCGAGGGAGGCGCCGGCGCCTCGTGACCGTCTCCATGACGCCCGCTCGTAGAGAGGCGGAGGCGGGTGTCTGGCTGCCTGTACGGCGCTGGCGGCGAGGCCCGCGAGGCTTGGCTCCAGGGCGGAGTTGGGATTGTGGGGAGCCGAGCGAGGAGCCCGGGAGCTAGCTCTCGCGCCCGTACGAACCGTTCTTTCTCCGCTGCCCCTCGGGGTCTGCCGATCCTGGGGAGGGGCGAAACCGGCTGAGGCCGAACTTTCGGCTGAGGGCGCTGCGGCCCTTGGGAGTGCCGGGGACCCCGCGGCAGGTGGTTTGTAGAAAAACTTCCCCTTCTCATTTCCTTCGCGGCGACCGAGAAGAACGTGGGAGTTTGGCTTCCTCCACGATTTGGGGCTCAGATGCTCTCTGAAACTGGCTCCTCGCAGCCCCTGTCCTCCTCAAGTTTGCCGGGAACTTTCCTTTGTCCCTCCCAACGTGCAGTGAATTTTCTGTAAGGGTGCGGGACAAGTTGTAGATGCGATAGGGGCATATCGGCTTTACCCCGATCGCAGTAGAGTTAGGACTGTCGCTTATTCGGTGATCGGCCAGTACAAGCGAGGGCTTCGTTTTGCTTCTTATAAAAGACCTTTAAAACATAAAAATAATTTTTAAACACGCTTTTGCCTGCGGTCTTGTAACTTTCCTGTCTCCAGCTTTTATGCAGTGTATTTGAATATCAGCGTAAATAGATTTCAGCAGATGTCATTGTGAATACTCCTCCCTTAATGGCATTAAACTATGAAACTCTGCTTAGAAGCCCCAGAGACTGACACGATTCTGAATCTACACATTCTGAATTGGGAACAATGTGCGGAATTGGAGGCTGTCACTTCTTCGCCCTGAATTGAACTGGATGTCAAAGTGTTCTACTCTGTTTTATGTTGAAACTGCAGTTTCCAAGGAAATTGAAGAGTAAATAAATTTGTATCACATTTTTAGAAGGAGTACAAAGACATTTTGAAAAACTAAGACAAGTAGATTTTTTAACTGAAGCTTCCCCCATCCTGCACTTAAAGGTGATACTATTGTGCAAAATCAAATATACTTAATACATACACTTAAAATGCTCTTAAAGAAAAAATAAGGGCATTACAAGCCTTGTGTTATCTCTATTCCTTTGTGTCCTCATCAAAATAATTCATTTAGGCAGTCGTGCAGAAATGTAAGAAAAACCCTGATTTTGCTAAATTCAACTAATTGAGGTAAAGTAGTTTTTCTTTTGTGGTTGTTTTAATCTACTTGTTATACATAATTTCCACCAATTTCCACATTGCTAGGCCAGCAAAATTCTGACCTTTGTGTAACACCAAATGGGTTATAGGTCTTGACAGATAAAGCTATAAATAGGAGATAAGATTAAGAAATACCATCTGGACTAAGATATTAAGGGAATCTTAGAGATACTAGAGTCAACCAGGAACCTGGAAAAAGATACAGTTCTAAACTGTAAATAAGAAAACAGAGAAGGACAGTCATTAATATTTAAGATACCAGCTAGAGAATTAAATGTCTGGGCTGAGTATTCAATTTTCTTATCTACATATTTTCCCCCTTCTAAATGCAAGGCATCTTCGCTTATTTTAAAGGTGGCAAATTGAGTACAACTTGAGGTTTGTACAAACCTGTGACACAGCATGGGTATGCATTGAACATTCAGAAATTGTCTATAGATCTAGAAACAAGCCAAACTCATTAACTTCCCCAATAGCTTCCCGATTCTTTCAGCCAGAGTCCTTTAACCTAAAAGTCCCTACACTAGCTAGACTTCCAAGTTCCACCCCAACCCCACCTCTCTACCTTCTTTATACCAAGCACTCCATTCCAGCTGCACTGGCCTGCTCTGTATGCCTACAATACCAGGGTATGGTCTTGCCGTAGGGCCTTTGTATTGACTGTTCTGCCTGAAAGAATTTTTCAGCCAGATACCTGCTTGGCTAGATCCCTCATTTCTGTCCCATCTTTCCTCAAATGTCACCTTTTTCAATGAAGCCTACTTTGCCCATCCCATTTTAAGTGTTACCTCCCACTCCCAACCTCCCTTGCTTCAATTTTTTTCATGGCACTTATTCCTTCTAACATAATGACATTGCTTTTCTTACTGTCTTCCCTCCACCAGAATGGCTCCATGAGGTTAGGAATGTTTCATTTTGTTCAATGGTGTTTCCTCTGCACCTAGTGTGCTAGAATAGTGCATGTCACATAGTAAGTGCTCAATAAATATTTCTTGAATTAATTCTCCTCCTAAAGATCCCAAAAAGAAAAGACCTAACACTGATTAAAAACAAAGTCCTTGGTGTTGAAACATTAATTTTCCATGTGGCCATTGTATGGTCTTATTTTGCAATTATGAGGACATTACTTTTCCCACCACTAGAATGTAAGTTATGCCTTTCCCTTCATTTTATTTCACTACGGATATTTTCAAAAGGAATAATGAGATTGGGGGAGAGGGGTGGTAATGGGGATAAAATACGTTAAAAACAAAATCTCTTAGGCCAATCTATCTTGCACATGAATCAAAGTTAATTTGCTAGCTCAGCACTACTTACTCTGCCCTTGGCCGACAGCCAATGTCTCTCCTTCTCGGTGATGTCTCTTTCAATGCTAGTCTCACCTCGACTGATAAGAACAGCATGCCATATAGTTAGGGCACCCAGGGTAAGTAAGTGCCACAAAACTAAGAAAAGAGGACAGAAATGGGTGGGTGCCTTAAAGAGGGCTGGAGGGATTTGGAGAGAATTGATCTGAGCAATAACAATTATCTAGCAACCTCTCTACCTAAGAATTCTGTCTCTCCCAGCCTATATCCCAGAATAACTTTTACTTAACTATATCTATAAAAGGTATTGATGTGGGCTACAATAAATTATGTGAAAAAGAGAAAAGTTAATTTGCTAGTAAGAGAAGAAGCAACAAAGTAAAAAAAAGTGGATTGTTTCACAGTATGGAAATTAAGTTTTGTAGTTCAGAAGAGAATACTTGCAGAAGCAGCTTGCTTTTATTTTTAAAAAAAGTACTTAATTTATATAAATTGCAGTTTCATTACATGTGGTCATTTTTTGTGGTGATGCGGTGGGACCCATGTGGTCTTAAACACACCACATTTATATGAGTTCTTATAGAGGAAACCTGGGACAGGATGAACTGAGATGCTGGGTTCTATAGCTGTAAGTAGGAAATTAAAAACAAAACTATCCTTTTTAAGAAGCACGTGATAAGAATACATCTGTCACTATTATTTGAAAAAATTTGATTCCCATAGCAGTGTCCAATCTGATTAACACAGGAAATGATTACAAAAAGATCAAAGGCAGAAATCAAGTGTGGGACGCTTTAAAACAGGACACTGTCAGTGATTTCTAAACCTACATGCAAAAATTCAGAATATTCAATTTGCCTATTTTTAAATTTTGAAACAAAAAAAACTTACATATTCAGATTGTCACAGATTGGCTATAATTCCTTTTGACAAACTGAAAAAGTATGACATCAGCCTCCTAAGGAAATTGTATCCATCAAATTGTCACATTTAGTCTTCTGATTTAAGCCATTTTATTAACTCCAATTTCATAATAATGCAGTCTTGTTGTCACCTACCACCTCTGTTGAACACTGAATAGCACTGTATGTTCATTAACAAAATCCTATGTCAAAGCCAGCAAATCAGTATTGAAATAATGCAGTACTAACAGAGGAGACACTTTCTAAGAGCAGACAACAGCAGGCTATCCAGATTCTTTGTTATGGCTTCAGTAAGGCAAAATGGTAAGCAAAAATCTCAGAGCATTTAAGACAACTCTGAAGTCTGGCTTCAAATAGCCCAGCATGTGCTTTTCTCTTGTACTCTCTAAGGAAATATTGAGCCAACTTAAGCCTAAGAGGCGGAGGCAGAAATAATATATTTTGCCACCAGCAGATGCAGCCATAACAAAATAATAATGTTCACAATGCTCTTTAATAATACTCCAAAAAGATGCAAGAAAGGACCAGGTTACAACAAAGTACAAAGTACAAAGTACAAAGGTTTACTGTGTATTTCAGAGGTATTACTAGGTAAATGGCACTCCAATCAATTGTTTAAAAGTACATATTTTTTATACCTGTTCCAGCCCAGCACAACCCTGAGACCAAAGAACACACCAAGCAGAAAATTTACCATGAGTTTTAATTATGGACTTACAGACAGGAGAAAATTCTACCCAATTGCAGCTGGTTGGGAAATGAGTCAATACTCCGCACCAAAACCAAGACAGGGAGCAGTCCCAAGGGGCTGCTTATAAGGAGTCCCCAAGATTTCATTAGGGGTGGGGAGGTTGACATTCTTTGACCTATAATGTATGTCCAGGTCACGAGGCTGCGTGACTTGCTCTCAAAACGAAGGAGTGGCAGGGTCTGAGCCCTGGCTCCTCACTACACCACAAAAATTGAATTTAGAGCATTTTTGTGTTAGTCAGGGTTCTCTCGAGAAACAAATACTAACAAGAGAGATCTGTAAATATAAGATTTATAAAGATATCTGATGCAACTGTGGGAATGAAACAATCCCAAAACTGCAAGGCAGGCTGTGAGACTCTAATCAAGGGTCTGGACAAACTCCACAGGAGAGGCTTGCTGGCTGAAGAAGCAGTGAAAGTCTTCTTCCATAAAAGCCCTCAACTGATTGGATTACCTTGTGGGAGGCATGCCTTAGTTATCACAGATGTAATCAGCCACAGATGCAATCAGCTGACTGATGACTTAATACACGAGCCTTACGGTTTATCAACTAGCCACAAATAACCTCGCAGCAACCGTCAGGCCAGTGCTTGCCTGACCATACAGCTGGCATAATCATTAGGCCAAATTGATACCAAAACCTAACCATCACAACTTTCAAATATTTAATTCTCAATTACGGATACTACTTTTCAATACTTATTATGGGTCAAGCATTATGGTAGCCGTTATAGATATATAAGACCGTCACAGTAGATTTTATCACCCACAGAGGCAATGAGAGGTTTAGCAACTTGCCTCTGGTCCCCTAGTAGGAAAAAATTGTCTCATTACCAGACTCGTATTCTATCCACTATTCTTTGTTATTAGTCTCCTAGCAGATTAATAGTAGTTGACACAGTCTATTGTCAACTCATTATTCTTCAGAAACAATGCTAGATCATAAACCACTGGATTTTTAAGTATCTGTTAGTAATTTTTAAACTTTTGTAATATTGAGCTTTACAAAATGTGCTGTGTTGGTAAGAATAACTTTATATAATGTCACACTTTAAGTGTAGACTTTCTCCAGGAGAATATGACAATGGTGCACGTTTATAATTTTAGAAAAAATGAATAAATTAAATTTGGTTCTTTCTTTTAATGGGAATTTAATTATGCCATTTTTTGTTGTTCTTTTAAATAGACTTTAATTTTTAGAACAGTTTTAGGTTTACAAAGAAATTGAGAAGAAAGTACAGAGAGTTCCCTTAAACCCCACACTCAGCTCCCCTATTATCAACATTGTACATTATTATGGTACTTTTGTTACAATTAATGAGTCAATACTGATACGTTATTATTAACTAAGTCCATAGTTTATTCAGATTTCCTTAGTTTTTGACTAATGTCATTTAGCTGTTCCAGGATCCCACCCAGATGTCACATATCATTTAGTTGCCATGTCTCTTCAGGCTCCTCTTGCCTGTGAAAGTTTTCAGACTTTCCTTGTTTTTGATGATCATGACAGTTTTGGGGAGTACTGGTTAAGTATATTGTAGGATATCCTTCCATCAGGATTTGTCTGGTGTTTTTTTTCTTGACTAGACAGTAGTTAATGGGTTTGGGGGAAGAAAAGCGTGAAGATGAGATGCTATTTTCATCACATCCTAGCAAAGTCACATACTATCAACATGATTTATCAATATTAACATTGTCCTGACTGAGGTAGTGTTTGTCAGGTTTCTCCACTATAAACTTATTCTTTTTCTGCCATACTGTAGTCTCTGGAAGGAATTCACTGTGCATAGTCCACACTTAAGGAGTGAACTGTTATGTTCCTCCTCCTTGAGGGCCAAGTATCTACTGAAGTTCTTCTGCATGGGAGGTTTGTCTCTTTTCTTCCATTTTTATTTATTCAATCATTTATTTATATTTATATCAGTATGGATTCATCGACATTTATTTAATACTTTGGGTTATGCTCTAATACTACTTTATTTATTTTGTTGCTCAAATTGTACTAGCTTTGGGCATTTGGAGCTCTTTCAGTTTGCTCCCATGTGCATTTGACATACTCCCATCAGTTTGGTTGGATTTTCTTTGTTTTTATTTACCTGCGCTTGTGCTACTACAAGATGCTCCAGGCTCATCTTAGATATTTCCTGCTCCAGTCCTAGAACTAGCCTTTTCTCTAAGGAGCTTTGGTTTCTTTTACTGGAGAATGGTATTAGAAACCAAGATCTGTGCACTAAGTGTACTCATTGCTACTGGAGTGTCATTTTTTTAGACACTCTCAGAATGACTGGACAAAGAAACATATGTGTGTTTACTACCCTGCATATATACACATATCAATAAATATTTCTGTATGTAATAATCTTTATCTGCATTGAACTAAATATGAGTTCATATTGATGTCTCTAAATTCAAATCCATTGCCACATAGATCATTCTAGCCCTCCCATCACTAATCTGTAAATTCCCACTTTGATAGTGAGAAACCTGGCTCCCACCACCCACAATCTATTTACTTAATTGCTCAATTCCATTATACCTGCATAGCAGCATCAGAATTGTTAAACCCTACCTCCTTGGTAAACAATTGAATCAACTCAAGTACAGTACTTAGGTACACTTCTTTTTGCCTCCATTTATTTGCAAAGTTACTTAGGTTGTCACCTTTTCTCCTTCCTGTTTCAATGAGACTGTTTCATAAATCTGTGATCTGGTTAGATTCTCTTGTCCAATCTGCATTGTTTCTTAGGAAAACCCAATCTCCTAAATTATATGAATTTTAAAAATTTGCAAACATTGTTTTACTGTGCTGTAAAGTTCTAGAAGTTTTGAAAAATACATAATGTCACATGCCCACCATTCTATTTCCATTTAGAATAGTTTCACCATCCTAACAAGTAAATAAAAAAGGAGGTGTATAATGAAATTATTTTTATATTTTTGTCTATGTACCTGAACAGATGATTTTATAGAAGAAATTTCACTTGGATTATTTATATATATTAGATGTCTAATTCTCTCTAATAGCTAATATTTATTAAGTGCTTACCATGTGCAGACTCTGTTATATGCACTTCACAACAAACTCTCATTATTCCCATTTCACAAATGAGGAAACCGAGGTCCAGAAAGATTAAATTATTTTGCCCATATTTACGTAGCTAGTAGCAGGACCAAAATTTAAAGAAAAAAATATATATACACTTATAGGTTTTATATATATATATACATTATAAGTATATAATTCAGAATTGTTTGTGAATATTGCATCTTCAAGTATGTCAGTTAAACTAACTTAAACAAAATTCAACAAACAAAGGAATCAGTACTCATATATACGACCTAATACAGCTCCATGTTTAAGGCTTACCTCAGCTAGTTCCAGCTTTACAGAAAATGGATGAACTCTAAGGTTGTTATTATATTGCTACCTACTTTAATGACTTAACAGCTAGGGTGAAAAAAAAAAAAGTAAAAATAAAGAGATTATTCTGAGAATTACTATTATTTTCAAAAGGCAATATATCATGTCAATTGATACAAAGTTAATTTAATATGCCTTCACTTTTGGGTATATTATGATCTCTTAGTTTTCAATGAAAATTTTAAATTGATAATTATAATTGTATACACAATTAAATGGAAAAGACATTAGACATATGCCCCATAATATCAGCTGTGGAATAAAAAGAACAGAGGCCTGGGTTGCAACATGAGAAGGAAAGACTTACATTCTAGCCCTGTCTCTGATATTAAATAATACTGAGCCTTTGAAGTGAAAAGGCATCATTTGCTGAGCTTCATTTTTCTTTTCTATAAAGATAGGAAGTTTGGAGCTTACAATTAGATTAATACTTACATAATGTGTACATTAGATACAGTATGCTGTTATTTTAAGCACTGGACAGTGCCCTGTGGCTCAATACCAAATGTTCCTTAGTTCCATAGTTTAAAACTATGATACTAAACAATAGCAAGTAAGTTGCATTTTCCAATCACTTTCTTCCAACAAGCATGTTTATCACCTTTTTTCAAAAACCTTGCTACTGAGCAATGACACGGTCTACTGTGACCTTCTTTGCCTAAGGTAGTGAACTCTTTGAATTACCACCTTTCCACTCAAAATGAGACACCTCCCACCTTATAACAACATGTGTGCAAATATCCACAAACAGGGAAATCAACAGAAATGACGAGAAAAGTACTAGTGTATGAATACAAAGCAAATAAGCAAATAAAAGGTAGGTTGAGATCAGGCTATTTATTCTTGAAATCCTATAGAGCATGGGTCTAATCTGAATGGAGAAGATTTATACTCCCCTTTGTTCACTAAATCAGCAAAATGCTGAGGGCTTCACATTTTACTTTCAAAAATAGATGTCCTTTTCAGGTTTTCCTGTTGCTGGGGAAGTGTTCTTTCTGTTGCTAACAGAGAGCTAAATGTTCTGCTTTGAATGGGAAGTGTTTATTTTATTGGTAGGAGTGGCAGATGCCTGAATGAAGAGGTCCATTTTTTTAACTGTGTTCCTCTAAGTGAGATGTCTGCTTTCTGGGTGGACACTTGATTGGCTGTTTACTAAAGAATCCTTTAACAGAATCATGGAATTTGCTCATTAGTTTACACATTATTTTGTACACTAAATCTTAATTTAGCTAACCATTCAAATTTAAAGATACAGGGCTATGCTATTATATCAAAAACGTCTATTATCAATCAATCTCCAGTGGTTAGAAGGTACAAAAAGGTATTTACCCTTTTTACATTTTTGCCTGATTAATCTAACTTCAAAAATGGAAAGAGAAGTGGATGAAACTGGGCTTTCCCTTCAAATCTTTTGATCATATGATTAAAATAAAACCCATCTTGTTTTTCCTCCTTACACATTGTTGTTTATTCTGTTTAGGGCAGGAAACTGATGGGGAAATGTCATAGGCAAACAAATCTGTGCAAAATATTACTTTGGCTTATACTGTGCTTTAAACTGTGTGGAAAAAAAAAGGCCATTTTGGCTAGTATCTTCAAATTCAAGATAGGACGTACAGAATTACATTTTTAAAATGTGATTTTGTAGATTTGAAATTAAGTTGTATATTATTTATTTGTATATTGTAAAGAACTCTGTGAAAGACCATTGATTTCTTAAGCAAGAGCATTTACTTTATTTGAAGCTGTGTTCATTCCTTTGAAAATTCATCAAATTTGTATAATTCATAAAATTTATATTTTATGGTTATGCTGGGAATTTTGGTTACACTGAAACTCTACACTACTAAAATATAACTGAGTTTCTATCTTCTGAATTTCATCTTTTTCTTTAGAAGCAAGTTGTTGTTAATCTATAAATCATTGACTGATGAAGGAAAGTGGATTTTTTTTCTTGTGGGTGCATGGTCCGGGAATCGAAACTGGGTCTCCAGCATGGAAAGCAAGCATTCTACCACGAACTTCCTGTGTGTTCAATATTTTATATCTATCTAAATCACTCCATGGTATGACAATGCTGTGTGACTACCTAATCATTTCATTTTCCTTCTGGGCATTGAGGAAGATCACATATTCTGCTTATCTAGGTGGGGTCATATAACCAGCTCAGATCAATGGAACGTAGCAGTCCTTTAGTCTGTAACGTTCAAGGTGACCTTGAACGTTGCAGATGGAGGAAATAGACTCAAAATGGAAGAAGCCACACAAGAGAACAGACCCACCAAATCAGGAAAAACACCTTCGGACTTGGCATGAATGAATTTTTTTTTTTTATTGTAAATTGAACAATAGCAGGTGGTAACATGCCCTGAACAAAACACACTCTATTTAGCATAGGAAGTGCCTAACGTGAGGAATCCTCACCCTCTTTTGGTATTCCCCAGAATGGTGAGATTACTGAAGGAGACTCCCAAATAGATACACAGTTCTCTAAAGACAACCACTTTAATGAGTCACAGCCTGTGTGTTACAGATTAAATACAAACACTCAGCACACAAAGATTTCTGGGGTAGGGAGTGAGTTAAATCCATCCAGATTAGTCAGAAAAGACAGGGAACTCATGAAATGGAATTAAGGGTATACACAAGCTAGACGTGAACCAAAATCAGGAACTAGTTGCTCTAACAAACCTGAGAGCCTTTCCATAGAGTTCCAATAGCCTTTGCCCAAGGTAACAGCCAGATTAGGAGTTGAGTCAGGTGTTGCCTCTGGAAAAAGTTCATCGAAGACTGACCACTTGGTCAACTGGATTGTAGGAAGTTTTGCCCTGGGAGTGTCTCACAGGTGCAGCTCACCCTCTGATGGAGAGCGAGTCCCACCCTGCACAGTTCACTCAGATAAGCAAGGGGACTCACACTTATTGAACACCTCCACTGTGCCAAGTGCATTACATAACTTGTTACTTGTTGGCCTTATTTAAAATGAGGAAATTAAGGCTCAGAAGGTTATTTAGTTTGCTCAAGAGTTCTCTGTTAATAAATGGCAAATCAATTTGAGTCTAGACTTTTCTGGCTCAAAACTTGCTCTTTTTCCACTCTACCAATCTCAAAGCTCAGAGCCAATTCTAAGGATTAATGCAGCTTTTGAATGGCCAATAAAAACTCTCCTTTTTCCTGACATTTTCTGCTTTTTATGGTCCAGATCTCATTAGGATCTCTTGGAATAAACTACCATTTATCTAGTGATAACTTGTTTTTCCAGTTAACCTACATCTGTTTTTTTTTTTTTCATATGAGACAAGGATATGAGATAAGCCCCAATCTAGTTATATCTAATTTATTTTGTTAATTTGTGAATATCTAACCAAAATGCTACTCTAAATTTAAGCCTACTTTACCTCTCCTAACCATAAAATGCTAATCTCAAGGTTTTATTAATTTTTTTTCATCAATTGGCATGACATTGTACATTCATCTGAACACAGAGCCTATTGGAGAGCTCTTTATTATTGACATAGTTTGATTTTTATATGCCTGCCTCATGCCTGTTTGGCCTCTGCCCCATGCCATGCCTTTACTGTTACCTTTGTGTATCATGTCTGTTTCTTTCATTTGCCTTCCTTCCCAGGAGAGATGTGAGCCTTGAGATGTGACAGTTCTGTTCTCCTTTACTTTTCACTATCAAGGATCTATGCTCTTCTGCTTTTCTAGACCCATTGCTTTGCCTCTCTTTGCCTGCTTTCTTACTAACATTGCTAAGGCTATCACTGGTCCCTCCTTCTTCTTTCTCCTTAGGCTAGTTCCTAGTTCCTACACATCCTTCAAGACCATGATCACAGGCTAACTCTGAGCCCCATTAGAGCAGCAAGAGATGACCCTGTGATCTGTAGCCACTAGAAAGAACAAACCACAAAGGACAGATTGTATACTGCCTTCAGCAGTAGCCCTTTTTTGATACAACAAGGACATTTATGAGAAGTTAAGCCCAGAGTTGATTAGCAAAGTCTTCTGTTTTTGACACCCAAGACTAATAATGTAATTTAGTTTTAGTCATTTCTGATTACTTTTCTCCTAAGCTCCAGATTATTTTTCCTATATTTATTAGTCTCATTATCTCTCCAATTCCTTAGAAATGTTTTTGATACACTGTAGCTCACATAATTGTATGTTTTTCTTTGCTTTGCTTGTTTTAAGAAATAAAGACATCAAAATTCAAAACATATACTGAGAAAACTAATACATCTGTACAACTGCACAATGTTTAAAGGCAAGTCAGTGCTCAACACAACATCAAAGACAAAATAATTATCAAATGACACAATTACTATCCAGTCTCCAACTTAATTTACTCAGCAATTACCCTAATTCATCCATTTCTTTTATTGCCTAAAGCACATAAGCATTTGAATTGCAGGAAAGCCACCAAGCAGACAGTTCTGTATTCAATACTAAATATATAAAAGTAAAGTAAGATATCAAAAGTGTTTCTTAGTGTTCTTTTCCTTTAATTCTACTGGTTTATTAGCAAAATTATATTCATTAAAAGGTAGCAGTATGTCTGAGATAACCAGCATGTTCCTAGTGTTCATTGTCCCTCTTCGTCTAGTACAGATTTTTAGATTATTATTAATGTAAAAAAAGATTCTGATAGAGCTCTTACTGTGAAGAAATGGAAGTCAGATTTTAATCACACACATCAATGACGGAGCAGAAAAGGCTTTCAGGGATTCTGCGTTTGCTTTTCTTTTCTAGCTAAAATATAAAGCCTATGGAAATCATACTTTTTGAAAATGGGCTACAATAACCTCTCAATCACTTACTCTAATAAAAGAGAAAATGGATTCAAAAAATAAAAAATGGTGAGTAAATCCAAAAAGTGTTAAATTATAAAGTAAAGCCATACAAATATGAGTGAATTTAACACTAGCTATCCACCTAAAAATCTTTGTTGAATATACCATTTTCGATAAATCATAGTGATGTCATAGCAGAACCTCAATTTTACATGTCAGCTCTCTACCATGACTCCAAATTATTTCTTAACAAACCTTTTCTTCATAAGAATCATTCAGGTGGTCTCTAGGCGGGTGCTGAAGCTGATTCAGACTGGCTCATGAGGGACAATTGTTAAAGTTTTTAGAGTGTTGTTAGTCAATTTTTTATTTCAGCCATTATTAAAAAGTAAATTATATAAACTTACAATTAAGGAAATTAAACAGAAAACAGAGGTACAAAATACTCAAAATTCTTCAACTTCCAATTATTTTATGACTTTTTACTGTTATCTATGCCCTAGAGGTAATTAGCATCTACTGTTTGGTGGAAATTCTATTGAATGATGTGCTAGTGCACATCTCTTCCCAACTCTCATGTCAGTGATGTCTTGTAGATAGCTTAAAATTGACTTTGGAGGAGTATTTACTCCTTGGAAACTGGCAATTGGCACAAATCAAGACTTGAATGTTTTGTTGATTGTATAGGGTTTAGAAAGTGATCAAGAGAATGCCAATAATGTGGATTAACCTTAAAAATCTATCATGAATAGCCATTATATTGTGAATAACTTGCAAAAAAATTGAGGAAACATCCTTCTGTATTAACCCTTATCCAATTTTTCAAAGAAGTCACTCATGCTTTTGACACATAAGTGAAATATGGACATCTTACTTGTTAACAAAAAAGAAAACATCAACCAGCATTCTTGTTGGAACTATACTTGTTCATCAGTTGCAACCATTGGTTAGCTAGGACACAAGAGCTTAGCAAAAACCAACGAAAGCATTCCGAATCAATCGGCTATATGGAATTAATAAAAAATGCAAAATATCATGACATTGTAATAAATTACGTGACACACATTCTTTGTATCAGTAAAATTTATAATAAAATTATACGCAGTTGCATAAAACATACATATATTTTTCCCAGAGCCACTTTACCACCACACCACTGTCTAGCACTGACACTCTCTGACCACCACCCCCACACATACACAGCCTCAGTTTATCCATTGGTTATCAACTTATTCCCTCTCCTGTAGTCATACTCCTGATTTCTTGGATTTCTGGTGCAGGACCCCATGGATGCTAGCTATAGCATTTAAGGTATTCCATCCTCTTCTATTTGTAGACTCTGCCTCCTTTACCTTCCTGTCACAGACATGGCCTTGGGACTCGGGCATAATTAATTTGAGCAACAGTGAATGTAAGTGGATTGGCAGACTGTCACGTGACCTAAACACAGACAGAGTCCTTTCCTGGGTTTGATATATGGATGCCCAGGGAAGCTGTTTTTCCTGAGGTTGCTAAGACGGATCCATTGATAGGTACGTTCTCTGCCAGGGAAGAAGACTCACCTCTAGCAGAAGAAAATGAGATTAATACGCCAAGAGAAGTCAAGACAAGCAGAGGTGAGAAGCAGATAGAGTATGTTCTGGTGATGTTGTGTCCTCAGATCCTCTTCTTACAGGTATTACTTTCTATAGCAATTTCTTCATTTTTGTGAATTCGATCAATATCTTCCCAAATACTTGGACCAATACATTTTCTTTGCCTTAAAATTATATGAGTTGGGTTTTTCTTACTTGCTACATTAAGAGCCCTAATACATATCCATACGTAGTTAATAGCAAGTGTGTGCATACCTCCTGAAATTGTATGCAATATTTCATGTGTATTTAGTTGCTTGTTTTTTCTTTTCTGGGAATAGAGTTCATGGCTTTCTTTAGATTCTAAAAAAAAGCCTATGATTCCACAACAGCTGATTTAAATGAATTTGTGTCAAAATTAACAAAACATAGAGCTTTCTATGTTTTGATTTTGGTGAGCATAAACCACACCCACTTAGTGGTGGCTACATTTGTCTGAATATGACTTTGAGTGTCTTTGCCTGATGTTTTTAACCGAGATTTCAGGGCTTCCTAAGAGTTTTAAATCCCAAATGCACTTAATTTTCATTTGGTTTCTTCCTTGTTACTTTCTTCACATACTAGCCTATTTGTATGTGTGATATTGTTAACATATTTCTCAAGAGAGACTAAAATGGGAGGCACTTGCTATTCAAGTTGTTCACTTGACATATAAAACTTGAAGAAGATGAACATCTAATAAGAAGCCATTCTCTATATACTATCTAAATTTGTTTAATTGGCTTATATACAAGATATATATTTTTAAAGTAACTTTTAAGGGAAATAGGCAGAGAATTGGAATTTGATAAATATTTCTCAGATGTATCAGGATTACTCTTAGAAGCCAAAGAAATTATATCATAAGGTGGAAGGAATCTTTGGTGAGAGCAAATTAAAACTGGACTCAGTATGAATAAGAAAACAGCATACATGATAAGAATCCTATCTTGTTCTCTTGTAATGTTAGCTGTCAAGTGGAAAATAATTGTGTTTGATGAACAGCAAACACAAACAAAGTTTTGAAACAGCAAAACTTACTTTGAAAGTTTCCTCAACACTATGCATTTAATTCCTTTATTTCAGAAAAAGCTAAAGCAATTTCAGAGGATGATTTTTGTCTAAAAAGTAATTTATTGCTTGGATAAGCATGACAAAAGAAAACTGTGCAGGTCCTGCTCACCTAACTGAAGCAATATTTTGTCAGCCTTTGTAAGAGTTTGGCTGATTATACCGACTGTACCAAAAAGGAAATTGTTAAAATTTTCTTTAAAATATAGTAGGCAGGGCGGGCCATGGTGGCTCAGTAGGCAAGAATGCTCACCTGCCATGCCAGAGGACCCGGGTTCAATTCCCGGTGCCTGCCCATGTAAAAAAAAAAAAAATATATATATATATATATATATGTATAATGGGCAAATTATATATATATAGTGGGCATAAAAAGTAACATAGCAAGAGATTTCTTTGAAAATAAATTTGGTTTGAAAATTAAACTGTGGTATTTTAAAGTTTTTAAAAATAAAAACATCAGAGTCAATAGAAACATTATAAATCTTGTTAAGGCTGTAGTGATTAAACAATGCTTATAGCTTATATATGACTATAATTAGACTAAAAATCATATTAATAGCTAAATCTAATCATGAAAGCATAGGAACTAAAGCTATAAAATTAACTGACCAATTTAAGGAGAAATTTCCTGCATTCAAACTTACACTATCAGTAGAAATTTAGTGTTGCCTCTCTAAATCCTAAGTTCCCAGTTAAGTTACTAGTTGAGAACAGTTTATTGTTGCATAAAAAGAAATTCTACCCTTCCTTCTAAGACTGGGATAGGTTATACTTATTTGATGGGTGGCTGGACTAGTCTGACCTTTAAGGCTAGCTCAGATTCTTAGAATCTATAATTTTCTTGATGAATGCCTCCTATACTATTGGCTATAATACTAATACAAACGCATGCAGGTTGATTGCTAGATCTAAGCATGACACAGAAAGCTATGAAGGTTCTGCTCTGTAAATTGAAGCACTATGTTGCTACCCTTCACATGAATGTGTGTGTATGTATCCAAAATAAAAGTTTGGGGAGACAACTCTGCAAGTGAAATCATTGCACATGACATCCAGGGGTGAAAGTCTCCCTGGCAGCATGGGAGATGACTCCCAGGGTTGAGCCTTGCCCTGGAACCATGTAATCAACAATGCCATCCTGATCAAAATGGGGGAAAGAAGTGGAACAAATAAGGTTTCAGTGGCTGAGAGAGTTCAAATAGAGTCAAGAGGCTACTCTGGAGGTCACTCTTAGCAAGCTGCAGTTAGACATTGCTGCCTATCATAGCTTGTCAACTCCCAACCAAAATCATTCCTGCCAATCCTAAAGAACACCTAGGGCATTATATGAGATTCTACAAAGGTTCCATGCACTGAGTAACATTCCAGAAACTCACAACCTCCAGATGGGTCCCTGGACCAAATAAGTCCTGAAACCTAGAGGGCCTAGCCTCTCCAGAACATCAACTAGTTCCATCCCCCTATCCCATATTATTGACAGCCCCTTCCAACATGAAAAAGTTAAATGGGCATAGCCCAAATATTCCTAAAGAATGGAAGAAAGATCAAAAGTGATGGTGAGGTTATACAGAGAAGGTAAGGTTTAACAATGAGTATGATTGCTGAATCATTATATTGATATTTCTTTTAGTCCCCAGTATCTCAGAGCAGGTAGAAGTAAAAACCTAAAATTGTGAACTCTGTTCTACAACTAATTATTGCAATGTGCTTTGAAATTTATTGCTTTTTTTGCATATATGCTATTTTTCACAAAAAAAATAGATTGTGATGATAAATGCACAGCTCTATGATGATATTGTGAACCATTGATTGTACACTTTGGATGATTACATGGTATGTGAATATATAATACATATCAATAAAAATTAAAAAGTAAAAAAACAATAATCATAAGCAAATCCTTAGCTCTACTGAATACATGCTCATGCTTGTGATTAAGGTGTAACATTTACCAATTTCTGTAACTTATTTTGAAATAAATAAAACATAAGATAGTCTGAAAAAAAAGTTTGGGGAGACAAATTAAGGAATTAAAATTACTCCCTAGATAGTCCTGACCACGGGATTCAGATTCCATAAGAATTCACTATAACTGAAGGGCAAATTAACATGGCTCTAGTTGTTCACTGCCAAAAAGAAAAAGTTAAATCTGAGTCTAGGAAATGTGACTCATAAATCTTTATTATCTACTATTGAAATTGTTCATTTCTTGCAAAAGATGCCTTATCTTGATGCCAAAGAGGTAACTTCTCACAAAGTAAATGACGTAGTCTTAAACCTGAGCTTGCCAACTATTTCTTTTCCTTTGTGACATGCAGATGGAGAACAAAAGGGAAAATTAATAACCAACAGATCCATTTAGCACCTCTTTACACCACAGACTTTATAAATTCTAAGGAGTATATAAAATACCACACACTCACCCATAGATAGTGCTGATCAAGAATTAGGATATCTTATCTTTATACTGTCATGTAGAAAATTACAAGCAGATGACAACCACAGTTCATTGATAGACTTAATCCACTTAGCCCATGAAGTGTGGAGAACCTGTCAAAAAATTTATAAATAGTGTTCCAAATGTTTTAGCAAGTTAATGTTATATTTCAGAAGAGTAATGATCAAGTACCCTTTTCTATTTCATATGCGCTTCTTAGATATCTTTATAAGGTTTTCTCGCATATGTAAAAAGCTAAAAGAAATGGCAAAAAAAAAAAAAACAATCAAAGATGCCAAAAATATGCCATTTCCAGAAGAAGGGCAAATAATGTGACATCTCAGTGATTTTCATAGTTGATAGGATTTTTACAAAACATTTGGGTTAAAAGAATTATCCTCTGCTGGGTTTCCTCTTCTACCTTTTTCTCATTTGCAAACTTATGCTCCTGTAAAATAACAGCCTAGCCAAATTCATGACCTTGGTTTCTGGAAAGAGTCATGGATCCCTTACTCCTGTTTCATTTTCTTTTTAAATATGATATGCTTAACGAATTTGCATGTCATCTTTGTGCAGGGGCCATGCTAATCTTCTCCGTATCATTCCAATTTTAGTGCTGCCAAAGTGAGCACTTCTGTCTCATTTTAATGAGCAGTGTTCAGTAACCTAGAAGAAATCTTAAAATCCCCTTCACTAGCCTTTCCTGAAATATAGCCACCTTTATGCTTTCTCTTCTCATATCCTATTCTGACCCCATTACCTTTTCTGAAAGCACTTCCAACCCGAGAAGGTATGCTAATAAGGGATTGATGAGCTGTACTTTTCATTGCTTCTTTTTGGGCACCAACCTGAGTGAAGGCTAGGTGTGTGCGTGCCAAAAAGAACTCTTATTATGGGTTTTAGGGTCACTTCCCCCTCCATCCTTCTCTGTCTAACCTGCTTCATTCCCTTCTTAGAGAATTCTGCCCCTTAATCTTAAAGGATGCTGAAAGGGGGGAGGTCAGTCTTCTGTAACTACTTATGCTGACAGAGGAGGCACTGTCCCTGCCTATAATGGGAGCAGAATTCTCTGGCTATCATATTTAACCATTCCTCTGGGAGGCTATGGTGGTTTTTGCATCTTTCTTGTTCTTGTGTGACCCCTTGGTTGTATGTTGACATCTGATCTGTACCATGACTCGTGTTGTTACTGTCAAGGCACAGCATTCTAAGAGAGAGAGAAAGAGATGAAAACCCACAAAGCCTAGGAGTGATAGAGTGGCTAGCCCCATTAAATAGAAAAGGGTTGAGTGAATAATGGAACCGATTCCAGGTGGCAGAAACTCAAATAAATCAAATGGGACATCTTGGAACTCAGTGGGCAGTTGAGTGTCCTGGTCTCTAAGGGAGTTAATACTCTGTGTTATCTTTGAGCTCTGATTAACATAAAAACAACAATCCTCTACCAGGAACACACATGTTCCCTCCATGGGCTGCTGTAAGGGCACCTGATATCCTGATTAGATGACAATGCCTTCTGATAATTTACTTGGTATTGGAGAAGAATTAATGGGGTGGCTGTCCATTTGATGCTATTGGATAGTTCAAGGGAGAGATGGTGGAACCAGCCTGTATGGGCTATTCCTGCATCTCCAGTAGCTACAACTCCTCCACTCCTGATGGAAGCTAGGAGTGTATTAGGAATGGGACCTGTCTTTTATTCTGGTTTTGGATGACAAGTTGGGAAGCTGGGAGTAGAAAAGGTTCATTTCCTCTTTTTAGCTGGAGTACTGGAGCCACATAAACTAAAGTGCATGTCCCCGGACACCATGGAAGTAAGCTAAGGTAGGTTTTATCCCCACAAAGGGGTCTAGATCCCTGATTGAGGTCTAGGGAAACAGCAAATGTTAGGTTGCCTACTAATCCAGATGATGTGCCACTGGTTGCTGATGTGGCCACCCAGAGTTTGATTCATTTGTGGGTGAGTCATGCTCTACTGCATGCTATAGGAGGCACTAATTGGGTCCCTTTGTGGTTGCCAAGCTGATGCCAGACAGCCCCAGGGAGTTCTCAGAGAAATCAAGACCTCAACCAAGGGCTGGCTCCATGAGGATTCTTTACTCAGTTACAGGAAAGAATTCAAGAGCTTGTCAGTGTGTAAAGCCAAGGAATTTAATAAGTTCAATGTTGGAGAGCCCTGGGAGTTTTCAGCTGGATGCTGGAGAGCCTTGGGATTTCTCAGTTGAATGCCAGAGAGGCCTGGAAATTCTAGTCTGGAAGCTGCAGAGCTCCCTACTAGATACTCCACCAGGGGCTTACACCATGAAGGTTCCTGACTCAGCCACAGGAAAGACCTTTTGACTGTACACACTGAAAGGATTATTCAGTGTGTAGAGTGAAAAATCCAAAGACTAGCCAGTGTGGACAGCTCAAAACTTTAATACACAGCAAAAGTACATGCTGAAGGAAGATGAATGCAAGTATTCTCCAAAGAATGAGAAACTTGTATTAAGTTTTAAAATTGGGAAATGTGAGCTGTCCCCAACTTTGTTCTTCCTTTTCAAGATGGCTTTGGCTTTTCAATAATAAATTTGATTATTGGCTTTTCCATTTCTGCTAGAAGGCTGTTGAAACTTAGACTGGGATTGTAGTGAATCTGTAAATCACTTTGGATAGACTTAACAATATTTAGTCTTCTAATCCATGAGCATTGAATGTCCTCCTATTTATTAAGCTCTTTGATTTCTTTCAGCAATGTTTTGCAGTTTTCTGTGTAAAACAGGTTCTTTACATCTCATAAAGATATTTGATTCTTTTAATTATTGTAAATGGAATTTTTTCTTGATTTGCCTTTCAGAGTGTTCATTATTAGTGTATACAAACACTACTGATTTTTCATGCTGCCCTTGTACCCCACCACTTTGTTGAATTATTTATTTAGCTTTGTTATGGATTTTTCAGGATTTTCTCTACATAAGATCATAACATCTGAAAATAGGAAGTTTAACTTCTTCCTTTCCAATTCAGAAGCCTTTTATTTCTTTTTCTTGCCTGAGTGCTCTGGCTAGAACAGTGATAACAGTGGGCACCCTGGTCTTATTCCTGATCTTAGAGGGAAAGCTCTCAGTCTTTAACCATTGACAATGATATTAGCTGTGGGTTTTCCATCTATGCCCCTTATAATGTTGAGGAAGTTTCCTTTTATTTCTAGTTTTCTAAATGTTTTTATTAAGAAGTGGTCCTGGATTTTGTCAAATGCTTTCACTGCATCAATTTAGATGATTACACAGTTTTTTCCTTCATTCATCGGGAATGAAGGAAAAATAAAGTGTGGTGTATTATATTAATTGATATTCTTATGGTTATCCATCTTTGCATACCTGTGATAAATCCCCTTAATATTTTACTCTGTTGTGTTCAGTTTGCTAATATTTTGTTGAGAATTGTTACATCTATATTTATAAGGAATATTAGTCTGTACTTTTCTTGTGGTCTTTTTATCTGGCTTTGGTATTAAAGTGACATTGGCCTCATGAAATAAGTTAGGGAGTATTTCCTTACCTTCAATATTTTGGAAGAGTTTGGGCAGGATTGGTGTTAATTTCCTTGGAATGTTTGGTAAAATTTACCAGTGAAGCCCTCTGGTCCTGAGGTTTTTGATGACTGATTCAATCTCTTATTGGTCTGCTGAGATCTTCTGATTCTTCTAGAGTCAGTGTAGGTTGTTTTTGTGTTTCTGGGAATTTTTCCATTTCATCTAGGTTATATAGTTTGCTAGCATACAGTTGTTCATAGTATCCTCTTATGATCCTTTTTGTTTATGTGGGGTCAGTAGTAATGCCTGCCTCCCTCATTTCTAGTTTTATTCATTTTCATCCTCTCTTTGTTTGTCAGTCCAGCTAAAGGTTTGCCAACTCTATTGATCTTTTCAAAGAACCAACTTTTGGTAGTGTTAAGGTTCTCTATTATTTTTCTGTTCTCAATTTTATTTATTTCTGCTTTAATATTTTTATTTCTTTCCTTCTGCATGCTTTGGGTTCATTGTGCTCTTGTGATTGTTTTTCTAGTTCTTCCAGGTGTGCAGTTTGGTCTTTAATTTTATCTCCTTTTTTTTTTTTAATGTAAACCTTTAGGGCTATAAATTTCCCCCTCAACACTGCCTTTACTGAATCTCATGTTT